>NW_006921629.1:10437314-10476939 GCF_000298275.1 Orycteropus afer afer
ACCATTTTACAGTCCCACCAGCAGTGTATGAGAGTCCCAATCTCTCCACAACCTCGCCAGCATTTGTTATTTTCTATCTTGTTGAACTTTGATACTAGTGCTGGAGAAAGATGGTATCTCATTGTTGTTTTGATTTGCATGAGAGGGGTGGTTTTCAAAAGAAATTTCCTATATGTAGTATTCATAGAAAAAAATACAGTTTTGCATCCAGGCCCTGACATTAACTGGTAAACAAACAAACAAACAAACAAAAAACTTGTTGCCATTGTGTCAGTTCTGATTCATGAGGACCCTTTGTGTTTCAGAGTAGAACTGTCCATTGGGTTTTCAGTGGGTATGATTTTCCAAAGTAGATCACCAAGCCTTTCTTCCAAGGCTTCAATGGATGCCCTTGAACCACCAACCTTTCAGTTAGCAGCTGAGTGCCTTAAGTGTTTGCACCACCCAGGGACTCCATTGGTATCTGACCCAGTGCCTTGTAAATCAAGGCACCATTGGAGCCACGCAAAGTGACTCAGTAACCACACTCTCGAAAGACTGATAGAGTTATTTAAATAGCAGTTTATTAATTTATAACCAAGTTAGTGTTCTGAGACCATAAAATATTAAGGTCAACCCATCCGGGAAAGCCCTGTCCCTATGTCAGAAAACAAGTAATTCATCAGCAAGCAGCTCAGTAGCCATAGAGAGAGTCTCAGGGACCACTTCACAAAGCCTTGGTGAGGTCTGAAAGTACTGCCCTGACGACTGGACTCGTTGTATCAAATCTAGTATCTGACGATCACTGTATTTTTGAGCGTCCCTTTCCTAGGGTCCCAAAGACCATCTCTCTTTGATTTCACATTATCTTTATTTGATCCACACTCCAGCTAATGAGATCGCCACTTCCTCAATTATAACCAAAATCCAGTCCTATCTTCCTGAAATTTTAGTGCATTATGTTGACGGAAATTTGGGTACGACCCCAAACTCTTCAGTTATACATTTACACCCACTGGTGGCTAATCTCACCCTTTCTGTATGAGTTTTATTTAACACGCAAAAGCAGCCATTATCTCCCTAATGGTCAGGTTCTTGGGCAATCCTCATTGATGCCATCAAGTACTACCAAGAGAGGTACTCACCTAGACCATTTATTACAGACACAAAAGAAAAGGGATAAATATTGATCTCAACACATTCTTACAGAACGGATTTGTCACATGGATTTGTTACATTTTTCTTTGAAAACTCAAGCAGACAACATTTTTGTTAATCAAGGTATTCAGTTAGGATGGCAAAATGAGGTTAGAAGATACTGTCTCTATCAAGGACAGACTAACAAAACCCTGTTTTGCTACCGAAACTCCACTTTCATACTTTTGGCTCTGTAGTTTTAGTCTTACTATATTAAAACCTCCTGTTCTTATTTTCTGCCTGTTTATCTACTTCCAGCTGTCACAGGTTCTCTTTAGTCTCTATTATTTTTCTCCTTTGTACCTCAGTTTTTATGACTCTCTAATGGGATCCCCCATAATCCCCCACTCATTTTTTTTTTCTTTTCATTTTGCCATTACTTCTTTTTCTCTCTCTTCTCTGTGTTCTCTTCTTTGTTCCTTCATTTGGGGTCTATTTAAGTGTTCTGCCCTTTCCCTCCTATTTTTCCTCTCCGTGACACTCCTTCTTAGTCCCTTTGCCTCTGTTTCTGTCTCCAAGTACATCTCTGATTCTGACTTTTCCTTGACTTACTACCAGTCTCTGTCTATCAGTTACTGGGAGCCTCTGTTTTGTGTTTTGCACTGCAGCCATTTGTCTTTTGTCTTTCTGCATGTCTCCAACTCCACACATTGCCTGCTTCTCCCTGTCAACGAACCTTTCCACTCACCACTGCTTCCGCCTTCCACCATTCTGCTTATTAGCTTCCCTGACTAATCTCACCTCGTCTCTGTTTCTACCTCTCTTCTCTCGCTCTGCTAATCTCTATACCTGCCACTATTACCTCTATCTGTCTTGAGCCTGACTGTTCCTCCTTGTCACTCACTCTCATTATTGCACTGTCTAGACTATCTGTGCCTTCCACCCATGGGGGCCTCTTCCTGTCAGTCTTTATTTCTATTTTTCTTCTCTTTTTATGACCATTTTACCTATCCTGATTTTGGTTCCTCTCAGCATGTATGACAGTCTTTCTTGATACTTCTGCCCAGGATTCTTTTTGCCCTATCTCCTCTATGCAATTAATCTTCTGTCTGTACCTATGTATGTGTGTGTGTGTCTGTGTCTGTCATTCCCTTTGTGTTTTTCTACCTCAGCTCCTTAGCAGGTTGTGTGTGTATGTTATAATCTTCCTGGCTCTTATTTTGCTCATGTATCTTTTCTGGGGAGGGTTGAGGGTTATCTCTTTCTGTCTTTTGTTTAGTAGAATAGTAACTTTAATCTGCTTTATGTGTCCCATTATCTTAATGTTCTGCTTGAAGAAGGTGGGGTCTCGCCCTTGAGAGAATACAGTAGAAATCACAGTGGAGAAAGGAAGCCTTGTAGGTAAATCCAGAGGAGGATCAGCTATTCCTTACTCTCTCTGAAGCCAAGAGGGAGTCTTCATTCACTGGCTTCTGCCTCTGCCTTTGTTCTTCCATGAAAGCCTGGGCCTAGGAAGATCCTGCACTAGGCACCCAGGATGGGTGCGTTCTTTCTGTGGGTTTAGACTTTAATACTGTGCTAAGAAGACAGACCTAGCCTCGTGTTCATGCCTCTACGAACCTGCATTTTCTTTGAAACAGTCAGATAAAGCTCAAAGAAAAAGAAAAAGCCAGGGGCTGGATACAATAGGACTAAGGTTGAGTTCAAACACAGTAGCATGGTTTTGAGAACGAGAAATATCAGCAGGAATTGCTGTGGCCCAAGTTCTTCTGTCTCTTGGCAACTATTACTTCCATTCTTACTGGCTACAGACGGCACTTGTGCCTTCCTCCCACTGCCGGAATTTGGTCATAGATGAGATCTCTTGTCCCTCTTCCTCCTCCTCCATACTGGATCTCTCTGATCTTAGTAGAACCTCACCTTCCTCCATCTATCCCTGTACTAACCCTGTGCAAAGGGTTTCTGTTCCCTCTGGCAGTTTCTTCCAGCTTCATGCTTCCTACTGGCCCTTAGTGGTAGCACTAGCTGTACCTCTTGAGTTAGGCTGCTGGAAAGAGCGATCATTTGTTGACAGGATCCAGTGAACAATATCCCAGGTTCCTGCCCCCCCAAGAACATTAGCTTTTCTTCTCAGATTCTAAGAATGGTGAAGGGTATGAGTTAGCTGGAAGAAGACCTGAGATACCGAATATTCAGTCCAGTTCTTACCTCAGTGGGGGAATGTGCATTAAAGACCACCATCTCCTTGTCCTGTCCCCACCTCTGCCAGGACTGGCGGAAAAGGAGCCTGTGGCTTCTCGCTCGTCTTCCAGGCTGAGAGTGGAATTGTTCCTATGGTCAGGCCTGGTAAGCTCACCATCACGTGTTCTAGTCTCCCATGGTTTCCTGTGCCCAGGGGTGGGTGGACAGGGCTGAGAGCTCAGGACATCACTGATCAGAATGCAGACACTGAGTAGGATGCTCATAGCACCCACAGTGACTAGCCCAGATCCACCAAGAACAAGAGCAGGAGACACATGCTGGTGCTGCCAGAACAGCCACAGACTCATTCACCCTAATGGGACCAGGTGGAAGAGAGCTAGGGTGACTAGGGTGGCCCAGCTGGCCATTCTGAAGGCCAAGGTTGCAGCCTGGTGAGAAAGCAGCGGCAACTTCCGCAGGTGCAGGCAAACAGAGTTCAGCTCCAGGAGCAGTGACACCATGGACAAGCATGGTAGTGGCCAGACAGAACAGCAGTGCTGAAGCAGTTTACTACCTGGGAGCCAGGGTCCAGAAGTCAGACACCGTCCAGGTCCTGCCACCCTTTGTGTCTCAATATTTCAGGGCTTAAGAAAGAGGCTTCCAGGCATTTTGGTGGACTCTTCCCCAAAACATGACCTTTGTGTTTACTCCTACCTCAGGGGACAACCATTATTGGAAGCAGTTTTGGCCCAGGAGGTGCCTTACCCTTAGGCTGTAGCATCTATCTGCTCAGCACCTCCTAACTGCCATTCCTGGCTTTCATGCCCCATCCTCACTTCCTATACTGAAAAAAAAAAAAAAAAAACCCTCGCTGCCTTCGAGTTGATTGCCAACTCACAGCAACCCCTCCTTGGGTTTCTAAGGTGGTGGTATCTCTACGGAAGTAGATTGCCCAACCTTCCTTCCAAGGAATGGCTGGTGGGTTTGAACCGCCAGCCCTCTGGTTAGCAGTCAAATGTCTTAGGCACTAGGCCACCAGAGCTCCCCACTTCATATACTAGGACTCTCTTTTTTCAGAAAAAAATTCTGTATTGAATGCTCTGCAATTGTCTCAGCACCTGTGCTGGATACAGGGTCATTAGGCAGTGCTCTGACTCCCAGCTGTGGCTGGCAGGCAAACTCTCCCTCATCCAATTCAGCCCAAGATGGTGAGGATCAAGCCCAGCTGCGGTCAAAGGCTCTCTGGGAATCCAGAGGACAGAAAGCTGAAGAGAGATTGGAGACCTCAGGCAGGACTTGCCTCCCTCCCTTCCTCCCTCTCTTGCCTATTCCTTCAGAATCTTACCACCAAATGGTGACAGAGGAGGTCCCAGGTCTGGCCCAAGGTCTTGTTCTGCAGCATATCAGCTCCATCAGCCAGGAAATAACCTGTGTGTATGAAAGGATGGGGGGAGTGTCAGGCCTAGAGAGGAATCCCCATCCCCCCTCTTCCAGTTCTGTTTTTCTCAGTAAAGCTGCCAAACAAAAAACAAAAACAAAAACAAAAAAACCCCACCACATTTAACCTTAGCAAAAGAGGAGGAAAACCCACTGCCATAGAGTCAATGCCAACTCACAGCGACCCCTTCAGGACAGAGTAGAACTGCCCCATAGGGTTTCCAAGGCTGTAAATCTCTATGGTAGCAGAATGCCTCATTTCTCTCCTGCGGAGCAGCTAGTGGGTTCAAATCACCAACCTTCTGGTTAGCAGGGGAATGTTTTACACCACCAGATCTCCTTGGAGAGGAGAAAGGGGGCTTGACCACTGGAAGGTGGCACTCGGCTCCCGAACCCCCCCTTCCCCCACAGCCCAGCCTTCCCCTCAAGACTCACTGACAGAAACAGCCACCAGCGCCAGGGCCCAGGGCGGGTGGCCATGAATCTGGTCAGTGACCATCTGAGGGTACAGCGACAGCCTGGGGGAGATGGGGTGGAGGGATGGTCAGCATTGCGCAGACCTTGACTCTCTTCTCCGTCGTACACGCCCTCCCACCCATCCACACCTCAGCCCGCGTCTAACTCTCAAAGTCTCCCATCAATTCTACAAATGTCCGCGCGGACTTCTAACTTCACCCTTCCATCCCTTACCCCCCACCCACCCTGGTGTCTCTCGAACTTCCAATCCTGCACCCGAGCAGCGCCTCGGCTCCCGTGAGCAGGCTGTGCGTCAGAGAGACACAGATGTTCCACCACTTCCAACGGTTCTGTGCAGCAGGTCTTGGAATGGGCAGCAGCTGCAGCCCCCCGGAACGCGGCGAAGGACGCTCCTGACACCAGGAGCCCCGAGAACGCCTGGGCGTGGCGGCCCGGCTAGGTTCAGACGGGTTCTGTCCGCCCCTGCGCCCTCTGTCTGGGCGAATACAACGCCCCCCGCAGGGACTGTGAACCAGCTTCCCTGCAGGGGTGAGTCCCTGAGATCCCCCCCAAGCCCCGCCTTCGGAATCGGTTGTAACTTTTCCCGCGATAGGCCACGCCCCCATTCCTCTGCTGGGCGGTGATTGGAGAAGCTGTGGGGCCACCGCCCCTGGAGCCAAGGCAACCGATCGCGTCCTGCCCTGCGGTGGGATTGCGGTTTGGGGGCTCCTGAGGACCAAGCCTTGCCAACTTCGGGCGCAGGGGACTTCTGGCTTGTCGATAGGAGTCTTCCTCCAACCCCAAGTGTCCCGAACCCGAGTTCTAGAAATGGATCACTAAGCTCACCTGACGCCGCGGGGGGCCCCACCCCATCAACTTTCGCCTTCTTTTGCTTACTCCGTAACCTCTCACTTGCTAGTCACCCCTCCCATCCTAACCTCAGAACCTTGAGGGCAGAGGTGATTGCAACTCACTTGCACTTGCTTAAATCTCCCTGCCCCGTGTCATTTGCAGGAGAAGTACCTCCTCAACTTTATGGGGTCACTTGCCTCCAGAGGTTTCTAGACTTCGAAAACAGTCCACAGTTCCTGGAGCCCTGCTCTCTTCCATATCACCCCTCAAATGGAACAATCCCCATTTTAGAGCAGCGACCCACAGGGGAACTCCCCCAGGCTTTGTTTTTTTTTTTTTTTTGTCCTAGCAGAGGAGCCTTATCAGGAAGGTGAGGCAAAAGAGACTCATTACCGGAGTCCTGAAAAGTGCCCCATTTGCCAGGGTTTGGTATCTGTTAGGTAGGTAAGAGATTCTCTTCGAATTTAATGGGGCAAAGGGAGGTCACACAGGGTCACCAGATGGGGGCAGAATCCAAAAGGAAAAACAAAGACCCACCCAGGACTATTAGGATCCTCTCCCAACTCCCCAGCCCCTGAAGGGTGGTACATTTCACTGTTTTCCTTTCCTAGTCTACACTTCTTTAGCTGGCTGACAGGCAGCAATTCCAAGAGCTATTTCCTGTGAGAGGGTGGATTCCAGCTACTCCTAAAGAATCAAGTTCATAAACCAATCGTCACTCCCAAAAAAACATTCTCATAATCTCCTTCCTTCATCAAAACCCATTAAGGCCAAGGTCAGGGACATTCCTCCACTCTTCTAAACCCACCTTTCCAAAGGTTTTAAAAGATTAACACTGATTTTTCAAAAAATGTTCTTTATTTCACAGAAGTAATACATGGGTTAATGTAGAAAATTTGCAAATTACAGAAAAACAGAGGAAAATTACTTTATTACACTGTGAACATTTGGAACCTGTCCTCAGTCTTTTAAAAATTTGTTTTATTTATACAAGTATTTTAAAAAACAAAATTGAGATCCCATAATACACACTATTTTTATAACCATCTTAATATTCAGAGAGCATTTTTCTTCCTAGTCAAATGTTCTTCAACATGACTTTTAATGACTGCACAGTACTCCACCATCTGGATACATACACAATAATTTACTTAAGCAATCCCCTATTGCAAATTTTCATTACAGCAGAAAAGAAATGAATTCCCAATCAAACAGTTGCTTCCCATTTTTCTCTATTGCAATGCTGAGATGAACACGTTATACCTAAATCCTTAATTATTTCCTTAGGAATAAATTCCCAAATGCTGAATTACTAGGCCAAAGACCATGAGAACTTGCAGGGTGTTTGATCCATATTACCAAATTGTTATCCAAGCAGACTGTCCTAATTTATACTCCAGTTTGAAATGTATGGGAGTGTCATTTCAGAACTCCATTGCCAATGTTAAGGAGCTCTGATGGGGTAGTAGTTAAGGCTTTTGGCTGCTAATCAAAAGACTGGTGATTCGAATCCACCAGCCACTCCATGGAAGATGAGGCTGGTTCGATAAAGATCTACACAACCTCGGAAGCCTGATGGTGGTCACTATGAGTCGAAACTGACTTAGTGGCAGTGAGTTTGGTGTTTGGTTTGCCAATGCTGGGTCATCTTTTATTCTTTCCTATTACAGTTTGTGAAGGGAAAATGCTTTCAGGTCTATTTGCTTTTCTTTAATCCCTAAGGAAGCACATACACTTTCCCCCATGGTTTCATTCATTTGAATTTCTATTAAGAATTTCCTGTACATGTCCTTTTATCGCTGGCTTTTGCTCCCTGAGCTGCTCATTTAAAAATTACAGGGGGGAGATAGAAGCAGGAGGGTGAAGCCACAAGACACTTTATTTAATATGGTTCCACATCTCAAGGAGGCAGAAAGACTGAAGAGAAGTGGCAAGTGAAGTAAGAGATGGCTGGAAGCGCATCGTTGATGGAAGCTAGTTGCCTTCCCTTCTCCTGGGGTGTTTATGGCCTTAAAGGGCCCCATCTGTAGGTTGCCTGGGCAGGACCCTGTGCTCCCCAGGCCTGGTGCTTCACTGGCCTTCTGCTTGCCTCTAGGTTCCCAGTCTGCCCTTCCATACCCCTGCTCCATGATGGGTCAGGATGACAGGACCACATGTGCAGGGCTGGAGAGACACTGCGGCCAGTGAAAGGAGAAGAAAAGATGGAAGCAATGTCTAGGGACAGAGCAATCTTTGTTGTAGCCTCAGTCTACCCACCCACTCTCCCACAGTCCCACACACAAGTCCTTCCCCTTTAGCTTAGTTTGCAGAACAGCTGGCCTGAGTTCAATGGTCTACTCTTCCCTAAATCTTTCAGTTTCTTAAGTTTCTAGAGACTAGGACCCAGATCCCCGCATATCTCCTTCCCTCAAACAGAACAAGCTTCCTGCAGCCCCTGAACTTGGTCACATTCAGGCAGGGAAACTGGGCCAAGGCTAAATTACAGCAGAGCTTGAGTCCAAGAGTAGGACTGGATCAAGAACTGGGGGCAGCAGGGTTACAGTGCCTGATGCCCAAAGAGTGATCAGTTCCACAGTCCGCCTCCCCTAGTTGTTGGAGGGGAGAATTGCCTGCCTACATAGGCCCTAAGCTGAGTCCCGCACACAATCCTGGAAAAGTAAAGTGAGGGAAGAAACAGAGCAGCAGCAATTAGAACCCTTTTGGGGGTGATGGTCGTGCTCTAGGTGGCAGGGGGATCCTGGGACCACCTCTGCATTATAGGAAGCCAGCCTAGTGATGGACCTATTAGTCCCCTTCATTGTTCTACTCTTGACCCCCATTGCCCCTGAGAGCTCCTGGGGTTATGGTCAGCGGCAGGGGGAGGGAAGGACAATAGCTTATGTGAAAAGCTGTTTTATTTCCACCCACAGGGGAAGAAGAGCCCAGGCTCTGAGTCTGCACAACTGGGCTTCTGATTATCTCATTTATATTCATCTGTATAATTCCCCATCTCCTAAGCACAGAAGCTTAGGCTGGAGGTCCAAGGGCGCAGATGTAGATGAGCCCCTCTGAATTTAATCTGGGCCAGTCTAAGGAATCCAG
The DNA here is from genome assembly GCF_000298275.1 of Orycteropus afer afer. Classification (NCBI taxonomy): domain Eukaryota; kingdom Metazoa; phylum Chordata; class Mammalia; order Tubulidentata; family Orycteropodidae; genus Orycteropus; species Orycteropus afer. The sequence continues at coordinate 10,446,438 of NW_006921629.1, forward strand.
GGAAAGGAAGGATGACAGTTCCAGAATCACCTTGTTTCTGATGCATACACTTATTTTTGGAACTCACCTGGAAAGGCCAGTAGGGAAGAATGGGGAACAAAAGGCGGTCAAGAAGGAAATCCAGGTAAAGTGGCAGATTTCTTCTCTCCACTTCCTCCTACTGTCACACAAAGACTGACTAACTTTGGGTAGTTAGAGCCATCTCCTCTCTAATTCCGCCAGGTCTCTATCTCCAAGTGCTCTCTTATGGGGCCAATGTGGGTAAAGGCTTCCCAGCTGAGTAGGGTTCCCTTCCTCAAAAGGTATCATCACGCCCACTGCTCTCAGACCTTCTCAGCCCCAATTGTCACCTTCCAGATGATGGGAAAGCGGCTCTTCCTTCTCCTCCTCCTCCTTGAAGCCAGGGGCAGAGGGCAACAGTTCTTCAACTGGCAGCTTTAGCTGGGTCAGGACATAAAGCTTGCCACTGAAGAACTACTGCGGCTCAGCCAGGTGAGGATGTGGGAGGTACAGGCTCCTAGACAGAAGGGGAAGACAAATGGGAAAGACCTGAGCAGGGCCATGTCACAGGGACACTGTCTCAATGGCCATCAAAGTCTACCCCAGTAGACCTTTTTTAACTTTCTAATGAAGGGCTCTTGGCTCTGACCTGGGCTGCAGAAGCTTTTAAACTTCAATGAGAAACAAGAGGCAGTTTTAAGCATACTTTCCTTGTTCCTCCTCCCAGAACTGGAGGTTACAGAATCCCAGGCCTGCTCTCTCCACTGCCTCAAAAGGGCCCTGCCTCCTCAGTGTTCTTAGCCAGAGAGGTCAGGGTCTGAGCCCTTGGACATCACCAGCCAGCCAGGCACTAGGTGAGAAGTTACACCTCAGGCCCAGAAATGCAGTTTAGTGATCAGCCCCACTGACTTGTTCCTAGGGATTTCAGCTGGAAGGAGAGTTTTGGGGGCCTAGATCTGGGGAAGAGTGAGGAAAGGAGGAGGTCTAGAGTTTGGAAGGTCAGCAGAGCCTCTCCGGGACTGTGAGGGAGAGGACAGTGGACCAAGGGCTGGAGGAGAGGGAGGTATGGGCAGGGTGGTTGGGCAGCTTCCCCAGGACTCTCAGATGCCAGGCATTCCGCTTGTGCATTCCGGGTACATCTGGTATGAATTCCAGGCTGTCTGCCGGCCCCTCCATGTCTGAACTTTGTTCCAAGTTCCAAGCCCCGCCCCCACAGTTCCAACGCATGAATCAGCAGGAAAAACCAGGCCCTGCAGCATGGCCCAGGGAGGGGGCTGGGGGCGTGGCAGGCTTGAGGGTTGTGAGCTAGGGAAGGCGGGTCTATGCTGACACTCAGTCCAAGGGCATGGCCCATGCCAGAGTGAGGGGCCAACGTGGTCCTGCCTTGGAATCCCTATACTCAGAAGGAAGGAAAGATTATGGTGGGGGTGGGGACTTTCAAATCCCAAAACCATCTTGGGAGGCATGAACTTTGTGGTATCTTCCTCCTCTCAGGTGACCAGTCCAACTTTGCCTGACTCCCATATCTGAGATAGCTCTGTTCACCCCACAAGACTCAACGGCTGTTGAGAGTCTGTGCCAAGCAGGTGCCCTTGGCTGCAGGGCGGGGTGGGTCCAGGACACTGACCCTCTAACCAGCTGCTCCACCAACCCGCTGGCATCCTGACAGCCCCTAGCCCAGTCTGACAGCCAGGATGACAGGCCAAAAGAGTTAGAGGCTGGAGGGCCCGAGGGAAGGGGGAGATAGCCTAGTCGGAGGCCACTGGGAGGGGCCAAGAGTTGGCTGAGAGGGGGGGAGAGTGGGAGCCCAGCGATGACTAACCCAGGCGCCCCACCCAGCCAGCCGGCTTCACAGGCGGTCAGGGCCAGGCCTGGACTAGGGGCCCCACAACCGGACAGGCTGGGGGGGGAGGTGCAGAGGTGACCTTCTCTGGGCCCAAGACGGACAGTTAGGCTGGGGAGAGGGGGTTAGAGTTTCCAGGCCCTCCTCCTGCCCGCTTCCCCGCCCCCATCCGCGGTGAAACCCTAACCTTTGGGTTGCATAAGGCCCCCGCACCGCCGCCCCCTACTCCTCTCCCCTTCCCCCTTACATAACATCCTCTGGAGGGAACGAGAGGAGGGGCCGGCCCGCCCAGCGACCCCTTCCCTGCCAGGGCGCTGAACTGGCCCTGACCCAGTGAGCGCCGAGAGAGACAAAGCACTTCTCCCTACCCTCCTGGTCCAGATCTTCCCAGGCCAGGAGGCTGATTCCTGACTCCTTCGCCTAGAGAGCTCCGGGGCTATGCTCCCCCAGCCCTCCTGCCCCTCGGTCTCCTCCCAGCTACTCCGCAAGACCTTCCAACACGACTCACGTTCCGGACTCTTTGCTTCAACCTCCTGACACGCTACTCCAGCCAGCCCAGGTTCCTCTCCCCAGAGCGCCCCTGCCCCCCGCCGTCCCCTCTCCCCTCCCCCGGAAGAGCAGGGTGTGGCCGCTAAGACCCTACTTTCCTCCATCACCCTATTACCCTCGTTCCCTCCTGTGCGGCCAGGTGCCCAGCTTACACCCACCTGGTGCTGGGTGTGTGTGGGGGGTGCTGAGGTTAGGGGAGCAAATCAACGCGTCCGCTTCTCACGGTCGGCGGCGCTGTCTCTTCCCAGCGCCCAGCACACACCGGCTCCAGTCTCCGATCAGCTGGCGGCGTCGTGACGCACAAGCTGCGCTTGCACCGCCCCGAGCCAATCACCGCCCACTGCTGGGCAGCGTGACCACACCCACTTGGGGGCGCCAATACTTCGCCTTGGTCCCGCCTCTCCAACCATCTATCCCTGATTGGCAAGGAGACCATCCCTTCGCCTAGTGGAGTTACGCTAAGCTCCGCCCACAACCCACGAGCTGACAAATAGATGAAAAGGTGTGGCCCAGGCCTCCGCCTAAGCTACTTGCTTTGAAGAGCGCTACGTCAAACTAGAGTCCTAAAGAGCAGAAGGAAGTAAAGGCGTGTGTGTTTGCAATGCATACTGGTTAATGTAGTTCTCGGTCTGACAACCTCCTTCCCAGAATCCAGCGCGCTCTGTGAGTTGGCATTTTCAAACTGAGCTCGGACTACATCCCGGCGAAGTCCTTAAAGGGCTACTGCCCCACCTTTTTGAGGCCGCGAGTGCTGCTTTTAGACGATCCCAAAATTCACTCGCTGGCCTCCTTAGGAGGCGAGCTAAGAGAAAGGTAGAGCAGGCGAAACAGGAGTGGGCAGAGCTGTAGGTGGAAATCATTCCCAAAGGCGGCAGAGGCAACTCCATTGGATGAGGACTTCTGAGGGCTTTGGGGAAAGGAATGCTTGTCCAACCCGTCCAGCTTCAGCTTTCACTGGAGAGTCCTAGTCCTCTCCTCCACGGGACCCCTTCCTAGCCAAAAACAACCTTTTCTTGTCAAAGATGTCTCGTCCCAGACGTAGAAGAGCCGAGAGTCTCTTAAGATATACAGCACAGTCCTAAAACTCGGACATGGGCCGTGACAATCCCACCCTACAGTTAACTCCCCACTCGGTCCCTCCCTCCAGAAGCTTTTCACTGACTCAGGCCTACTTAAGGAAGCGATTTCAAAGGTGTAGGCCAATGAGGAGGGTGCTCCTTCCCCTTGGGCCAATCAGAGGCTAGAGGGGCGGGGGTTGGGCGAAAACTGAAATGAACCCAATGACTTAGCAAAAGCTGCTGAACTGCTTACTTAAAGGGGCAACTCTTGGTCCCCTACCCCTACCCCCACCTCTGTCGAGGAGGATTGTGTGGACATGGATCCAAGACTTTTACATGAGCTTGAAATTGTCTGTGAGCTTGACTGAGCCACAGGGATGGCGCCTAGAGTGAGAGTGAGTTTCTTCTGGGTTTTACGAGCTCTGCTAGGTGATCGCTATAGTTCCTGGGAACTCCAGAATTCGGCGCTTATGTTCAGAACATTGTGCCTTTAAGGAAACTTCCTGCTTTCTGCCCCAGTAACAGCTGATTGTTGGAAAGTGTGACCTCAGGGGACGAATCAGCTGTTACCACATCCTCTTCTCTGCTTGCTTGCCTTCCTCCATCCTTTTATCCTGCCCCTCACCCCCACCATGAGTGGTGAGGGAGGGAAGGAGATAGAACCCCAAATATGAGGGACCTTATAGTTTTCCCCGCCCCATCTGCTTATTACTTCTTAAGAGGTTTTGAGCTTGGAAGGAGAGGTATTTCCTGTCAACACTATAAACTTGGTCCGGCCCTCCCTTGTCTAGTGGGGAGGCTGGTATTGGGGAGGCCCAGAAAGATAGCTGGCTGGGTCTGTCGGTGCTCCAGAATTGCGGAGGGGGTGGTAATTTACAGTGAAGCTGATGACCGAGCCTAAGGAAGAGGAATGGCTGCAGAAAGCAAGCCCTGAGGCCAGAACACTGCCCCCCAGGCCAGCTGCCCTTATTTCCTGCTTAAGTTCCAGTCTTCTCCACAGACAGAAGACTGCTAAGGGGATGCTCTTGGCTTTGTTCATCACTCCACTTCTAATTGTTCTCAGAAGCCGCTTGGCTGCTCCATTTTTTACAGTTGGGTATCTTCCACACACAGCAAGGATCCTAACTTACATGATTCTCCGGGTTGCAGGTGGGACATGCTGGCCCCAGGAACCAGGGAGTTTGACTAGGAAGTCTGGCAGGAAAACCCAGGTAAACATTTTGCTCCAGCCCTGAGCTGGGAGTCAGGGTTACTCCAGGACATGCTTAGTGTGAAGTCCCAGGACTGAGTTGGCAAGGTTGGGGGAAACTGAGCAGGGCCCTGGCCAAGCTTGGAAAAAAGAGAAGTCTCACCAGCTGCCCCTATTCTCCCTTCTCCTACCATAGAAATCCCATCCCCTTCCCACCCAGGGCCCTTAGGGTAGGCCCTTGTCCATTTTGCTCTGCCTACTCATCCTTTCCTTTCCATAGGGAAAGGATACAAGCTTTGCATTCAGGGTTTCTCAAGTAAAGCATTGTTAACATTTTGGGCTCAATACTTTTTTGTTGTGTGTGGGGGGTATCCTGTATATAGCACAATCTTTAACAACATCCCTGACATCTACCAAGTAGATGCCAGTAGCAATCTCTCCTCCCCAGTCATGACAATCAAAACTGTCTCTAGATGTTGCCAAATGTTCCTTGGGGGGGCAAATTCACTCCTAGTTCAGAACCACTGAGTTAGACAAACCTAGGTTCAAATCCCTGCTGTGAGCTTTTTAAAGATACTAAACCTCTCTGAGCCTCAATTTCTTATTTACAAATGCAGTGCATAATACATTCATGGTTTGTTGTAAGGATTAAAAAAGATTGTTTGAAAATAACTAGCACAGTACTTGGCACCCTGGCCCACCTGGTGCAGTAAAGTTAGCCTCCTTCACTTCTCTCCCTGGCAGATCACCAAGCGTTGACCTAACTCGGCATGGGCTGACTGCCAGAGCAGCTGAGCCTCCCTGCATTTAACCAAGCCATGACCTCCAGGAAACCCAGTATTGAGGCTGGCGAAAAGGGGACTGGTTAATTTGGTCCCAGATTTCCCAAAGCCCAAGGTGTGGGGGAAGGAAAAATACAAACCCACTGCTGTCAAGTCGATTTGGACTCATGGTAGCCCCACGTGTTACAGTGGAATGAATTCCAAACAGTGGCTTTGCATGGCAAAGATGGGCTATCTGCTCCTGTAAAGCTGACAGCCAAGAAAACCCTATGGAGCAGTTCTACTCTCTCACACAGAGTCGCTATGAGTCAGAATCAACTCAACGGCACCCAACAACAACCACCCTTACAAAAGCAGATTGCCAGCCCTTTCGTGGCTCCACGGGGTGAGTTCAACTGACAACCTTTTGGTTAGTAGCCGAGTACAAACCATTTGCACCACCCAGAGTCCTTTGTTGGCGGAGGGAGATGGAAATTATGTTACAGAGCATTATGTCTCAAGATGTGGCCTACAGGATGGCACATGACTGGGCAGTGTTTCGTTCTGTCGTACATAGGGTCACTGTGATTCGGAGCCAACTTGACGGCACCTAACAACAATAATGGTTTGGACTGGGGAGGGTATTGATGCCCCAGAAATCTAAGTGTACCAGTGCCCAGCATTGTCAGGACACCCCTATTAACAGGGGAGAAAAGAGAATTCCAAGCGGGAAAGCCAGGCACAAGGGAGCTCTGATGGCATAGTGCCTAAGGCATTTGACTGCTAAGCAGAGGGTTAGCAGTTCAAACCCACCAGCCACTCCGTGGAAGAACAACTAGGCAATCTACTTCCGTAAAGATTACCGCCTTGGAAACCGAAAGGGGGTCGCTGTGAGTAGAAATCAACTCTGCAGCAGTGAGTTTGGTTTTGGTTTTGGTTTAAAGCCAGGTACACATAAGGTCACTACTGCAGTGCAAGCCAAAAACACCAGAGGGCAGGGCACACACAGACTTGCAGAAAGAAGGTAGTTGGTGCCTGCTCAGTCTAGGTAAACTGAGACCAGAGCAAGGACCGTGTGGACCCAATTATACTGGCACTCAGTTGAAGCTGGCACTATCTCCCGACCATCATAATCCACCCTCTGGTCTCAGACACTTGGATGAGGAATTATCACCAGACACGTCATTTCCCAGGTGTGAGAAAACGATTGTGGCCATCGCATGGCCAAGGACTACAAAGGACACTGGCTTTAGAATCAGATAGGCCTTTAAATCCTTGCTGATACCACTTACTAGCTACATGAACTTGGGCAAGTTGCCTAAGTTAGTCTGCTTCTTTGTTATCAAATGGGTATCCAAATATCTTCTTGTGAGGATTAAACAACAACAACAAAAAGGTATGCAAAGTGCATGGTGTCTACCTTCCGGTAAGTGCTCTATAAATGGTGGTTGTAAGTTATAACTGCCCCAGGTCATGTGACCAGGCACATTAGAGGTTCCAGTTGTTCTTTGAAGAGGAAACAGATCATGGCTGAGCCATTCCCATCTTTTTCTTCTTTCTTTCTTTTAAACGTTTTATTGTTGGGTAAAAGTTTACAGATCAAATTAATTTTCCATTAAAAAAATTAATACACATTTTGTTTCTTCACATTAGTTGCAATCCCTTTGATGCAACAGCACCCTTCCCACTTCTTCCCTGGATTCCCATTTCCATCCATCCTTCTCCCTGGTCTCCTATGGTTGATTGATTTGTTTTCTCTCTTTTCAGGTCTTTGTTATTAGCTGCCATGGACTTGGCCTCCAACTCATGAGACCCCATACACAATGGAACAAAATGCGACCCAATCCTGGGCCATCCCCATTACAGGTTGGGGATCGGACTGTTACGATCCACAGGGTTTCCCTTGGCTGATTTTTAGATAGTAGATGGCCAGGCAAGGAGTCCTGGTGGCATGGTGGTTAAGCACTTGGCTGCAAACCTAAAGGTCAGCAGTTCGAACCCAACAGCCGCTCTGTGGGCGAAAGATGTAGCAGTCTGCTTCTGTAAAGATTACAGCCTTGCAAACCCTTTGGGGGCAGTTCTACTACTCTATACTATAGGGCCATTATGAGTCAGAATTGTTTCATGGCAATGAGTTAGACAGCCAGGCCTCTCTTCCTAGTCTGTCTTAGTCTGGAGGCTCTGCTGAAACCTGCAGCACAGCAGCAACATGAAAGCCTCTACTAACTGTTGGGCGGTGGCTGCCCATGAGACCAGGAATCAAATATGGTGCTCTCTCCTGCGCAGGTGAAGATGCTGCCACTGAACCACCCTTTAGGTTTTCTTTTAGTGTTTAGTTTTTCTTAAGGTCCTTTCTGGGGGATCTCACCCCACCTCTACATCAAACTCTTATATGAGGCAAACCCTCCTAGGAATGAGACTTGAACTAAGACCATTTGCCACTTGAGTTTTGGTGTCAACTCTCTGGTTTCTGTTTCCTATCCTGTGCTATACCTTTCCCCAGCCAGATGGTATCTGCAAAGCTCTGAGGCACCAAAGAAGCAGGAGAGACCTTCGACAGGAAGCATTAGGGAGACATTTTTTCCCAAGAACCCTAGGACTCTGAGCCTAGGGCACTTCTCTTCCTCAGATGGCCCAGAGGTGGGTTTTTTTTTTTTTTGAAGGACTGTGGAGGGGAGACCTGAGGTAAGGAGGCAAGGCCCTCAGGGCAGAAAGTCTAGGCACCAAGTTTTTAGCTTCCATTCTGCCACTTGAGCAAGGCTCCTTGGCTTCTCTTGTTTATCATCTGTAAAACATAAACAGTAACTGTCTCACAGTGTTATGAAGGCCAAATGGAATGCTACTAATGAGCTGCTTTGTAAAATTAAAAGCTCCTTGTTTTGGAAGGTAGCATGGAAGTGCCCAGGGTACTTGGTGTCAAAAGCCCCAGCGCTACCGTTGGCTGGCTAACACATCCCTTTTTGGGGCTTTCTAGTTTTACTATCTATAAACCCAGAGGGTAGGAATCAGCCCTCCAAAGGCTGGTATCTCCAGGAAGTCTCCTTAGGTCTGCTTTCTGGCACGCTTAGGAGGAAGCAGAGAGGGGAGGGGCAATCTCGTAGGCAGAATGTGGAGCATCTCCTGCCCCAGAACCCATTGGGGCTGCCAGGAGGCCCTTCCACCTCCAGGAGGAAGCAAAGCCGGGACCGGATTACAGCGGAGCGGAGCGGAGCGGAGCAGAGCAGAGCAGCTGGAAGGGAGGGTGCCGCAGCTCGCCGGGCGGTGGCGCCTGCGGGAAGGCGGGTCCGGCTTGTCTCATTCGAGCCACGTGCGGTTGTTTCCGTGCCGGGGTGATCACGTGACCCGCGTCAGCTGACCCGTCACGGTAGAGCCCGGCGCTGGCGCCCCGCTGCTCCCGCCCTGTCGCGCCCGGAGCGCAGAATCCTGTGCGGGGTAAGAGCTACCCCCACACTACCCTCCTCTGCCCCTTGGCTCACTCCAGCTGCCTCCTCCCTAGCCCTTCTCCCTAGCCCATTTTCACTCTGCCCGGCCTGGAACCACGGAAGCTGTCGCAAGGAGAGTCGTGGCCGGGCTCAGCCCTGGGCTGCCCCCAGGCGGCCAGGAGGGGATGGCCCAGGGCAGCAGGGGGCAGGAAGTAGCTTGTGCCTCCCGGGCTGAGGGCTGGTCCTCGCCCCCACTCCCCGACATGGAAGGGCTGCTACGGAGCGTGGAGAGGGACCTGAACATAGAAGCCCGGCAGCTGGCTCCAGCCCCAGGGGGCACCCACGTGGTGGCTCTAGTGCCCCTGCGTTGGCTGGCCAGCCTCCGGGAGCGCCGGCTGCCTCTGGGACCCTGCCCCCGGGCTGAGAGCCTGGGTGAGGCGGAAGTCAGGACTCTCCTTCAACGCTCGGTGCAGAGGCTGCCCCCGGGCTGGACACGCGTGGAGGTGCATGGGCTGAGGAAACGGAGACTTTCCTATCCGCTGGGCTGGGGCCTGCCCCTTGAGGAGCGGTCCTGCAGCCCTGAGACTCTCACTCGCTTCATGCAGGATGTGGCCGCCCAGAATTATCGCAATCTGTGGCGCCATGCATACCACACTTACGCGCAACCCTATAGTCATACCCCTGCCCCCTCAGCTGCCCCTGCCCTGGACTCAGTCAGGCAGGCTCTGCAAAAGGTCTACGGTTGCTCCTTCATGCCAGTGGGTGAAGCTACCCAATGCCCATCATATGCCAGAGATGGTCCCTGTGCCCCTCGAGGTAGCCCAGCCTGCCCCAGTCTTTTGCCAGCTGAAGCCCTGCTGGAGTCACCAGAGATGCTCTATGTTGTCCATCCTTATGTACAGTTCTCCCTGCATGATGTGGTCACCTTCAGCCCTGCCAAACTGACCAACAGCCAAGCTAAGGTGCTCTTCATTCTCTTCCGTGTGCTGCAGGCCATGGATGCCTGTCACCGCCAGGGGCTGGCCTGTGGGGCCCTGTCTTTGCACCATATTGCTGTAGATGAGAAACTTTGTAGCGAACTCCGACTGGACTTGAGTGCTTATGAGAAGCCTGAGGAAGAGGAGAATAAGAAGTCCCCTGTAGCCAGGGATGGGGCAGGCACTAAGCCTGGGCAGGAGGGCAAACAGGGGCCTGGGCATCTTATTTGCCAGCAGGAACTTAGGAACCTTGTGCTAGACTGGGTCCACGGCCGAATCAGTAACTTCCACTACCTCATGCAGCTGAATCGGCTGGCAGGTCGGCGGCAGGGGGACCCGAACTACCACCCAGTGCTGCCCTGGGTCGTGGACTTCACCACCCCCCATGGGCGTTTCCGAGACCTTCGAAAGTCCAAGTTCCGCCTCAACAAGGGGGATAAGCAGCTGGACTTTACATATGAAATGACACGGCAGGCGTTCGTGGCAGGTGGTGCAGGTGGTGGAGAGCCACCTCACGTTCCTCACCACATCTCAGATGTACTCTCCGATATCACGTATTATGTGTACAAGGCTCGGCGCACACCCCGGGCAGTGCTCTGTGGACATGTCCGGGCTCAATGGGAGCCCCACGAGTACCCCGCCAGCATGGAACGCATGCAGAGCTGGACCCCTGATGAGTGCATCCCCGAGTTCTACACTGACCCTTCTATCTTCTGTTCCATCCACCCTGACATGCCTGACCTGGATGTGCCAACCTGGTGCAGCTCCAGCCAGGAGTTCGTGGCTGCCCACTGGGCACTGCTGGAGAGCCGCGAGGTGTCCCAGGACCTGCACCACTGGATTGACCTCACCTTTGGCTACAAACTCCAGGGCAAGGAGGCGGTGAAAGAGAAGAATGTGTGTCTGCACCTGGTGGATGCCCACACCCACCTGACTAACTATGGCGTGGTGCAGCTCTTCGACCAGCCACACCCCCAACGCCTGGCTGGCATACCTGCCCTTACCCCTGAGCCTCCACTCATTCCCAAGCTGTGGGTCCAGCCCATCCAGGAGACCACAGGTCAGGAGGACTTGCCAGGACAGCTGACAAATGGCTTGGGTGGGCTGGTTTTGGAGGCCACTCCCTGTGAGGCTGGTTGGACCAGGGACAGGACTACGGCTGGGGAAGATGACTTGGAGCAGGCCACAGAAGCTCTGGATTCCATCTCCCTTGCAGGGAAAATGGGTGACCAACTGGGCCTCTCCTCCTCCAGCCAAGTCCCCCCTGGCCTTCTGTCTTTCTCAGTAGCCTCAGCCTCTCGCCCAGGCCGGAAGAGCAAAGCTGCTGGGACAGACCCTGGGGAGAGTGAAGAGGGCAAAATCCTTCTCCCTGAGGGCTTCAGTCCTATGCAAGCTCTGGAGGAGCTGGAGAAACTGGACAATTTCTTGACCAAAGGCCTCGGGGGCCAGTTGGAGGTGCCTGAGCAGCCCCAGGTCCAGCCACCTGTGCAGCTGCAAGACCTCTTCCATAGGGACATGCAGGCGCTGGGGGTCCTGTTGGCTGAGATGGTCTTTGCCACCAGGGTCCGGACACTGCAGCCCAGTGCGCCTTTGTGGGTACGCTTTGAGGCTGTGCGGGGGCTCTGCACACGCCACCCCAAGGAGGTCCCCGTATCTCTGCAGCCTGTGCTGGACTTGTTGCTGCAGCTGAGTGGACCTGGAGTCCCTATAGTTGGGGAGAGGGGCAAGCTGGACTTGCTGTTTGAATATAGGCCTGTCTCCCAGGGCCTGCCCCCGCCCTGCCCGGCCCAGCTGCTCAGCCCCTTCAGCTCCTTGGTGCCCTTCCCTCTGTACTTCCCAGCACTGCACAAGTTCATCCTGCTGTACCAGGCAAGGCGTGTGGAAGACGAGGCTCAGGGACGGGAGCTGGTGTTTGCTCTGTGGCAGCAGCTGGGTGCGGTGCTGAGTGACATCACCCCTGAAGGCCTGGAGATCCTGCTGCCTTTTGTGCTGTCCCTCATGTCTGAGGAGCACACAGCTGTGTACACGGCCTGGTACCTATTTGAACCTGTTGCCAAGGCGCTGGGGCCCAAAAATGCCAATAAGTACCTACTGAAACCCCTTATCGGTGCCTACGAGAGCCCTTGTCGGCTCCACGGCCGCTTCTACCTATACACGGACTGCTTTGTGGCGCAGCTCATGGTGCGGCTGGGCCTGCAGGCCTTCCTGGTCCATCTTCTGCCCCATGTCCTACAGGTGCTGGCTGGTGTAGAGGCCTCTCAGGAGGAAAGCAAGGGCCTGGCAGGGGCTGCAGAGGATGAAGAGAGCGGGCTCCCAGGGGCTGGGCTGGGCTCCTGTGCCTTCGGGGAGGAAATTCAGATGGATGGGGAGCCTGCCAGCTCCTCAGGCCTGGGGCTACCAGACTATACATCTGGTGTGAGCTTCCATGATCAGGCTGACCTCCCCGAGACCGAAGACTTCCAAGCTGGACTCTATGTGGCTGAGTCCCCACAGCCCCAAGAGGCAGAGGCCGTGAGCCTGGGCCAGCTGAGTGACAAGAGCAGCACCAGCGAGACCTCCCTGGGCGAGGAACAGGCTACGGACGACGGGGGTGTGCCTGTGGACAAGAGCAGCATCAAGTCAGGGGACAGCAGCCAGGACCTGAAGCAAAGTGAGGGTTCAGAGGAGGAAGAGGAGGAGGAAGGCTGCGTGGTGTTGGAGGAGGAAGAGGGGCAGCCAGATGAGGTCACTGGGGCGTCTGAACTCACTCTCTCCGATACGGTGCTGTCCATGGATACGGTGGTGGCCGGTGGTGAGGGAGATGGGGAGGAAGAGGAGGGGCCACTGACTGAGCAGTCGGAGGGCAAAGAACAGAAGATCCTCCTTGGTAAGTCCTCAGCCCGGGAGGGCTTGGCCCAACACTCTTGTTGCTTTTCACTTGGCAGCATTAGCTGAGCGTCGGCTTTGTGCAAGCACTGGGTGGAGTCAGATCCACAGGCTGCAACACAGATGTGGGCCTGCCCACACCTGGCAGAGGAAAAGTAACATCGTAGACAACCCAGTGAGAGAGGAGCATGTCAGTGCAGACGGTGTTAGTCCTCTGATGAACGTGTCTGGGTTACTAGGAGGGGATGTAAAATGGAGCTTAGAAGTAGTTTTCAGGGATCATAGAAGGCCTCCCTGAAAGTAGAGGCAGCCAGGCAAAAATGGCAGGGTCTGAAGTGGGAGGAGCCTTCCAGGAAGAGCGAACAGCATGTGCGAGGAGGTTCTGAGGCTGTCTTGGTGCCATCAAAGAATCTATAAAAGGCCAGCACGGGTAGACTTGAGAGAGCAGAGCAGAGAGAGCAGGGGACAGAGACCACAGGGGAGGTAGTCATGACCAAGCCAGGCCTCATTAAAGAATGCAAGGATTTTTCCTGAAAGGTAACCCTCCTGTAAGTTGTGCTTGAGGATGGGGACCTGGAACAGCTTTAAACCCAGAGTCCCAAAGGCCATGGCTGAGGTACCTTCTGTCACTGCAGAATGGAGGGTGGTAATGTGGGGTGACGGGGGTTAGGCAGGGCCCCTGGGCAGCGAGTTGCAGCCAGAGATGGGTGGGGAGTGGTGAATTGGGGGAGTGGTGAGCCACTGGTGTCTGATGAGCTCAGGGCCTGCTCCTACCCTGCAGATACGGCCTGCAAGATGGTCCGCTGGCTGTCTGCCAAGCTCGGCCCCACTGTGGCCTCCCGCCACGTGGCCCGGAACCTGCTCCGCCTGCTGACATCTTGTTATGTTGGTAAGGCCTGTGGTCAGTGCTGGAGATGAGCTTCCTCCCAGGCCTTCCACCCACCTTCACCGCCTCTAGGGGAATCCTTTCTCCTCCCAGGACCTGGGCCCCAGTCTGTATGCATCTTCTTCCTTGGGTGGGGCGTGGGGCAGATCTTAGACTGGAGTGAGTGAGAGCAGATACCACAATCCCTGGAAGGCCAGCCTCCCTCCTGCCCTCTGCTAGCTACTCAAGCTGCTGGCCTTTCCTTGACAGGGCTCACTCGGCAGCAGTTCATGGTGAGCAGTGATGAGAGCCCCCCGTTGGATGCTGGCAACATCTACCAGAAGAGGCCGGTGCTGGGCGATATAGTGTCGGGGCCTGTGCTCAGTTGCCTCCTCCACATCGCCCACTTGTATGGGGAGCCCGTCCTCACCTACCAGTACCTACCCTACATCAGCTACCTGGTCAGTCACTGATCAGGGAGGCCCGGGGGAGGAGAGGCTGAGGAGCCTGAGGGCTGGCCTGGGCTCTCTGGTGGTCAAAGGGGGACCTTGGGGCAGCCTAGCCCTCATCTGCTCTGTGGCCCTAGGTGGCCTCAGGCGGCACTGCAGGGCCCAGCCGACTAAACAGCCGTAAGGAAGCGGGGCTGCTGGCGGCGGTGACACTGACCCAGAAGATCATCGTGTACCTCTCGGACACCACCCTCATGGACATCCTGCCCCGTATCAGCCATGAGGTCTTGCTGCCTGTGCTCAGCTTCCTTACTTCCCTCGTCACGGGGTAGGCTTCTGCCCAGCCCCCGTGGTAGGAGTAGCCAGCCAAGGGCACGCCCCAGGAGGGGCTGGGATGCTAAGGGGAAAGGAAATAGCCCTGGACTGGGTATCAGGAGGGCCCTTGAGTGGCACAAGCAGTTTGTACTCAGCTGCTAACCGAAAGGTTGGTGGTTCAAACCCACCCAACAGGCCTGGGGATCTGGTTTTATAAAGACAACCACCGAGAAAACCCTATGGGGCTCAATTCTAGTCTGTGGTACATAGGATCTGCGTGAGTCAGAATGAATTTGATAGCAGTGGGCTTGTTTTTTTTTTCAAGGGATCAGGAAGCCTAGGTTCTATCTAACTGTATGACCCTGAGCAAGCTACCCCTTTTTTCTGTGTCTTAGTTTCCTCATTTGGTTCAGACCAGTTACTCTTGTAAAGCTCTTGTTAGCTACTGGGTCCGTCCAACAAAGTGGGAGGCTGATCTCATGAGCTCTATTTCCAGGTTCCCAAGTGGAGCCCAGGCCCGGACTGTCCTGTGTATGAAAACAATCAGCCTCATTGCCCTCATCTGCCTGCGCATCGGACAGGAAATGGTCCAGCAGCACCTGAGTGAACCTGTGGCCACCTTCTTCCAAGTCTTCTCCCAGCTGCATGAGCTTCGGCATCAGGTGGGCAGACCCGCCTGGCTGAGGTGGATTGGGGCGGGTGTGGGTGCATTTGGCTGACTTCCTGGGTTTCCTGCCACCAGGATCTGAAGCTGGATCCCGTGGGCCGTGCTGAGGGTCAGCTGCCGGAGGTGGCCTTCTCTGATGGGCAGCAGCGGCCGGTGGACCCCAGCCTGCTGGATGAGCTGCAGAAGGTGTTCACCTTGGAGATGGCATACACAGTCTACGTGCCTTTCTCCTGCCTGCTGGGTATGGCTCCATCATGCTCCCTTGGACAGCATTTGTGGCTACCTCTGTCCCCCTGGGAGGGTCCCATGCTTCCTCTGCCCCCGGAAGCTGCAGTGCACATTACACACAATTTTCTAGATCAGAGCAAAGGGATTTGGTCTCCTACTACGAGTCCCAAGGTGACAGAAACAGATTGAGTTTCAGCTAGCAAGAAAGGCACAGGAGCCAGTCTGTATGTAGTATTGAGTCTCCTTGGCAACAGGCAAGGGAGTGAAATCTGAGGGAATGAGCGGCCCCTTAATAATAGCTACCATTTATATAGCCCACATACAGGCCAAAGTCCCTGGGTGGCATGACTGGTTTGCATTCAGCTGCTAACCTAAAGGTTGGCGGTTTGAACACACCCAATAGCACCTTGAAAGAAAGGGCTGGTGATCTCTTCCATAAAGATGGTAGCCAAGGAAACCCTAGGTGGTGGTTGTTGTTGTTGTGTGCCCTCGAGTCAGGCCCAACTCATAGCGACCCCTCCTTGGGTTTCCAAGGCAGTATCATTACAGAAGTAGATTGCCTCATCTTCCTTCCGAGGATTGGCTGGTGGGTTTGAACCGCCAGCCTCCTGCTTAGCAGTCAAGTGTCTTAGGCACTATGCTACCAGAGCTCCCGAGACCCTATGGAGCAGTTTATTCTGTAATGCATGGGGTCATAAGACGGAATTGATTCAGTGGCAATGGGTCTTTTTTCATAAGGCTGGGTGTTTTGTACACTGCTGGGTGTTTATATGTCATCTGCGGTTAGGTACTGTTATTGCCTCTGTGCTGAAACAAGCTGTGTAAGGGCAGAGAACCACCTGTCCTGTTTGTTCTCTGTCTGGTACCTGACTGACATGGTGCCCGGCATATATCAAAGACACTTGTATATTCGTTTATGCTGAATGAACAGAGACACATTTATTGGGGACTCTCAGAGGTGAAGAGTCTCTTGGCCAGTTACACAGCTAGTACCTGCCCTGTCTTCTATGGTTCCCAAGCCCTTAGATGGTGGGTGGTGGCAGCTCCCTGCCAGCTTCCCTGATGTTAGGCCATCTCTTCTATCCAGGTGACATCATCCGGAAAATTGTCCCCAACCACGAGCTGGTTGGGGAGCTGGCAGGGCTGTACCTGGAGAGCATCAGCCCGAGCAGCCGCAGCCCTGCCAGTGTGGAGCCCGCTGTGCCCAGCACCAACCCTGAGTGGGACCCCCAGGGTGGGTGCTGCCCCCAGGATGACGGCCACTCGGGAACCTTTGGGAGTGTCCTGGTCGGGAATCGTATCCAGATCCCCACAGACTCACAGCCTGAGAACCCTGGCCCACTGGGCCCCATCTCTGGGGTGGGTGGCGGGGGCATCAGCAGCGGCAGTGAGGACCGTGCCCTGAAGCGGGAGCTGCCACGCAGCGTGCACGGGCTGAGCGGGAACTGGCTGGCCTACTGGCAGTATGAGATTGGCGTGAGCCAGCAGGACGCTCACTTCCACTTCCACCAGATCCGCCTGCAGAGTTTCCCCGGCCACTCGGGGGCCATCAAGTGTGTGGCGCCCCTGAGTAGCGAGGACTTCTTCCTGAGTGGCAGCAAGGACCGGACTGTGCGCCTCTGGTCACTCTACAACTGTGGGGATGGTACCAGTGAGACAGCCCCACGCCTGGTCTACACCCAGCACCGCAAGAGTGTTTTCTACGTGGGCCAGCTTGAGGCCCCACAGTATGTGGTGAGCTGTGACGGGGCTGTGCACGTCTGGGACCCCTTCACAGGTGAGCGGGCCCAGGTGAGGCCTGTTCTGTTGCTGCCGTCCTGTGCCCCGCCAGGCCTCCAGAAATGGGTCAAGGGTGGGGAGAGTTGGGCTCCAAAGAATGGTATGTGTGTTTGAGAAGACCACATTAGGTTCCACAGAGGAGCCATGAAGGAAGGACTTGGAACCAGTTAGACCCGAGTTTGAATTGGCTGCATCAACTTTTTTTCTTTTTAAATTTTTGTGATTTGGATGAAAGTTTACAGAACAAATTCATTTTCCTCACAGCAATTCATACACATAATGTTTCATGACATTGACTGCTATTCCCCACAGTGTAACTGTATCAACTTTCTTGCTGACTGACCTAGAGCAAGTCACTTAAAGCATCAATTTACCCACCTGTAAAATGGGAATCAGAATCACTAGTCCAATAGGGATTTGGCTTTACATGTAGCACATAGTAGGTGTTTGATAAATGGTGCTCAATTATTTTTTGGCATTGTTGTAGGATTACATAGGAAAGGGAATGAAATAGTGTTGGAGTAGACAGAGGGAGGTGGGCTTTGGTCAGGGGGTGCTATGTGAAGATAAGAGGTCCCTTTGGGGCCAGGGGCCTGGCATTGCCATGGAAGCAGTGAGGCAGGAAGGTAATAAACCTCTTTGGCATTTTTCTCAGGGGCCTGGGAGCCTCTGGGCATAGGAGGTGGAGCTGGGGTGATCCAGGGGACTAGGCAGGTGTCAGGGGAGCAAGAAGGGGCCAGGGCTTTTCTGTCTGATGCTGGGAACCCATATCCGCTGCTTGCTTCCTTTCAGGGAAACCCCTTCGCACAGTGGAGCCATCGGACAGTCGGGTGCCCCTGACTGCCGTAGCTGTCATGCCTGCCCCACACACCAGCATCACCATGGCCAGCTCTGACTCTACCCTACGCTTTGTGGACTGCAGGAAACCTGGCCTCCAGGTTAGCAGGGGTACCCATCTTTCTGAGTCCTGACTGGGGTACCTGGCAGGGAGGTGAGACCCAGGAGGAGAGACGGTCAGGGTATTGTCCCTGGGATACTGAGTGTTTCTCTTTGGAGGTTCATCACCCACAACAGTAATTCCTGCACCTGGGATTCTGGCTTGTGGTGGAATGTAGGGGTGATGGGGGAAAGGGAAGGACACTGGGCTTTCCCCTTCCCTTGGTAGTGGGACAGAGGCTCAACTTCCTGCTTTGTGGGCGTGGTGGTGGGGTAGACTTGTGGGGGGAAGTGGAATGGGGCAAGCAGTGGCCCCTCACTCAGTCTCCCTCCGCCTGCAGCACGAGTTCCGCCTGGGTGGCGGGCTGAACCCTGGGCTTGTCCGCTCCCTGGCGGTCAGCCCCAGTGGCCGCAGTGTTGTGGCCGGCTTCTCCTCTGGCTTCATGGTGCTCCTGGACACCCGCACGGGTCTGGTTCTGCGCGGCTGGCCAGCCCATGAGGGGGACATCCTGCAGATCAAGGTGAAGGTCCAGGTCCCCTTGCCCTCCTCGGTGCCCAGCCTGGCTCCAGCCCCCACTTGAGCCCCTCACCCTTGTGACACCTGCCCAAGGACAGACAGGCAGGGAGGGTGGCCCGCCTGGGCCAACTCAGGAGCCAGCCACCCAGGGGGCTGGCAGGAGGCAGGCCATGGGGGTGGGAGCAAGGGGGCAGAGCTGACCCTGCTGCTTCATGGAGATGTTCTAATGAGTAACCCTTGTCCATATTTGTCTTGCTTGGAGGTTCAGGGGTCGGGCCCTGTCCGTGACCCAATTCAGGTTAAATAAAGCTCAGTTGAGAGGCTGTTTACTGCCCCCAGCCCACTGAACACAGTTCATGCCTCCTGCTGGGCTGCCCTGGTGGGGGCAGGGGCAGGCCTGGGTGTGGGTGTCCTGCCCCACCCCCATTCTCAATCACAGGCCACGGGGAAGGAACAGGGCTGCTTGTGGGAGGATTTCTCCAGGTACTCTCCTCCCAGTCCTGGATGGAGGCCAGGGGACATGAACTGCCACTGCTGAGGACAGACGGCCCCAGGCTCCCTGCAGGGCCCTAGGGCCCTGGGCTCCA
Source organism: Orycteropus afer afer (assembly GCF_000298275.1). Classification (NCBI taxonomy): domain Eukaryota; kingdom Metazoa; phylum Chordata; class Mammalia; order Tubulidentata; family Orycteropodidae; genus Orycteropus; species Orycteropus afer. The sequence goes on from NW_006921629.1 coordinate 10,465,445, forward strand.
GATGCCTCTATATTCAGACATTCTAAGAAAGGGCCAGGAGGACTCTGGGTCAGTATGGGTGTTACTCCTGGCTCTGCTGTTTACTGGCATTGTGCCCTTGGGCCAATTTCTTAACCTCTCTGAGCTTCAGTTTTTTCCCTCTATAAAACGGGGACAATGATAGCATTTACCTCACAATGTTGTTATGAGCATTAAATGTGTAATACTACATGCCTAGCACATAGTAAATTCTCATACTATAGTGATTAGGTTAATTAGACTTTGGTATATTAATACTAGTTAGTATTCATAGGATGTGGGAAGGCAGCAGTCTGTCATCCACCTAGGATGCCGTTCTTCCCTGGGAGATGCTGTGGGGGGGAAGGGGAGGACCCGCGGGGCTCCGGGGGCTCAGCGCCCGCTCAGACTCTCCTCTCCCTGGGCAGGCGGCAGAGGGCAGCGTCCTGGTCAGCTCCTCCTCCGATCACTCCCTGACTGTCTGGAAGGAGCTGGAGCAGAAACCCACGCACCACTACAGGTCGGCATCCGACCCCATCCACACCTTCGACCTGTACGGCAGCGAAGTGGTCACCGGCACGGTGGCCAACAAGATCGGCATCTACTCCCTGCTTGAGCCACCCTCCCAGGCTACCACTAAGCTCAGCTCTGAGAATTTCCGTGGCACGCTCACCAGCCTGGCCTTGCTACCCACCAAGCGCCACCTCCTGCTGGGCTCAGACAATGGGGTTATCCGCCTCCTGGCATAGGCCAGGTTGGGGGCTGGCTGGGCCAGGGTTGACAGACATCCCTGGAGTCCTTTCCCCATCCTTGATCCCCCAGCAGTTCCCTTCAGGTAGGCCTTGGACCTCATACCCTGTGTACCCACATGGCCTACCTGCTGGGAACTCCAGCCGGGCTGTGCCTAGGTCCCAGAACTCCCAGAGTCACTAAGGGTGCCAGAAGGTATTTCACAAGTATTCTTGGCTTAGAGAGAGGCTGCTCCAACCAGCAGGAGGCAAGAGGGAGAGCATCAATACCCTTTCTTCTCCTGGACTTAACTTCTGGAGCCACATGGGGACTGGAAAACTCCATGAGGGGGAAGGGAGGCTGGCCCTGCCCAGCCAGGCTCCAGCTGGACTCTCTCTGTCCCTGTTCCGCAAGGACAGGGATGCTGCTCCAGTCCAGAGCACTGTTGGTGCTTGGACTCCAGCCTCTGTGGGGCTGGCGGTGGGCTAGATGTCAAGGGCCTTGGTCTGGGGTGTAAGTGTCCTCCCAGCCAGACCCTGCCTAGTAGGGAACCAGTGGGGGAAGGAAAAGAGTAGGATCAGGGGAGGGAAGATGGGCTGGGCCAGCTGGTGTCAGCCAAGTGTGACCCCAAGCCTTGCCTGCCCACACCCACCCACAGTGTTTGTGCCTTGAGTTCAGGAGGCAGCCCCTAGGCCCAGAACCCCTCTGGGGGGAAGGATTCAAGACCCCAAGAGAAGGGGCAAGAAGAATCATCTCTTCATCTCAGGTCTCTCCCAGGGGACAGGAAGACCCAGGTGTCCCTGCTGCCTCTTCACTATTTGCAATAGATGTAAATAGGACAATAAATCCTTTGGAAGAGCCATGGAGTGGAATGAGGCTGTTATGAATGGCGGTGTCAGGTTGGGGAAAGTTGAGACCCAGCAGCTTCCAGGGCAGTGGGGAAACTTAAGGGGGAGCGACAACTTGACTACTGCTCTTTGGGCAGCATGAGATAGATACAGGGCTTTGGTTCCTTCAGCCCCAGGCTAGTCTCCAGAACCCTCCCTTGGTGAGGGTCAGGAAGCATTACTCCCAGTGAAGTAGGACTCACAGGTTCCAACTCTCTGCACGTTCCTGTCCCCACCCCACGCTGGAGGCAGCCAACCAGACTCTGTGTAGACTCCTGCAGCTTTCCCTTCTCTCCGCTGGGGCTGGGGAAGCAAGCAGACTGTGGCGGGGGGCGGGGGGACACGTTAGAAGCAGGAACATAGCTGTGACTCTGGGCCCAAGCTCTGTGGCCTTGGATAGGTCACGTAGCCTCTCTGAGCCTGGCTAGAAGAAGGCCCATGCAGGCCCTGGGGAATGCCTGACACAGAGCCAGGCCCAGCCTCCTCCATTGTCTACTTTCTCCAGACCCCGGTGGGATCCAAACCTACAGGGGCGGCCAGGATCTGCTTGGTGGGAAAGGGGCAAAAGGGGCTTCTGGCCCCAATATCAATGTTTAACCGGATGTGTTTGTCAATATTTACCAGAAGAGAAAGCAACCTGAAAAGGGGTTGGCTCAGAGCAAAGGTCCTGGTGGGAGGGGAGGGCTAGGCTGGGCCAGCAGGAGCTGGGCAGAGCGTGGGGCCAGAGGAACATCGCGTGTTCGCAGCAGCAAGGAGCCTTCAGAGGTACGGGGTGGGGGTAGGGGTGGCTGGGGGCTGCTGTCTGGAACAGGAGAGGAGCTGGTCCCTGCTATGAGGGCCCAGTCCCTGCTGGGAGGTCTGGGCTGAATTTGTTTCAGGAGGCCTGTAGACTCCCAGCCTCCTGGGGTGGTATGAAGCCAAGGCTGGGCCTCCGTGGGTGGACCAGGCGGGAAGGGGGGAACTCGGTGTTACCATCTGGTACTTGAAGAACTGAAGGCCTTTTCTTGTGAGGAATACTCAAAGCTTAGGTTGGCGGTTCAAACCCACCAGCCACTCCTCGGAAGGAAGGTTGGGCAATCTACTTCCGTAGTGATACCGCCTCAGAAAACCAAGGAGGGGTCGCTATGAGTCGGGTCCAACTTGATGGCAAATAACAACAGGTTGGAGCTCAGGACCCTGGCCAAGGACCTTGCCTGTGGTGGAGGTGGAGTCAGGAGTGATCAAAGAGTCCTCCTGATGGCCTGGCCCTGAGACTGATGGAAGCCCTGCTCTGGGGCCCCAGCTGGGTCTGATTGATCCTCCCCCAGGCTAAGACCTGCTAGTCCCACGGGCCATTCAGCAGCCTGGCTTCTGGGAGCTGACCTGGGGCTGGGTGCGGGGTGGGGCCTGTGATTCCTGTAAGTCCAAGGATGGCTCTAGCAGGAGTCATTCATTGGGCTCAGTGCTGGTCAATAGGGCAGCTCTAGGGTACACCCCACCACCCTTGCTTTGTCTGAGGACTTCAGGACCGTGAGCCTGTCCACCCTGTGAGAAAGCCTGGGTACGTGGACAGTAGGTTGGGTGGGGGCTATGGGATGGGGGAGAGCTTCAGAAGGGGGACCCTGAGCTAGACTGAAAACAGCCATGAGTACAGTGCCAACCATTATACTCACTGTTTACAAAGACAGCCTTATATTGGTATTCATAATACACGGGGGAGGGAGGGAGGGACTTTTGCTGCTATTTTACAAGATAAGGTGAGGTCCAGAAGGCTTAAGGAGGTATTCAGGTCTCCCTGGCAGGATGCATGTCTAACTTACAATATGAGGCCTTAGTGAATAAGAACTTTTTTTGGTTTCAATAATATTTTCCCTCTATCCACCAAAACATTTTCAGTGCTGAAATGTGAAAAGCCAGGAAAAAAGAAAAGTGCTGGGAGAAATCCCAGCCTCTTGGAGCCAAGAAGCACCACGAATGTGTTTTGGGGGTGCGCTCCATAGCTCAGGAGTTTGTTGTGTCTGTGAGCATGAGCATGGTGGGTTGCCTTTGGATGGCTGGGTTGTGGAGGCGTGAGGTGGGAGCTGAGGCTTCCTGTCCCCAACACAGGAACATGGCGTTGCTCCGGGGCCTCCTGGTGCTCAGCTTGTCCTGCCTGCAAGGCCCCTGCTTGGTGGTGAGGAAGCCTGGGTCTCGTGGGGCAGGGGTGTGTCAAGTTGAAGAAGAGGCTGGGAGGCAGGTGTGGGAAAGGGCAGAGGGGCAGAAGGGGAGGAGGAGATGGGCCGGGCTGGAAGGTGAAGAAGGAGATGGAGTTGAGGCAGGTTCTGGCTCTGATAGGGACTCCCTCTCCCATCCTCATCCCTTTGTCAATAATTCTTTCCTGTGAGCGCCACAGGGCCCTTGGGCCAGCAGGTACTGGGGAGTCAAGGGCATGTGAGAGGGAAGTCAGTCCCAGGATGTCTTCACCTGTGACCTGTGCAAGGTGGGGGGGGCCCTCAGGAAGGGCCACTCACCATCTGCTTCTTCCTCTCTGCAGCTCATGAGTGAGCAGACCCAAGAGAGGCTGCACCCACTTGACCTCCTCAAGTTGGCCAACCAGGTATAATTAGGTGGAGCTGGGAAGAATGGGCGGGACCAGAGGGAGAAGGGCCAATCAGTAAGGGGCTGGGCTCCGGAGTTTGGAGGCCAGAAGAGAGAGGGTTGGAAGGACCAAAGGAAGGGACATATTCCCCAAAATGCCAGTGTCTATCACATGTCTCTTGCTCTTCCTTCAGGGCTGGGACAAGGTCCTGCCCGCCACAGGCACCAGGACTCTGAGGCAAACCTTCAACACAGAACCCGGAGCTGACTCTTTGGCCTCACTAACCCACGGGCTTCCTCTGCAGGAGCCTGGTGGAGAGGTTGCCTTGAAAAGGGTCCCAGGAGACTGCAAGGGGACCTCGACCCCAGAGCAGACCCGCAGGCTGGCCCAGGCCATGATGGCTTTCACCACAGACCTATTCTCCCTGGTGGCCCAAACGTCCACCACCCCCAACCTCATCTTGTCGCCCCTGAGTGTGGCCCTGGCACTGTCTCACCTGGCACTAGGTACTATGGGAACATTTGTCCAGGTTGGCAGAGCTGGGAGGCCAGCAGGGACCCAGTCCTCCAGAGTTTAGCAGTGGGTGGCTCCTCCATCAGGATCACTTGGGTGTTAAAAATGCAGATTCCGGGCCTCCTACAAGTCTCTGTGAATCAGAATCCCTGGGATTGGGTCTGGGGAGTCTGCCTGCTCACACAAGTTACCCTGCTGATTTTTATGCAAGAATTTCTTAGCTACAGTGTCTCTCATTGGACTGGGTAGTCTCCTGTGGGAAACTGAGGTCCAGAGAGAGAAGGCAATTGTGGGAGTGAGATCGTCTTGCCTGTCACAGCGGAGATGAGTCCTGTCCCTAGGTCAGTGGGATTGGGAGGAGAGTTGGTGATTCTGTGGATACGCTCATCGTGGGTATCAAAGGAGGACTGCAGACAAACGAGGCCTGGAGGGGCTGTGGGGACGGGAAGGAACCCCCTGGCTTGGGCCACAGCCCGTGCTGTCCCCTCCAGGTGCTCGGAACCAGACACTGCAGAGGTTACAGCAGGTGCTGCATGCAGACTCAGGGTCCTGCCTGCCACATATGCTGAGCCGCCTCTGCCAGGACCTGGGCCCTGGGGCATTCCGATTGGCTGCCAGAATGTATCTGCAGAAAGGTAGGCCCCGAGGGCAGGGAGCTCTCTGGTCGGGGATGGGGGGCAGTGAGGGAGATGGCCTTGGTCTTGGGTAGCTGCGGCCCAGCAGATTCTTAGCATTGGTGGTTGTGGGGCCTGAGCCCTGGAAATAGCTTGCTGCCTCTTCTTTGTAGGATTTCCCATCAAAGAGGACTTCCTGGAACAGTCAGAACAGCTCTTTGGCGCAAAGCCCATGAGCCTGACGGGAAGGCAGGGGGATGACCTGGCGAACATCAACCAGTGGGTGAAGGAGGCCACGGAGGGGAAGATAGAGAACTTCCTCTCGGAGCTGCCTGAAGACACAGTGCTGCTTCTCCTTAATGCTATCCACTTCCAGGGTGCGGCCTTCCCCTTCTCAAGTCCCCTCCCTTCTGCCTCCCCCATAGCCTCCACCCTTGGTTTCCTCTGTGTGGCCCCAGAGGCTGAGCCAGGCTTGTTCTGAGGGTTCTTTTCCCTGTCCAGGGCTGGGCCATGAAGCGAGGGGTAGTGGAGAGGGCTCTGTGGATCGTGGCTTGGGCGAGGGCAGGAGACAGGGTGTGGTGTGGTGGGGCGGGAGCCCAGGCACTGGGTGGTGGTGGGGTTGTTGTGAAGTGGGTGTGCTAGGACGGAACTGGGAATGCACAGACCCAGGTGAGCTTCTTAGGAGTATTGAAGGGGCTAGGGAGGACCAGTCCAGATAAGAAACGCTGCAGGAAGAGACCTCAGAACAATCGAGGGTCCACTGGCTTGCAGCCCCGGGGGTCCTGGCCTCCACCCCTTGTTCCACATTCTGACTGATATGGGAAGAGGCTAGTGGTGAGGAGCCCAACCTGGTCCCAGCCCTGGTGGCCTCTGCCCTCTGCCTGGATGCAGGTCTCTGGAGGAGCAAGTTTGACCCGAGCCTCACCCAGAGAGACACGTTCCACCTGGATGAGCAGTTCACAGTGCCGGTGGACATGATGCGAGCCCACAAGTACCCTCTGCGCTGGTTCGTGCTGGAGCAGCCCGAGATGCAGGTCGGCCTGCGTTGCCTGTGTGTTGGTGGTGAGGAGGGGAGTGGAGCAGCCAGGGGGTGGGGGCGGGGCACCTCACTGTAGGGCAGTCACGCCCCTAGGGCTGGCAGCTCTGAAATGTCCCTCTGTGTCCCCACCCGGGAGGCCCTAGTAGGCTCCAGTCTGGAAGGTGGGCAGGTGCTGTGACTCCATTTCACAGATGAGGAGCTGAAGGCTCAGTGAGGGAGGGCTCACACCTGATAGCCCCATTCATCTGTCTCCAAAGCACGTGTTTCCCAGACACCACCCGGGTTGGGTGCTTGCTGACCCTCATGTTTTCTCCTTCCCTTGTTTGCAGGTGGCTCACTTCCCCTTTAAGAACAACATGAGCTTTGTGGTCATTGTGCCTGCTCGCTTTGAATGGAACATGTCCCAGATACTGGCCAACTTGACCTGGGACACTCTGCATCAGCCTTCATTGAGGGACAGGCCCACTGATGTCCGGCTGCCAAAGTTGCACCTGAAACACCAGCTGGACCTGGTGGCCACCCTCAGGCAGCTGGGTAAGGAGGCCAGGGGTGGACTAGTCCCCTAGGTTAGGCTGGGGTAGTGTGGGTGAGGAAGAACCCCTGGCTGGTAGTTGGTCTGTGTCAGAGGTAGCCTTTTCTGGGGCCTAGGAAGATGAGGGGGTTTGATGTGAGCCCTTGGACCCTCTGACTTGGGGTGGACTGGGGTGGTCCAGAGAATGGGACCTGCTCTGCTCAAGACCATTGAAAAGACCCCCGCTGAGAGCCTGAGGTTGCCTGCTGGAAGGAAGAGAAAGATAACGTGGGATTTCACACAGTTATGGAGATGCATCCACCCATCAGCTGTTTGCTGAGCAACTTCTATGTGCCAGGTGCTGTACTGGGCCCTGGGAGCAAAGAACTCGGTCTAATAGGGTGGGCAGACAAGGAACCAGTCACTTCCCATTCAGCATAAGTGATAAGACAGGTGAATGAATATTCGGTTGGACTTCAGGGAGGGCTTCCTAGAGGCAAGGATGTTTAAGCTGAGACTTGAAGGTTAAATGGAAGTTAGCCAGGGATCTGTGGGTTCAACATGCTCTGTGGCCAGGGCCAGGACTCCCTACCAGGCCGGCAGCTGTGGACAGAGGGCAGCTCTGACTGGCTGGCTGCTGCCCTGCCAGGCCTGCAGGAGCTGTTCCAGGCCCCAGACCTGCGTGGGATCTCTGACCAGAGCCTGGTGGTATCCAGTGTGCAGCATCAGGCCACCTTGGAGCTCAGCGAGGCTGGTGTGGAGGCAGCTGCAGTGACCGGCACGGCCATGTCCCGCATGTCCCTCTCCTCCTTCAGCGTGAACCGCCCCTTTCTCTTCTTCCTCTTTGAGGACACCACTGGCCTGCCCCTCTTTGTGGGCAGCGTGAAGAACCCCAACCCTGGTGTGGAGCAGGAGCGGAAGGAACAGCAGGATTCCCCTGACAACAGGGACTTCTTCGAGAACCTGAAAGCCTTCCCCCGTGGAGACAAGGGTCTTGGCCTTGACTTGAAACTTGGGCCGCCCTCAGCAGAGGAGTACACCCAACCCAGCAGCCCCAAGTGAGGGGCCGTGGCCACCAGTATCCTGGGTCCCTGCCTGGACAAGCCTCTCAATTCATGTGACTCTTTCCAACCAGCTTTGTGGGATGGGGGCAGGGTCTCGGGGGGGGGGGCAATCTAGGAGGGGAGAGGAGCCATCCCTTCCCATCTTCTCTTGAGGAATCTGGGGGTGGGGTAGGGCTGAGAGGGGCAGGCCTCTGGGAATCCTGCATCATTTCTTCCAAAGGGTATCATTTTTTTTTGGGGGGGGGGCTTGGGTGGTAGGGCAGCTGTGAGTCCAGCTAAGTCAGGAAGGTAGGTTACGTTATTCCCTAAGTCAGCTGGGGCACCTCCATGTTTGTTTACAAGACAGGAGGGACAGAAGGGAGAGGCTGCCTTTGGACGTGTCCCAGAACACCCTGACTGTGGAGGGGAAGACAGGCTCTGGTGGTGGCCCAGGGACAAAGCATGGTCTCGGTGGTCAGGTGCTGTGGGCCAGGTCTGCCACTCAAGAGGCTGTGTCCTGCCCAGTCCATGAAGGCTGGGTGTCTGACAAGCTGGCTCTGACATAACCTGCTGAAGGCTGGGCACACTGTACCCTCCTGGCCTGCAGCTGTTAGCCCAGGCTCCCAGTGGCATCGAATGACCAGTGCCAACACTGCCAGAATCCCTCTTTCTTTCTCTCTCCTACCTTCTTCCTCTGCCTGGTAGCTCCAGGCCTGAGGCAGGGATGGGCCCCTCTTTTGTAGTTTTTGTAGTGATTTTTACATCAACTGAATAAAGAATGAATGGGCTGGGCTGGTCTGATGTCACTGTTCTGGGCAAGGGTGGGCAGAAAGGGGACTAAAGGAGGGCCGGGAGGAGGCCACAGGGCAAACCCGGGGAGCAGGCTGGCTGACTATGCTGTGAAGAAAGAGGCTGGCTGCCCAGGAGGGGCTACAGCAGTCAGTGCCACGTCTGGGTTCGGTTTGGTGGCCGCTGGCCAGTCCTTCTCCACTGCTCAGTTCCTTCTGACCTTGCTGGCCCTCTCTGAGGCCACCTCCATGCCAGACTGGCTGTGCATTCAGCTTGCTCCTCTCAAAATGCCTCAGGCAGCCGGCAGCAAGGGTGGTTCAGAATAGCACCAGCCTCCCAGTTGAGGAGAAGAACTGGCAATTAGGGAGCTTGCGGAGTTTCTAATTACATGCTGGCCCCTCTACCAGGAGCTGGCGCCTGCCAGCCGGGGGCAGGCTGCCGAGAAGCACCCAGCTCCAGCTGGAGGTTGTCCTCGCCTGAGGATTTAGGAGAAACAGTTGGGGACACTTGGCACCCTGCTGACGCCTTCCTCTGTGGCACAGTCCAGGAGCAAGGGTCAGTGTAGGTGTCCATGTGGGTGGGGAGTGCCATGACTATTGGCGGGTGGGCTTGCTTCTGTGGAGGGCCTTGTCTGTGAGGGTGGAGTATACATGTCGCATCAGCCACCTGGAGCCCTGAGGTACAGTGGGTGAAAGCAAGGGCCACTGCCGCAGAGAGACCTGAAGGAGGTGAGGAAGGACGTCGAGGGAATCTCAGAAGAGCATTCTGGGCAGAGGGAACAGCAAGGCCAGATTTCCTGAGGTGGGAGCATGTTTGGAAGGTTCAGGATGAGCAGGGGACCCATAGGGTTGGGGTGGAATGAGTGAGGAAGGAGGTCAGAGAACAGCTCATGGACAGACTGCATAGGACTTTAGGGTCATTGTAAAGATAGTAGCTTTTATGAATTGTTGAATGGAAAACCAATTTGCTCTGTAAACTTTCACCCAAATCCCAGTAAAAAGTTATTTAAAAAAAAAAGTAGCTTCTATCCTAAGAGAGGTAAGAAGTCACTGAAAAGTTAGATCACTGTCCACCGTAGTGGGTCAGTGGTAGAATTATCATCTTCAATGCTTGAGACCAGGGTTCAATTCCAAGCCAACATACGTCATGAGCAGCTACCACCCCATCTATCAGGGGAAGCTTGTGGGTAGCTGCGACAAACAGCGTTCAGTGCAGCTTCCAGACTAAGTCCAGGAAGAAAGGCCTGGCAATCTACTTCCAAAAATCAGCTAACGGAAACCTTTTGGATCACAATAGTTCGTGCTGAAACTGATGATGGGGATGGTGTGGGATTGGGCAGCATTTCACTAGGAGACAATGTGACATCAGTGAACCACCACCTACAGTTATGCACAACTTTGCCATTTATTGCCAGACTGTTCTTCAAAGCAGTCGTATCAACCATTCTAACCAGCAGGGCATAAGAGAGCCTGATCTTCTATACACTTGCCAACACTTTGCTAATCTGATGAGTGTGATATATCTCATTATGGTTTTAATTTGCATGCTCCTGGTTACAGGTGAGGATGAAGCATCTTTTCATAAATCTACACGACACTTAGGATTCTTCTGTGAATTACCTGGGCCTATTTTTCTGTTGAATTTTTTTTTTTTTTCCTTATTGATTTGTAGTTCTTTATATATTATAGTTAGTAATGTTTTTTGTCAGTTATATGTGTTACAAATATTATCGCCCAGTAAGAAGCTTTCTTTTCAGTTTGTTTTATGGTATCTTTTCATGAAAGCAAGTTTTTAATTTTAATGCCAAAATTATCAATCTTTTATAATCTGTACTTTTTTGGTGTCTTCTTTAACAAATCTTCCCTTCCCAGAGATCACAAAAGTATCCTAAATTTTCTTCTAAAATATTTATAATTTTTAAATTGTATCTGTGTGTGTGTTTGCTGAATATCTCTGAAAGGGCATAAAAGGAAGAGGTTAACACTGGCTGCCTCCCAGGAGAAGAGTCAGGTGACGAGGTCAGACTGAGAGGGAGACTTTTCACTGCATTATCTTATACTGCTTTTGCGTTTTGACTCATGTGAATAAATTACCTACTTATAAATAAATAAATAAAGCCATTAGGAAAGGTTCTGTAGAAACAGATACCGTTTTTCACTTTTAAATCTTTAACGCACTGTAATTAATTTTAAATTATTTTTAAATTGTGGTAAATATTAGAATTACTTTTTTTATGCATGGAGCCAGATAGGGATCCAGTGTTAATTTATCCTCATGGAAAATCATTTGTTTCAATATCATTTATTGAGGATTCTCCACCTGGATTGTTCTTCCTACCTTTCTATGCTGTTGTTGTTGTGTAGTTATGTGCCACTGAGTTGTCTCCAACTCATAGTGACCTCTCCTTAGGTTTCCAAGGCGGTATCACTACGCAAGTAGATTGCCCAACCTTCCTTCTGAGGAGTGGCTGGTGGGTTTGAACTGTCAACCTTCTGGTTAGCAGTCAAGTGCCGTAAGCACTACACTACCAGAGCTCCCTTTCTGTGCTAACCCCACCACCCCCGGCAAAGAAAATCCAGTTGTTGAGTCGACCCTGACTCATGGTGACCCCAGGTGTGTCAGAGTAGGACTGTGCCCCACAGGGTTCAATGACTGATTTTACAGAAACAGACCACCAGGCCTTTCTTCCCAGGCACCTTGGGGTGGACTGGACCCCCCAGCCGTCCAGTTAGCAGCTGAGTGTGTTAACCTTTTGCACCCCTTGGGGACTCCTTTCTTAGCTCACTCTTACTCACCTTTCAGGGCTCAATTTAAGA
>NW_006921629.1:10477149-10487934 GCF_000298275.1 Orycteropus afer afer
GGGATCGGGCAGTGTTTCGTTCTGCTGTGCATGGGGTCGCTATGAGTCGGAAACGACTCGACGGCACTTAACAACAACAACATATGGGTTAAATTAGTTTTAACATTATTTAACCCAATATAATGAAATGTTACCACTTCAAGTATAACCATATAAAAATTAGAGACATTTTACATTCTTTTTTCATACTAAGCATTCAAAATTTCATGTGTATTTTATACACTTATCCACTGCCATTGAGTTGGATCCAACTCATAGCGACCCCTCTTTGGGTTTCTGAGGCAGAGATTACCCAACCTCCCTTCCAAGGAGTGGCTGGTGGGTTTGAACTGCTAGCCTTCTGGTTATCAGTCAAATGCCTTAGGCACTACACCACCAGAGCTCCTTATAGCAGATCTCAACTCAGACTGGCCACATTTCAAGTGCTCTGTAGCCACACCCTGGCAAGTGGACGCTTTATTCGATAGTACATGTATAGAGACTGCTATCACGGAATGTGGCACATTAGATTAGAATGATCTCTTCTCATCTCAGTTTCCCTAATTAGCTAATACATCTTTGGAGGTGAACACTGAGTCTTATTTATCAACCCCCCCGCCCCATGTACCTAGCATAGTGCCTTTAGAGGTACTTGACAATTCTTGGTTGAAAGGGACTATCAACAAATTCTTCCTACACAAAGCTGAACCCTGCCCACTGGAAAGTTCTACCCAGGGGCCCTCCCTCTGCTCCTGGAGCCTCACATATGGACACTTAAATTCTGAACATAGCTATCAGTTCTCCCCAAATTTTCTCTTCCCAAAGCTAAATCTCTCCAGCACTCCCCTTTCTTTATCTGAATGACAACTGAACTTCCAGCCAAGAGTCATTACCTGCTGAGGAACTGTTATATCCTATAATTATTTCTGATGTCAGTGTTTTAGTTTCACAATCTTGCTGCCCAAGATGTGCAGGGCCTACGTTTTCTCCCTACTGTGCCTCGTGTGGTGCTGGGCACAGAATAGACCTCCTCTCACTACTAACGTGCACACTGGGTCTCATTTCTTCCTCTAGTCATGTACTTTCCCCACTGTCCTTTTAGATCTTCAGAAATCATAGAATTCCAGAACTGAAGAAGCATTCAGTCAAGAATGAGCCAGGAGAGTTACCTTGCCCTCAATCCCACAGTTAGTGTAAGAGCCAAGGGCCAGGAAGAACAAGGAGTCCCAACCATTGGGCCCATTTTCTCCACTCCATCAGTCCGTGTCCCGGCCCCCTCTTGCAGGACACTAAGTCCTGCTTCCCACCTGAGGCTGGCCCTCTGGGGGTCCTCCAGCTTTTGCAGGGGATGTCCCAGCAGGCAGCATGGCAGGCCAGTGCCCTGAAGGAAGTTCACGTAGAAGAGCAGGATGTATGGATGCGTGTCTCAGGGTGTGTGTGTGTGCATGTGTGTGGTGGATGGGCAGCAGTGGGTTAAACACCAGACAATGATGCAATCACAGAGCCCAAACTGAGTGCAGGTCGCTTTAAGAAAGGAGTAGTTGTAATCTGAAGCCCGCTGGCCACAGCACTGCGAGGCAGCAAAAAGGCTGTGCTTGCTGGAGCCCCTCAGTGTGCGGGCTCTGAGGGACCTAGGCTGGGAGCGGAGCTGCTGTGCACCCACAGGTAAAGCAGCTCCCTGTCTGGTCCGTGTGCCAGGGGAAGTCCGCGTGTCCCCTGGGCAAGAGGGACTGGGGAGAGGCAGCGGTATTCTAGGCAGCAGAAAAGAGGGGTGCAAGGGGGAAGACGTGGGAGGTAGTAGCCCTTGCAGCTTAGACACTAAAGTGGATGAGAGAGGGCAGATGGAGCTGGGGGGGACGGGGTAAACAGCAGTTAGGGCCTAATGAACCCCAAACCCCACTGCACCTATCAGAAATGAGGACAGGAAGACTTGAATGAAGTGAGTGGGAAACAGTAGAGGGGGTGGTGGTGGGGGAAGCAGAGAGCAGTGCCTCAGAGGGCCTCTCCAGCTCTGAGGGAAGGACGGGGCTCTCTGAGCGGCACTCCCACCTGGGACAGTCAGGGAGGCAGCCCCTCCTGCGGCCCAGCCTGGACTTCAGCCCGGCGCCCTGCTCCTTTTTCAAAATCAGCTAATGCTGATTCCAAAGATAACTTCCCAGCACTGCCCAGCAGCTGGCCCGCTGAGCCTGCCCCAGGGCTGGGATGGAGGACAGCTGGGTCCTTCCAGCCAGCCTCCACCCATTCTCTTTGGCCAAATTAGTGATGAGTAAAAGCTGGGGACCAATGGGGTTTTGGCCTCTTACAAAGGATGACCACCGCTATCTACCCAGCCAGGAAGTGGGATTTGGGGGTTCAGCTGCCAGTGCTGGAGAGGAGGGCTGTCCGCACCCTTTCCGCTTCTCGGGGCAAACCACAGCTATGAGCCAAAGAAAGCTGTGGACTTCCCAGAAACCCTGCCACTGTCTGGCCCTCGCCAGTCTACTGGGAGCTCAGCCCCCAGGCTGAGGGTGAGAAGGGGAGGGTGCCACAGAGCTCTGTTCCTAGGGCTGGTCCCTCCGGAATCTGGGGAGTGGAACTCTGGGGGCCCTGGCCTGACTCTCTCAGGTTCCAGGACCCTAGCAGGAACACTGTCTGGGGGCTGGTGGGGTTACCAAAGTTGGGCCTGGAGCAAGGGCAGTGCTTCTAGAGCGAGGGGAGAGGGAGGAGTCCTTCCCTGCACTGCCCACAAAGTCCATTGCCATGTGGCTTGAAGAGTGTGTGGTTCTGGGAGGAGGAGGAGGAGGAGGGGGGATAATAGCGTTTGTCTCACACTGGATTTAATAGGAAACACATGTATTGGCTCTGAACACATCCTCCTAGCTTGGAGGCAAGATCAAAAAATCCCAGCTCCTGCCTCTCTCTTGATTTGGAGAATGAGGTGGGTAGTAAGGCCTGACCTTGGCTTAACAGGGAGGGGAGGTGCCTTCTCTTACACCCTCCCCCACCAAGTAGCACAGAAATCTGGCTTGGGTATCGCTCTTTGGACCTGATGGGACCATTGCCCTTGCCCCTGCCCAGGCCACGGGGCAATCACCTTTCACAGGGAGTCGAGTGTGCTCGAGGGGCCCCTCACGCAGACCCCGGCTCTCTGCCCTTGTCTGGAGTTTCAGTCATCTCTTCACTTTCCCTTTCCCTAGGGTTTGGGGTGTGGGTTCAGAGGTGTGATTAATGCCAAGTGTTGCCAGTGTCTAGTCCCAGGGTGGCTTTGGACCCCTGTGCCTTTCCCACCAGGTTCCCTTACCTCATCTTCAGCCAGCCTACCTGCTTGATGACCATGGTCAATCACACTGTCTTAATGGGTCTCAAGAAAGCGCCATGTTAATGTGTACTGCAATTGTGAACTTAGTTTATTTCCCACCCCAGCCAGAGGACTAGCACTAACAGCTTTTCCCCTGGCTTGTCGCTAATGCATTAGCTGAATTTCAGCCTCCCAGGAAACCAGTCCGCTGAGGCTCAGGGAGGGGAGGCACTGGGTGGGGCTGGCTGGCTGGAGAGCTGTTTTAAGCCTAGATGGTGTGAAGGTCTCTATTTTGCTCTGCAGAAAGCTTTTCCTGTTGTCTCAATGGAAGATTCCACTCTGAGTGGCATGGGGGGAAGCAGCCACGTGGAACAGCAGCTGGCTGAGGATACAGGGGTCGTAGAACTGGTCCTCTGAGACGCCAGCCAGAGACCGGTTCCCACTGGCAATGCAGTCTTAAGCTCAGCAAACTCAGGAGGCAATTTCCCCTTTGTTGCCCTTCACGCTCCACAATATTGTCCAGTGGATCATCAGACTTGATTGTAAGGACTTTAGCCAAAAATCATACACTGCACTCCCAACTTTCTGATCCAGTCTGTTCTGGGAAGTCAGAAAAGCGTGTATGTGTATAAAAGGCTACTGAAGGAGCGCAAGAAACCCTTGGCCTGTGTGTGTATGCTGTTGGGTGTGCACGTGTGTGTACGCGTCCGTGTGTATTTCAGTACATAAAAGAATACTGAAGGAGCCCAAGAAACCCTTGGTCTGTGTGTGTACGTGTTGTGTGCATACGTGTGCACATTTATATATAGGAGGATACTGAAGGATCTTCAAGGCTTCTGTGTGTATCTTGCAGGGGCAAGGGAGACAGAGTTTAGATTGTAATTTTGTAACTTCGCAATATGGATGGAGAACATGGACTAGCCAAAGGGCCTGGATGCTGAGGACTTGTCCCACTCTTTCCTTTTTAAAAATATTTTATTATTTTTTTTTGTGATTTGGATTAAAGTTTATAAAGCAAATTCATTTTCCATACAGCAGCTCATGCACATTGTTTTGTGACATTGACTATAATTCCCCACAATGTAACAGCTCTCTTCCCATTTCCTCCCTGCAGTTACCTCTTCCTTGTGTCCTTTCCTATGTACTCTTGCCCCCTGAGCTATCTCCCAGTGCATATACTGCCCTTCTGTTCTCCCATTCTAAGGAGTGTATCTACCTGATGTAAATGTTCACCCCATGTCTATTATTTGGCTGGAAACCATGGGAGTGAGTTCAATTCCAGACCTGAAGGGGTCTGGGTCTTCCAGACTAGGGTCTTGGGGGTCTCTCTTCCCAGGCTCTATAAGACCAGTCAACATTTTTTTTTTTTTAATGATTTTGCGTTTTATTTCCCATTGTTCTACTCTATCCAGGATCCTTTTCTAAGTGGTTGACAGTGGTAGCCAGGAACCATCTAGTTCTTCTGGTCTCATGGTGATATAGGCTGAGATTCACATGGTCCACTAGTCCCTTGGTTTTGTCCCACTTTCTAACCAGAAACCCTTTGGGGAGATCCTATCTGAACCTCATTGGTTGCTTCTGTCCTGTCATATCCCCAGATCCTGACTCCAGGGGTAAGCTCATAGATGACATGAATACAGGAGGTCCAGGGGGGTAAGGGACACTGTAGCAGATGATGCTTTAGTCCAGATTTCAGAGTTTTACCTTGTGGTCCAAGTGCCAGACCAGAGCCTGGGTGGAGGAAGGCACTGCTAGGAGGTGGGTTGTCTTACTGAGCAATTAGGTTGTTTAACTTGGAGAAAGGAAGGTTCTGGGGTCTTCAGAGCTATTTTTAGAGTGGTAAGGGGAAGAGGGTAAGGCTCACAGGAGAGAAGTGGGGCCAAAAGACCCAAATTACAGGAGACATTTTGGCTCAGTCATTTGAGCACTAATCTGTCTCTGGCACAGGTAAGGGCTCTTAAGGAATTATCTACTTTAATTTTCTTAACAGTAGGTAAGTACTATTTTATCTCCATTTTACAGGAGAGACAACTGAAATCTAGAGAGCTTTTAAGGGGCAAAATTGAGATTTGAACCCAGGCTATCTTTCCGTAGACCCTGCACTCCCAACCATGAGAGAAAGATCTCTCAAAACAGAACTGCTGAGATGGGAATGTGTTCCCTTATGAGGCTCAAGTTCCAAGTCACTGGAGTTTAAGAGGAGTGTTTGAAACTTCTTGGGGACAGGAGTGGCTGGCCCAGGTGCTTCCATTTTCAGCATTCTCCGATTCTACTGCCCCAAATTCTGTTAAATGATCTGTCGGTTCCTCTGGGGAAAAGCCTCCTTGTGCATTTGTGCTAGGCCATGCTCCCTTCAGAGACCACCACCACTGGACTGCCACTGCTCTGGGGCTTGAGGTTGGACGGTGGGCCCTTGACACAGACAGTGGGATAAAAGCACCAGCCCTGATATGATTAAGAACCACGAGGCAGGTGCAGGGATGGGGAGGATGCTGCTGGGAGGCAGGGTGGTTAAGCCAAGGGTCCATTTCCAGGCTAGAGAGGCCGGAGGGAAGGTGCCCAACCCTGGCCACGCCACTCCCTGCCCAGGGCGGCCCAGTGGCAGGCACAGGCAGGCGGGTGAGTGAAGCAGCAGCTGTCTCGTGCTTCTCTTGCAGGTCCAGGATGCAGGCCCTTGTGCTGCTCCTCTGGACTGGAGCCCTCCTTGGGCATGGCAGCTCCCAGAACACAGCTGGGAGTCAGGAGGAGGTCAGTGAATTGGGTAGGGTGGCTGCAGCAATCCCAACCCCTCCATAGCAGGTGGGACAGGGAGTCGGGCACCCAGAGTCTAGGCCGGGCTCTGGCCTTTGCATCTAGGGTCTCGGTGTCTCCATCAACAAAAAAGAAAAATATGTTTTGCCCTGCCTTTCAAAGAGCATGGTGGGGCCAAAAGCAAATTCCCTTAAAGCAAGAGCACTTTGAAAGTCCAGGGCTGTCCCTGCTGTGAGGACCGCGTCTCATTATCTTGCACTCCTGTGGGTCCCTGCCAAGTGGTCAGTGTCTGATGCTGACTGGGATGCAAGAGATCATGTACGAGTGGGGGACAGACTTCTTCCCTACCCAGAGAGTTAGCGAGCAGTCTGGGTGTGGAGGCAGATTCAGACACCGGGAGGGAAGTCCGTGCTATGTGACAGTGGGGTAACAGTCACACGAAGAACCAGGGCAGATGGAACACAGTGGCTGGAGCCTTACACTTTCTCTTGAGTTCCAAGTTAGAATCCTGGCTCCAACTCTCACTAGCTTTGTGACCTTAAATACATCGCTTTCACCCAAGTTTCCGTTTCCTTATCTATAAAACTGGAAAACATACCCACTCCTCACTTATCAACATGGTTAGGTTCCAAAGACCAGGTTGTATGAGAAAACTGGTGTTATGCAAAAATGGAGGATGATCACATCATTATAAAACTGCCTAATTACATTATTATATAACTGCCAAGCCACAAAAATCATGGCCTGGCTAAACTGACATATAACCTTAACCATCACAGCCAGAGTTACTCTTGCTTTGCACCTTGGCATTTGTTAATGCCAGACGTATGCTGCTAATGCAGAAAACAGTCGAATAGTACACGTTTTAGTATTATTGTAAATGCAAAATGTCAGATAAAGAGACAGCCGATAAGCGAGGAAGAATAAAATACCCATCCTTACAGGGTCACTGTGGCCATTCCCATTCATTTTTCCTCATCTATTGAACACCTTCTCTGCAGGTCCTGGGGATGAGAGGAAATAGAAAAGGCCCAGTTCTTGCCTTCAAGGAACTCATCTTTTGGGATATTAAACAAACACATCAACAAGTAACTCAAACAGAAAGAGCCAACAGAGAGCCTGGTACACGGCAGGTGGTTAAAAAGTGGTAGTTGACTCTTAGGAGAAGGTCAGAAAATAAAAAGGTCCTTCAGTTTGGGGTGATCAGGAAAATCTGAAGGAGGAGGTGACATCTGATCAGGGCCATAAGACAGGGAGGTTCTGATGGAGGGAGGGCCTTCTAGGCAGAGACCTGGAGGCAATAAGCGAGGTCACCTGGTGTGGCCCGAGTCCAGGGTTTCTGTAAGTGTGTGGCCTCCTCTTCATCAGTGTTTCACAGGCTGGAGGCTCACAGGTCACAAGCATTTAAGCCTGGCCAGGTAATCTCTCTCCTGGGTTGTCTTTCCCTACAGAGAACTCATGCTTTATCAGGAATGTAAACTTGTTCCAACGTTAGGCTAAATTCACTGTAATCAGGAAGGACAGTATGAGGCCAGACAACAGTCCCACTCAAAATGACAAGACATGTTATTCACTGTTCATCTCCATTGGTCCTTGTACTCAAATCCAGGACTTCCTGTCTCTTGCCAGGGGTCCCCAGCCCCTGATACCACGGGGATGCCTGTGGAGGAGGAGGATCCCTTCTTCAAGGTCCCTGTGAACAAGCTGGCAGCGGCCATCTCTAACTTTGGCTATGACCTTTACCGCGCGAGATCCAGTATGAGTCCTGCTGCCAACGTGCTCCTGTCTCCGCTTAGTGTGGCTACGGCACTCTCTGCCCTGTCACTGGGTGAGTTCCCAGAAGGAAGCCTAGACTAAGTAACTAAGTAAACTTAGTAACAGACTTGAAGGCACCTCATTGTCCCTCTGCAAGTATATGGCCCTTTGGGCCCTTGAGAAACTTTGCCTCGGGGAAGGGTGAAGCAGCACCGAGAGACTGGACGTGTGTGAGTGGAGCTCAAAGGCTATGCACACACAATTCCCTTGAGAATGGCTGGGGCTGGTATGTGGTCTTGGGGACCACTTAATGACATGGTGACTTCATTCATTCCTTAAATGAGCTTCTACAATGTGCCTACCATCGGGCTAGGCTCAGGGGATAGAACCACACACAAGTAGACATGGTCTGCACCCTCACTGGAGTCACAGTTGAGTTCCCAGGGTAAATAAACAAACAGATAACCACAGAATAGTCTGGCAAGTGCTGTGATGGAAGAAGATAAGGATTGTACCCCTCACTCCCACCCTGACATCTTTCTCTAGGCCTGAAGCCTTTAGTCTACTTTAGGAAAATCTTTAAGAATGGAGTCACTATTTCTTCCATTGCCTTTGAACTCCTTGTCCACCTAGAATGTCTTCAATGTCAGCCTATTCAGGCTCTCAGCAGACACAAAAAGTGTATATAGCATCTCCTGTCCCAGCAGTTGGGCTATCTGAGCCACAGTGGGCAGCTATCGAGCCTTACACCCTTGTCTCTCGGGCAGGAGCGGAGCAGCGAACAGAGTCCACCATCCACCGGGCTCTCTACTACGACCTGATCAGCAACCCAGACATCCACGGCACCTACAAGGAACTCCTTGCCTCTGTCACTGCCCCCCAGAAGAACTTCAAGAGTGCTTCCCGGATCGTCTTTGAGAGGAGTGAGCTGCCTTCCCAGCCTGGGCTGCCTAAAGAGTGTGGGGCTTTACGCTCCATGCTGGGAGTTTCTTTCTCAACAATAGCCTGTGTATGCTCAAGCCAGAAGGGGCCTCGTGAGCCCAAAGAGGATCAGAAAGAGGAAGTGGGCTCAGGGAGGTGGGGTGAGGCGGGGGCAGAGCAGTAACATGAAGTGGAACAGCAATGAGTGAAATTTGTTCCCTGTCCAGTGCCTGGGGAAGCTGGCCTCAAGTCCTAGCATTAAGTCCTGGGAAAAGGCTGGACAGGAAGCCGCCTGAGTAATCAACCAGAGCCTGCGCCGGGCATGCTCTGACAGGACGCTGGGTTAGCTCCTGTGTGCTAACTTCTGTTCTACTTCGTCCCAGAGCTGCGGATAAAATCAAGCTTTGTCGCGCCACTGGAAAAGTCTTACGGGACCAGGCCCAGAATCCTGATCGGCAACCCCCGCTTGGACCTCCAGGAGATGAACAGCTGGGTGCAGACCCAGATGAAAGGGAAGATTGCTAGGTCCACAAGGGAAGTGCCTAGTGGAATCAGCATTCTCCTTCTGGGCGTGGCTTACTTTAAGGGTGAGGGCTGCTCCACTTCATTTTTGGTCGAGGGTGGATAGGAGGCGTTAGAGAGCACGGGGCAAAGGGAGAAGTCAAAGACCATGCCCAACGTGGGTGCAGGGGCAAAGCCAGGGGGAGCGAAGAAATACACTTGCCTCAGAGAGAACTGCTTATCACCAAATCTAAGAAATTGGCAAATATTTGATAGATGTCTAGAAAGTATAAGAGGCTTGTGGAGAAAGGATAGCAGAGAGGGAAATAGAATTTATACTTGAGTGCCTACTGGGAGCTGGGCAGTGTTAGATTTCTTAGAGTCAGATCAGATTCCAATCCCAGTTCAGCCTCTACTAGCTGTGGAACTCTTTTTAAGTCTCATAACCTTTCTGGGCTGATTTCCACATCTTTATTTATTTATTTTTTTTAAATTTTATTTTGATTTGGGTGAAGATTTACAGAGTAAATTTGATTTCCACATCTTTAAAATGAGGACACTACACTGGTTCATTGGCATTTTGTCTTTGTTGTCTCGTCTTTACACAAGAACCCTGGTACTGTCTCTGAGACACAGCCAGAGCTCAAGAAATGGTCGCTAGTTATCTAACAGCACTCTTCTAGGCTGTGGTGACATGGCCAGATGGCACAGCCCTGACTTGACAACAGACTCATTCAGATAAGGGCTTGGGCGGGCTTTTGGGCAACCTCCCCCTAAACTCCTAGAGAAGACAAATGGCTCCCCACTTGAAGCACTGATTTCCAGTGATTGGAAGCAGCAGCTGCGGACCAGTCTGAAGACCACACTAAACTAAATGAGTTTGGTCATCAGCTCGCTGGTCATGTCACCTGTTTGGGCTTCAGCTTTCTCAGCTATAAGGTAAGAGGGCTGATCAGGTGATTCCTGAGGTCCTTTCCAGCTCTGACATTCTTTGATTCCATTTCCCAGAGACACCACATAAAAGTGAACACCAGTCTACCCTTCTCACAGGCTACTGTTGTTGTTAGGTGCCGTCCAGTTGGTTCTGACTCACAGCGACCCTGTCTGTGTATAAGAACAAAACACTGCCCGGTCGTGTGCCATCCTCACAATCTTTGCTATACTTCAGCCCATTGTTGCAGCCACTGTGTCAATCCATCTTGTTGAGGGTTCTACAGGCTACTATAGAACTTGTCTAATGCAGAGTTAAATCAATAAAATAACTAGTTCCTTCTGAATTTGCTTGTGGAATATATCCAGGGTCTTGGAAATACTGTGGCCCAAACCACACAGTTTGGGAGAGCTATGACCTGATATATCAGGGCTGACCATGGTTCTTTAGCCAGACAATTTTCAACAACAGCATGGACCCACCGCCTCTGTAGTGTCTGGGGGCTCAGGACACTGTTTATTTCATTCCAGGGCAGTGGGTAACAAAGTTTGATTCCAAAAAGACTTCCCTCGCGGATTTCCACTTGGATGAGGAGAGGACCGTGAGAGTCCCCATGATGTCAGACCCTAAGGCCATTTTACGCTATGGCTTGGATTCTGACCTCAACTGC
>NW_006921629.1:10488034-10489026 GCF_000298275.1 Orycteropus afer afer
GAGAAGACAAGCGTAGCCAGAATTGCATAGTAGAAGTAGGATGAGCTTTAAGATCAGACGGTTGACTAAATTTTACCTGCTGTGTGACTTGGAGCAAGCTAATAACCTCTCTGAGCCCTTCCTCTTCTTAAACTAGAAGGGGGCTAGTTATTGAAAGTGTTGTTTAAGGATCCTGTTGTAAGGGTTAATAAGGTAATGTGAAATGGGCCCTCAAGAGTGGGCACTCAAATGTTGGTGTTCTTTCTTTTCATTTATTGAAACATTTTATTTATAGAATTCGAAGCAAAACTCTGGAAAACTGTCACAAACTCCAAATTGCTGACATTCTGTCTTTCGTGTATATCTGAATTCTTTCAATTCTCAGTCAAGCTATGTGTCTCTTTGGGAATCTAACAAAAGCTCCTGAACTCTCTACACAACTGCCATGTATGCACACACACATTTCTGTATATGGTTTCAGAGGCTCTCAGGACCCCCGACACCATTCATTCCACAGACCTTAGGTTAAGAACCTGTGCTCAAAGACCCATTTTATTGCTGCTTCTGTATCCAATGCCCCCATTTCTAGTCCAGTGCTGTGTACATAAAAGATGATTAATAAACACCACAGACTGACCCTGGGAGAAAACACAGATCTGGGCTTCATTTCTAGCTCCTCAGAATTGCCATTCAGCCAATTCACCTTTGGTCGGCACTGTTGTTGTTGCTGTTATGCGCCTTCAAGTAGGACCTGACTTATAGCGACCCCTCCTTGGGTTTCCAAGGCAGTATCACTACGGAAGGAGATTGCCCAACCTTCCTTCCCAGGAGTGGCTGGTGGGTTTGAACCACCAGCCTTCTGGTTAGCAGTCAAGTGCCTTAGGCACCACGTTACCAGAGCGCCCTCAGTCAGCATTAGGCAGAAGAAAAGGCAATAGCAGACTTTTTGAGGGAACAGCAGGAGGGGACTTGCTGCCAGAAAGCAATTGCCTAGAGGGGCAATTCTTTTTTTT
>NW_006921629.1:10489440-10492332 GCF_000298275.1 Orycteropus afer afer
CCTTCTTTTTTTTTTTTTTTGTAGAGGGGCAATTCTTAAACAGATTAGGGGCTAGGAAAAGCTAGAGGCCAGGGCCCTACTCTGGGAGAGAAGGCAGCTCTTGTGTTTCCGTCTCCACTTCCTTGGGCTCTAAAGGACTAACTCATGTGCCTCCTCCCGGTTGTTTCAGATTGCCCAGCTGCCCTTGACAGGAAGCATGAGTATCATCTTCTTCCTGCCCCAGAAAGTGACTCAGAACTTGACCATGATAGAAGAGAGCCTCACCTCTGAGTTCATTCATGATATAGACCGAGAACTGAAGACTATCCAGGCGGTTCTGACCATCCCTAAACTGAAGCTGAATGATGAAAGCGAAGTCACCAAGTCCCTGCAGGAGATAAGTACGTCTGCAAGATCTGTTTGCTGGTGGGAAGGAGAACAAGTCTTTGAGTCTTCCCCTTGCTAAGCAGAGCTCAAGAGCTCCAAGGTGTTGTAGGGAGGCTATGGATGATCCCTTAATTCTAACAGTGCTGGAGCAGGAAGATGGACTGCTTTCTCTTTAACACTCATTCTCCAACCCCATGAGCACATATCCTACAGCAGGAGCTAAGAACACTGCTTCTCCAGACTGGTATTTGACTGCTTTCGAATCCTAACCTCACTGCTATGTGCTCTTGAGCAAGTCACTTAACCTCCATCAAGCTCAGAGCCATGTATATCTCACAGAAAGTCAAAAAATGTGCTCTACTCCAAGACTGCTAGCCTTCTTGGGAATTGGGATTTAAGAATCAGGATTATATTCTTCCTTGGGGTTTAGGGCAAGGCAAGGTTTTAATGAAAATCTCTTTCCACCTCTGCAGAGCTCCAGTCCTTGTTTGATTCACCAGACTTTAGCAAGATCACAGGCAAGGCCATCAAACTTACTCAAGTGGAACACCGGGCCGGCTTTGAGTGGAATGAGGATGGGGCAGGGAGTACCTCCAACCCCGGGCTCCAGCCTACCCGACTCACCTTTCCCCTGGACTACCACCTTAACCAGCCTTTCATCTTTGTACTGAGGGACACAGACACAGGCGCCCTTCTCTTCATAGGCAAAATTCTGGACCCCAGAGGCACTTAGTGTTCTAGCATAATGTTCAAAATACCTAGGAGAAAATAAGCCCAGAGGGATGGCAAGTTATATATTACACGAAGGTTGCTCCTGTAATGTTTCAGTGTATTCTTTGCAATAAAAGAGCTTTGTCCTTAACTTCTGTTACCTTGTTCTTCCCTCCTCTTCTGAGCCACATTGACTATGAAGTGATATATGCCATTTAGGAACTTGCTGGTCTTATAGCCTGGTTCTATGTGAACTCAGCAGAAAAGTCACATCTATAAGAACTTCTGCTTATCTCCAGCAAAAAGCAGGGAGTGCTTCTCTGTCCTAGAGGGTGGTCATGTACCACTACCCCCAATCCCTGCCCGAGGAGGGTATCTCTTCCACCACAATCACTGGAGCACAGTTTCTCAGGTTTAACGCCAGCTCAGGTCATCTCAGTCAAGCTAACCTTACGTGTGATGAAACAGGATAACACATGGGCAGATAAGAGAGCAACCTGTTACTTTAGGAAATAATTACTTTATAAAGCATTAAACAAAGTTCTCAAGCATGAATAAAGCAGGACCTGATATATAAACCTTCCAAAGACGTTCTTTTTAAGGAAGTATGCCTATCTTACTTACATAGTACCACAGACCCTTTTTTGGGAAACATGAGACATGCCAGGTGTTTGGAAGAGAATTACTATAGAATTGTTCATAGAGCTAATTTTTTTTCCCCCTTGGAAAAATGAGCTCTACCAAAAAAAAATATATATATATATATATATATATATATATCACCAAGAAACCCTATTGTTGTAGAAAGAAGGATAAATGAAATTCTGTCCTTCATTCAACAACTGTTTGTGAGCCGCTTCCAGACACTTCCTGAAAAGCTTCCTGAAAAGCACCATCATGGCCATTCATTTCCTGGTTATAAAGCCATGGCAACCAACTGGCACTACTTGGGCATGGCCAGGGTTGGCATGCTCTCAAAGCAGAGTAGTCCTGGCAATCTTTCCCACTATCTCAGCTGAACCACTTGGTAATCAGCACTCAGACCCCGCCAGCCTCCTGGCCTCTGACTGGGCTGGGGTCTGACAGATGTCAGTCCCTGATTCATGGTGGCCCCACACACCAGTGCGATGGGGCCACTGTGATCCCTAGAGTTTTCTCTGGCTGAGTTTTGGAAGCTGATTGGCAGGCTTTTTTTCCTACTCTTATTCTGAAAGTTCGGTTGAAACTAGTTTGCAACATAGCAGCACACAAACCTCCCTGACAGTCAGGTGGTGACTGCCTGAGACGCAATGGCCAGGGATCAAACCCAGGTCTCCTGCACGGAAGGCAAGAATTCTCCCACTGAACCACCACCGTCCTCCCACTGGGATGGGGCCCGGACCATACAACACATCGAGGTGGAAGGCAGCTGTCATCCCTACCTTCTGTCTCCTGAATTTGAAAGCACAGGCACAATGCCCATACCCTTGGCATCTCCTGAGCTCCCCTTCCCTTGCCTTTCTTGGCACTCATGCAGACTGTATTTCATTTGCAAGCTTGGCATGGTCTGGGAGGGGGAAAAAGTCTCTCTTCAGTCTTGCTACCAAATAGAAGAACTCAGAAATGAGACTCATGTGTTGTAAACAAAGTAGTACAAGTTTGATTTTGAGTGTCTGATGAGTGAGTGTGCCAGGAGTATAGAATGAAAGTCAGGTAAGAAGGCTTGAAAACTGTAAAAAGGAATCTAGAGTTGCCATCCCAACAATAAAATGACTCCATATTTATTTCCCTAATTCACAATTTCTATTCCATCAGTTTTTTTTTTTTTAATTTAAT
>NW_006921629.1:10492917-10511970 GCF_000298275.1 Orycteropus afer afer
ATTCATCAAAATAGGTGAGCATCTCTCTCACTGAAGTGCTTTCTGAGTCCTCCCCTCTCTTCATAAACTAGCCAATCAGGCAAGCCTTGGTCTTCATAAACTGGCCAATCAGGCAAGCCTTGGATTTCCTGGCAACAGCTCAGCAGCACAGAACCTCTTCAACTAGGCTTCCACGGGCTCCTTTCCTGTGCGTCAAGGTCCCCTGGGACTGAAGGCCCCTTGGGGATGTGCGGCAAGTCCAATAAACAGGATTTCATTTTTTGTAGCTCCTGAATCTCATCACTCCAAGGGCCACAGTGAACTGACAGAACTGCTTCTGCCTTTTGTATTGTGTTCAGTGCTTCGGGTACTGCAAACCTGAACCAAAAGAGGCGAGAGGAGTCACTCATTTAATCACGCAAACACTGAGTGCCTACTCCCTGTAAAGAATACAAGGTTACATATGACCGTGTCTGTCCTCTGGGATCTTACAATCTGGAAGGGTAGGTAGAAAACATTCAAAAACACACTGCAAGGTCGAGTTTAAGGAAAAAGGTATGAAAGAAAGGATAAAAATTCCAGGATCCAGAGAAACAGGGACATCTCGATGCTTTAATCTGATGTTCACTTTAAGATTTACTCAGAAGCTGCCATTCATCTTAGCATAAGTCTACCCCTGGATCTAGCTCTGCAATCCTTTTCTCTCTCTCTGGTCAAGTGGGCTGCCTCTGTGTTTCAGGTATCTGGTCTACCCGTCATTCATGATGGAGCATCAAGTTTCAAATACTCTGTCCCACACCGATGTACACTAATGGCAGCTTTATCAATCAAGTTTAACTGGATGTGGCAGCTGCTCATCAACCCTCCTGCTGTTCCTTTTCACCTTTAAAGCAGGGGTTTTCAATCTTGACACTACTGACATTTGAGGTCAAATAATTCTTGGTTGTGGAAGCTGTAGCTGTGGAGCTGCACCCCTGGTCTCTACCCACTAGATGCCAGTAGCACCCTACCCTTATGGTCATGACAACCAAAATGTCTCTAGACATTGTCAAATGTCCCCTGGGAGGCAAAATCACCCCTTGGTGAAATACCACTGCCTTAGAAGGAGTGAGATACAGACTAGAGGGAAGGAGGAAGCTCTGGAGTCGAGGGTGCTGAGAACGAGAGGCCAAGAGAGGTGTGATCCAACAGAGGAACGAGCAGGGGTGCTATCGAGGTGGGCGGGGTGCTGCGTTGCAGGCTCTCCCTGGGAAACTCATTTCAAATCTGAGAGCCTTCCCCATATCCCTTAGGAAGAAACTCTAATGTCTGAAGTTGGTCAGCAGAACAGAAGGCAAAGATATCTCCCCTAAAGTCTTAAAAGTCTAAGAAAAAGAGTAGCACACGCAAGAGCCAGATAAAAGAAAGGTACAAACAGTCCTGGCAAAATGCCAGGGAATGAGAGCGCCTTACCCGTTGAAAGAGATCTGGGCCAGTTTGAAGAGCTCATGGCCCATTTCCACACTGGCTGGCCCATAGCGCACCTCAACCACTTGGAGACTCCTCTGCAGATGGAGAGCTGACTTTTGCCAGTCCCCTGAAAGAAAAATCTTGTTGCAGGAAGCAAAGCAAAACAAAACAAAATACTCTTATTGGCTGAACGTTTTCAGGGTGAGGGAAGCTGAAAGGAAGGGAAAGCAGCTTTAGTTTGAAGACTAAGATAACCAACCAGTCAAGGCCAGGGTCCTGGGAAAACACACAGTGCAGACTTGTTCCTCACACTGGAAAATGCAAACACATGGCATACCTGAGGCGGCATAAGCCTGGGCCAGGTCGTCCTCGATTTCTCCTACCACGGAGTGTTCTGCTGACAGGAAACTCTCAGCAGCATACCGGCATCCCAACAACAGCTGAATGGCTTGCTCTACCAATTTAAAGGAAAATGGCTTCACTATATGGACATAAATAGGAGCTCTGGTGACATAGTGCCTAAGGCACTTGACTGCTAACCAGAAGGCTGGAGGTTCGAACCCACCAGCCATCCTCGGAAGGAAGATGGGGCAATCTACTTCTGTAGTGACAGTGCCTTGGAAACCCAAGGAGGGGTTGTTATGAGTCGGGTCTGACTCAATGGCACATAACAACAACAATAACAACAACAACACAGACATAAATACAATCACATAAAAGAGGACCAAGGTCTCAAATTCTACCCCAGTTGCGCTGAATTTGAGAACCCTCCTTGGTCTCCGTGGATTGGTGACAATCCACAATGCTGCATTTCTTTGTTCCAATAAAGCTGTTGTTCTCTTATTTCTCTGTGTTCATTTTCAAGTGAAAAAGGTGCTAGGTGAGGTCTCCCCACTGTTGACTGTGGATTTGCAACTTTAGCTTTCAAATACAGCCAGTTCTACGTTCCACTTAGGGTCATTATTTCTCTTGACTCTGAAATCTAAGCTAAAGGTGAACTTTCCTAACGTCAATGATTTCCATGAATCAAGCTCGAAGGCAGAATTTTCATAGGTAATGAGGAGTTCCCTTAACTTGCTCTCAAAAAAAAGCAGGATACTCATATCCACTGGGTACAGGCCCCACCGTCCTCTGCACTGGCTCTGATGGGGCAGATCGACCTCTCCAGGAAGTTATGTCATTAGGCCCTGGAATTAAAATAAATGGCATTGAACTTGTGGAACCGCAATAAGCACACAGATGTCACAGATAACCCTTTAGCTGTGGTGGGACACTTCAAGTAGCTATGTGATGCATAAGAGAACAACAGCTTAATCAGCCGGCCAAAATGAGCTGGTCTGCATCTCACTGGACTACACAGCCATCTTGTGGCTGGCATGGGGATAATTCAGTTCAATTTTTCATCACTGAGTACCCTGGAGTCCAAGGTGATCTCAGAATGAATAAATGGGAAGGGGGCTGAAGGACCAAAGCAGGGAGCCAGTCTCACCTAGTTTACCATTTCTGAGAAGCTCCTGGGCCATCCCAACCTGCTGCTGAAGGTCCCGTAACCGAGAGACTAGGTGATCCCTGCTGACTGATTCCGTACAAGATGTGTTGCCACAGCTCAGCACATCGTCTCCCTGTGGAAGTCAGTTTTATCTTTACTCCTACACCTGCGTCAGTTATCAACAGTGCATTTGCTTACATTACAGGACTATGCCACAGCTTCTGACCCTATTGGGGAAAGAGACTCTTGTAATACATCATGACTAAAGCCTGACTCAATGTGGTTTGACAGCAATGATCCTAATGAAAGCACTAGCTGGATCCCATACTGAGATTTAATTTTCAGGACCAAACTGGTAGTTTCCAGTTTCTTTCCATCTCTACACCCCCTCTCTTATCTCTCTTTGGGGCCACGATTTTGGATGACAGACATATTTCTAGTGGTTATGAAAAAGCCATAAGAAAACCAATAGAAAAAGGTACTGGGTGAGGCCTCCTCGTACATGACCTTGGATTTGCAACTTAAGTATTCTAACACAATCGGTTCTAATTCCAGTTAGGGTTTACCCAACAAGAATACTGCATCATCTGGCAGAGGAGAAACTCTCTGAGGTGGGCAGCTGCTGGTTTTAGATGCCCTCATTCACAAAAGCAATTGATTTCTCCTGAGAATCTTCCCCCCCATACACAGTCAGTGCCCTGTAGCTGAGGGCATGGACATACGTCTCAGATTAGCTCATTACTCTATCCCAAATGCCTGGAAGAAAACTATGTGACTGTGATTTTTCCTCCAGCCAGATACTAGGTCAGTGGAATGCAATAAAATTTTTGCCCAGACTGCTGGAAGAGAGTGGCACATGTTTTTATCTTCCTGGACAGGAAGGATATGAGGGGAGAGCGGCTGGCAGCCATTTTGCCTTAAGAAGGAAGTCTGTCTGAGGATGGGGCTAACACAGAGAAAAGGGAGCTGAGAGAGGCAGAGAGAAAAACTGGGTCCTGGTGACCTTAACTGAGCCTCTGGATCGGGCAGTATCTGAAGCAGCCCGACCCCGGGACTTTCTACTGACTCCCTTGAGCCAAGAAATTCCCAATTCAAGCCCCCCCCTAAGTTCAGGTGGGATTTATCTGCCATTTGCATGTGAAAGATGAGTACATCCAGTCTTTCCCTGCTATTCCTTTGGAAGGGTAATCAGGCTGAAAGGAGGGAGTATCAATGCTCTGCACCTGTAAGCGCCAACAGACTCCCCCTAAAGATTCATGCCCTTTGCTCTGGCTAACTGACTTCCGGGAAATGTAGAGAAGAGCCAGGAGCACAGACTCACCTGCATGACGGCTCCGCAACCGTTACAACAGAACGCTTCCCACCTGCGCTCTGCAGTGGTTCTGGGCTCCTCACTTTGACAAGTGGGACAGCTGCATTCAAAGAAATACTGACACCTCAGCTTCTGTTGCCTTTCAGCGACACCCATCCGGCTCTTGTGAGGCCCTGCAGGGAGATCCTCAGATATGTAAAGCGAGAGAGAGTCAAACAATACTTAGAATAAACAAATAAAAATCCACTTAGCAGAGGGTGCAATTATTCATTGTGTGACAGGTACTTTCTCTTTAGGCAAACGTTTGTGGACCCCAAACCAGGTGCTGTCAAGTCAATTCGGATTCACGGAGACCAACGTGTGTGGCTGATTTTTTGCAAGTAGCTCACCAGGGCTTTTCTTCCAAGGTACCTCTGGGTGGACGCAAATTTCCAGCCTTAAGATTAGCAGCTTCGTGCATTGACTGTTTATACCACCCAGGGCCTCTGGGGAAGGAGACAGAGCTTCCCAGTTGCTGGGACAGGAAAACAAACAAGCAAGCAAACAAACTCAAGGTGTTCTAACTATTTCTAGAAAGATTCATCAAAATAGGTGAGCATCTCTCTCACTGAAGTGCTTTCTGAGTCCTCCCCTCTCTTCATAAACTAGCCAATCAGGCAAGCCTTGGATTTCCTGGCGACAGCTCAGCAACACAGAACCTCTTCAACTAGGCTTCCACGGGCTCCTTTCCTGTGCGTCAAGGTCCCCTGGGAACCCTATCCTAAAGGCCCCCCGGGGATGTGTTATTTCAGAGTAACAACAACAATGAAAAAACCACTGTCATTGAGTTGTTTCCAACTCATAGTGACTGCCACTTGGTTTCTAAGGCTGTAAATCTTTATTGTCTCGTCTCTCTTCCGTGAACTTGGTTAACAGCCAAATGCTTTAAACACTATACCACCAGAGCTCCTTATTTTCACAACAGGAAATTTCCTTGGAATTAAGCAGTGAGGCACATGATAAACCAAACAAACCAAACTCACTGCCGCTGGGTTGGTTCTGACTCAGTTACCCCCTTTGGGTTTCTGAGGTGGTAAATCTTTATAGAAGTAGACTGCCCAGTCTTCCTTCTGTGGAGTGGCTGGTGGGTTTGAACTGGCAACTTTCTGGTTAGCTGTCAAATGCCTTAGGCACTATGCCACCAGAGTTCCTTGAGATACATGACAGCTAGGCACAAAAGTTCGCACAAAGTGCCCTAGTAAGGAGGCCTTTTTCTGTGTGTGTGTGTGCATGAGTACGCACTGCTTCTTCCAGGAAATAAATGTAAGGCACCTGTACAGTTGCTTGTTCTTGTTTTCCAACCCTGTCCTTTTCTGCCGCAAAAGGGCAGGATGGTAAGGAGGAAGCATGGCTCACCATAGCAGTGGAGAATCTCTTGCCCTTTTCCAATCTGTTGTGATGCCCGAATGGTGGCGACAGTGCTAACAAAGGACACGCTGGTGTTGGGGCTGCAGGAATGGTTCAGGAGGCTGACAACAGGGAAGATGCCTGTGGCAAGACGTACCTGCCTGCTGTTGGTGACGATATTCTCTTTAGATCCTGAAAGTGCTAGAGGAAAAGGGAAAATGTGTCCGGATATTAGTGCTGGCCTCGCCATCCATTTCTCAGAAGCTGAGCTGGGAAATTGGGCCTGAAGCCCATCTGAGTCACAGTTCCATAGCCAGATCCAATTTAAATCAGATGGAACATGACTCACAGCAATCTCTGGTCCCCAGGAAGCAAAGTGAATGAACACATAAAAAATCCACCCAGATCCTGGAACCTAACCCTTGTGTCTCACCAACACAAAAAATCCAAAGATTAGGATTTATACAAAATAATAAAAAAGGAATTATCAGTAGGGTGCTTTCCAGCCAGTCAGTTTATAATGTTCATGAGGACACAGAGACCAAAGTACCTGTTGAGGTTATTTCCCAAAGACTTTCACAGTTCAAGTCCATTTGTTTAACTCGTCTTTAAAAACCCCACATTCTTCCTGCTTGCCTGGCCTTTCTGCTCCTCATCCCACCTTCCTGGGGTATCAGTCAGCAATGCTTCTACTGAAAACAACTGTCTGCACTGGCTCTATTCAAGACAGGCTCATGTCCCAAACAACCTCTTCTTTTTTTCTTGATTATTGTGATTTGGGTGAAAATTTACAGAGTAAAATTCACTTTCCATACAGCAGTTCACAGATACTTTGTCTCATGACATTGACTACAATTTACCCCAGTGCAACAGCTCTCCTCCCACTTCTTCCAGATAGTTACCTCTTCCCTGTGTCCATCCCTCCATGCACTCCTGCCCCCTGAGCTGTTTCCCTGTGCAGACACAGCCCTTCTTTCTCCCATGACTGTTCTCTCCAAGGAGTGTATCTACCTCAGGTGTATGTTCAACTCATATGCCTCTCTCTTCTTTGGCTGGAAGCCACAGGTGTAGGTTCAGTTCCAGACCTGAAGGGCAGCTAGGTTACACCAGGCTCTATGAGATCAGCAAACCTGGTCTCCCCTTTTAATTTTTCCAAATGATTTTGAATTTTGTTCCACATTGTTCTCCCTCTCTATCCAGGATCTCCTATGTAGATCCCCGAGTGGTTGACAGTGGTAGCCAGGCCCATCTAATTCTGGTCTCATAGTCGTATAGGCTGAGGATGGCATAGTGTACCAGTCGCTAGGACTAATTGTTTTCATGAATCTTTGGTTTTCTTCATTCTTCTTTGCTCTGGACGAGGAGAGACCCATTGTTGCATCTAGATGGCTGCCTGCAAGCTTTTAAGATCCCAGACGCTACTCGCCAAAGTAGGAGGTGAAACAATGTTTTGTGTAGTATGTTATGCCAGTTGAGCTTGATGTTCCCTGTGACTATGGTCCCAAGCCCACAGGTTCAACTCCTCGTTCCCTCTGGGTAGCTGGCTGTGACCAAGAAGTGACTACAACTTTGTCCCTTGTCAGCTCTACTATACACCTGAGATTTCTTACAGAACATACACTTGTAGAACCATTGTCTGCCAACCCTAAACATAGTCTTGGGTAACAATCTCTTTTTCGAAACACAATTAACCAGTAACTTAACTACATGACTGAAAATTAGGATGGAAGGTAGGAAGGAAAATGTCTCTAAGCAGTGAGGCTGTTTCTGTACCAAAGCTCATACATTTTTACTCATATGAATTTCCTGTTCTCTCAGGCAGTGTGATTTCCTCTTATTTTAGACACAGTTCTCACTAGCTTGGTTATTCAGTTTCTCAGGCCATTAATAGTCCAGAAGAAGAGAATTAATGAGGAGGATACCAAACCAAAACAAATCAAACCCACTGCCATAGAGTCAATTCCGACTCATAGTGACCTCTACTGCATTTCCAAGACTGTAAATCTTTATGGAAGTAGACTGACTCCTCCTTCCTCCTGTAGAGCGGCTGGTGGGTTTAAACCACTGACCTTCTGATTAGCAGCCAAATACCTTATCCATTATGCCACCAGAGCTCCTGTGTAAGGAGAGAATGTATAAAAGCCAGGTTTTCTGACAAGGGCAAGAGTGAAGAAAGAGGATGAAAATTTACACAAGAAGAAAAGCCTGAGGACAAAGAAATACACTAGTACCTCAATGGTAACATTTTGCTTAACCATATATTCCTAGACTGGCAGCATAAGTACATGGGCTTTTGCAATAGCTGTATGGTTGGTTTCCAGGACTACGCATAGCGTAGATATCCGTGGCATCCAGAAAGGCTTCAATTATGCCTGGTAGTCTTGGTTTAAGTATGAGGAAATAATATTTCCAACAAGACTGGTTGAAATACAAAAGATATTGGTACTTAAAGGGAAGCCTTCAATTGTCTGAAAAATTTGTTTATACAGAACAACTAATTTTCTGTATCAGGTAATTGTGGTACCTTGTGGTACCACTGTATGTATGCCAGGAATTGCAAAACAACACTCACTAAAGAAATAAGCAGTCTAGGTACAAATGTAATGAATAAAGAAAATATCATGAGTCATCATGTGAAAGTGCTCTATAATAAATATACAAATAATGTTGTCTCCTTGCAGATAATTCTCTTATCTGTTGCTATGGAAGACAAGAACAGAGTAAGTAAACAAAATTCACAAAGACTCCAAATGACTCAATTTTAGTCAACAATTCTACAAATTATATTAAAATCTTTCATCAGCGCTTCTCCTAAATGCGTAACTTATTCTAGTTTCACCTCTTTTTCCTTGTCCAAAGCCCACCTTCTGGAGCATGTGCTAATGAGCAATGAAAATGCTAAAAGGTAGGCAGCAGGAAGGAGCAGTACAGGGCATGAACAATCTGCTGTCTGAATAATCAGTCTGCGCATAATTAAAAGTTGACTTGCATTCCCAACTCCTGGTAACTGGCAATCTATCTCAGAACAGTTGCGAAAATTTTCCCAGAAAAAAAATTATCACAATACAGTGAGTAATGTCAGCTTCGTGAATTATTTATAGATTATCCCTGAACAGAAGTAGGCCCAGAAATTGAGTGGGGTGAGTATTTATGTTAGAGTTGAGTGTGTCTCCATTTCTAAAAAATGAGGTATTGATTTTGAAAACTTACTCAATAGCTTGCATTAGTCATCTATTAGTAGAGATAACAAAAAGTGAGAATATGTATGTGCCTTATCAATTAAATTTAGCAGGTGACATTTTGGTATGTATGTATGTATGTATGTATGTATGTGTGTGTGTATATAAAACAGAATTAGCAACATTCACTTTTGATTATTTTACCAAAAGTATACCTTGCTAATATTCCTTTTGCAATTTAAATGGGACTCAAGGAAAAAGATTCATTCACAATACTTCCAGAACACACTAATCCATATACACACACACATATATATATATAAACCCAACCCACCGCCATTCAGGTGATGCCAACTCATAGTGACCCCCATTGGGTTTCCAAGGCAGTAAATCTTTACGGAAGTAGATTGCCTGGTCTTCCTTCTGGAGGGCAGCTGGTGAGTTTAACGGTCAACCTTCTGATCAAAAGTCAAATGTCTTAGTCCCTGTGCCACCAGAGCTCCTTATTCTTAAATATTCTGCAAAATGAGAAATTTGTGTGCATGTCAAGTAATCAAGGACCCAAACCAAAGGTGCATTCCTTGGTTGGCTGGTGAAAAGTGAAAGCAAAGGGCATGCATTGACTAAGTCTACAGACACATTAAATTTGATTTAGCCTTGTAGACAAGAATCCAGATACATTACAAAGGTGTCATTCCTACTGGGATAGAGTCACACATATTTTAAGATCTAGAATGTCATCAAGTGGCCAGTTCTACCCCTTGAGGTAAGTAACCAGAGAGAGGTTTCTGAGTAACTTTGACTAAATAAGATTTATACCAAGGTAATAATGTACATTTTTATAGGTTTTTGTTCAATTCTATCCTATTTAACACTTTAATCCTTCTTCTGTGCTCCTAATGAAACAGATGCTAATGAAATTCAATGAGAACACTAAATTGGGAGGTGTTGGAAACCCAAAGAAATAATAAAAAGGGATATAACAAGATTAGAAACATGAGCAGACTAAAACAAAATTAGACTGAATTCAAAAACGAAAGTGAACATTGCCAGTGGGTGTGTAACTGGTACAACTTTCTTGGAGGGCAATTTTGCAAAATGTATCAAGTGCCTAAAAAATGTTTATAGCATTTAAATTGTTTTTATTATTTAAAAAATGAATTAAGGGAAATACATGATAGAAAAAATTTAAAAACTGAAAATTATAGAGAAAATAGCTGCTGTCTGTAATCTCATCAGCTTGGTATAACATTTTGGGGTATTTCCTTGCAGTCTTCTTTCTATGCTTATATATGGAATTTTAAAAAATTATTTAATTCTTTCATTAACACTTTAAGTCGTAATTCCAGAACACACAAGACAGCTAATAACTGATCCAAATGAAATCTTCATTACATTTTGTCCATACACTTACTATTCTCAAAAGACCAATCAGGTTGATATTTAATCTTTCCCACCCTAAGATGACTCTAATTCACAGGATTCATATAAGGCATCCATCTTAAGCATGTGGTGAATTGCAGATGTGAGCTTAACTACATATCTAAACAGTCATGTGACACTGTCACTCTGCCAGCTGCTGTGTTGAGGGCTTTACAGATACTGTCTGTTAATCTATGAGCCCTATATTTGGAATACTATTACATTATATAGGAGCTCTGGTAGCATAGTGCCTAAGGCACTTGACTGCTAAGCAGAAGGCTGGCGGTTCAAACCCACCAGCCACTCCTCGAAAGGAAGGTTGGGCAATCTACTTCCATAGTGATACTGCCTCGGAAACCCAAGGAGGGGTCGCTATGAGTCAGGTCTGACATAACAACAACAACTACATTATATAAGGAGCCCTGATGGTACAACAGTTAAGCACTCAGCTACTAAATGAAAGGTGGGCAGTTCTGAACCCATCAGCTGCTCCATGGGAGAAAAGACTTGGCAATCTGCTCCCATTAAGATTTCTTTTTTTGGCTTTAACAAAAAATATTATTCTCTCCTGGTGTAGGAGGCTGTGAGTGTGAATTCAGGGCACCAAGTACCAGGGGAGGCTTTCTCTCTGTGTCAGTCCAGGGGAAGGTCCTTGTGATCAGTCTCTCCCCCGGGTCTATTATATATGGAATTTTTAACTTAATTTGCAGCACGGTACACTTTTGTATCTTTTCACTTAATGTATCATGAACGTTTCTATCAAATCCATTTGTTAACAACTTCATTCTACTACATACTGCGATGAACAGCCTTACACAACACTATGCAAATTCCTAATTATTTCTTTAGGATAAATACTGGAAGTGGAACTACAACAGGGGTAAAAGGGTACATTCCTGGAAGGCGAATCAGAGGGTTAAAAGAGAAGTATATTTGAAAGCTCTTTGGTGTATTATTCTGCTCTCCAGAAAGGTGGTATAGGAAAATGCATGTTATGAAAAGTGGCCATTTTCTTTACATCCTAGCCTATAATGCTTTTTAAACATACACACACACACACACACACGCGCGCACACACACCTTTGCCAATGTGACAGACAAATAATGGTATCTTGTTTTAATTACTAAAGAGAAGTTGTTGTTGTTATTTGCCATCGAGTTGGCCCCGACTCATAGCGACCCCTCCTTGGGTTTCCGAGGCAGTATCACTACGGAAGTAGGAATGCCCAACCTTCCTTCCGAGGAGTGGCTAGACATCTTTTTACTTGCCATTTATAATACTACTTTGGTAAAGTACTTATGTATATTTTAACACTTTATTTAGGTATAGCTACATATCTTAAAATTTACCCATTTTAAGTGTACAATTCACTGATTTTCAGTAAACTGTTCATAGTTATGCAACCATCGCCACAATCTAGTTTTAGAACATTTACAACTACTTTTGAAAGTTGATTTTAAGAGCCATAGAAAATTTCCCTCATTTTGTCATCCACATTTTAATTTTGGTTATGGATGCTTTTTGAGGAGGAGGGTTAAAATAAGAATCATTTTATTTGCTCACAATTATGTGGATCGGTCATTTTGGCTGGGCTCAACTGAGTGGTTTTTCTGCTGGTCTTGCTCGGGATCACACGTGACTGCACTGTTAATGAAGAAAAATAAAAAACATGTACTGTTTAAAGTAAAATGTAAAGAGGTGTATTAAGACTTGGTGTGACTTAACCTGGAAGCTGTGTGGGAACAAGAAGTGAAACCAAGTAGTCCGAGGCAGAACAGCTACAAACACATTTCATAGGATTATCAGTAACTTCAGTTTACAATATTTTTATTGGAAAGGTGGGACATTTTCAAACGGGGCTTTGCTAGAATTGGTTTACATTGCAGTAATTGCAAAAGTATGAGCTCTTTGTTGGAGGCCTTTCAGAGTAGTCATCAGTTTGTCACAAGATGTCCTTTCCCAAGTCACCAGATGTGAAATGTTATGACAGTCCCTAGGCCTTGTGCCTGGCATAGGCTTGTGCAGGAAATTTCTGATAAGGGTCTTGTTTTCAAGAGTAATCTTTCCACATCTGTGCATGACCACAAAGAAAAATATTTCTTTAGCTGCATGATCAAGTTTGTTTAAAGGTCAGTAAGCATTAGGGAAATAACTTAAAGAACTTAAAATGGAGTCTACACTGATGTCAAGACTAAAGATGGAGTTAGGGCTTTAGCTGGAGACCACAGCCTTCAACAAACCAAAATGCCTCAGAATTCAGGCTCTCATACAGCGTTCATCTGGTGTCTCAACTGGGGCTGGATGGTCCAAGACAGTCTTACCCACATGGCTGTTGGCTGCTAGATGGGCCCCTCTCTCCACATGGTTTTTTATCTTCAAAGAGACTAGCCTAGGTTTGTTCACAGGACCACAGCAGCATTCCAAGAGGGTGACTACAGAAGCTGCAATACTTCTTAACACTTAAACTTAAAAGTCATAAAATCTCACTTCCGATGAGAAAGCCATAAAATAGCCCAGTCTCAAGGGGAGGTAATAGACTTTATCTCTTAATGGTAGAAAAAGGAACAGTTAGTTGCAAAGGGCAAACATACAAAGATGGGAGATGACTGTGGCCATCTCTGCAAACAATATACCCCAGAGATCTGGAGGCTCATTCAGTCTTCTATCATGCAGATGAGAATAGTGATACCTCCTCTATCATGCAGATGAGAATACTGATACCGACAGAGTGGGACTTACAAGTAAGTGACCTGACAAGAGGTCATTCAGTTAGTGGCACATTCTGAATGGGAACCCAGATATTCTGTCTCCCAGTCCAATGTTCTCATTCCTTCAAGGACTTCTTACCGGGATCCTCTATGTTTTTTACCCAATTTGATGTTTTTGATACTTGGTATTTAGGTAGTCAGGTAGCTTTTAATTACCTAAATTTGGCATTATATACTTTAAAAAACATCTCCCACTGTAAGACTATATAAATTTTTTTAAAAAATTACTTTTTTTCCCTAGGTATTTTATGGTTTAATTTTTAAGTACTTAACTTTGTAAATGTACATGTGGAATCTGAACACAGATCAAGAGGCAGAACAAGGGGATAGTGCATGGTCTAAATTCAGAAAGGTGTGTGTCAAGGCTGCATCCTTTTACCATACTCATTTCATCTATGTGCTGAGCTGGACAATGAATAAGGCACGCTGAAGACCTGATGCCTCTGAATTATGGTGTTGGTGAAGAATACGGAATATTATGGATTGCCAGAAGAACAAACAAATAAACCAAGAAGCTGGATTACATAAAGAAGAATGTGGCTTTGGGATTGGAAGAAGATTCATTAACCACCTGTGATATACAGAGACACAACCTTGTTTGCTGAAAGTGAAGAGGACTTGAAACACTAATGAAGATCAAAGAGTAGAGCCTTCAGTATGGATTATACCTCAACAAAATGAAAACAAAAATCCTTGCAAATGGACCTATAAGTAACATCATGATAAATGGAGAAAAGATTGAAGTTGGCAAGGATTTCATTTTACTTGGATCCACAATCAATGTCCATGGAAGCAGAAATTAAGAAATTAAACAATGAAGTATTGCATCGGGCAACTCTGTGGCAAGAGATCTCTTTAACATGTTAAAAAGCATGTCAGTTTGAGGACTAGTGAGCCTGACCCAAGTCACAGTGTTTTCAATTGCCTCATATGGATGCAAAAGCTGGACAATGAATAAGGCAGGCTGAAGAACTGATGCCTCTGAATGATGGTGTTGGTGAAGAATATTTAATATATTATGGATTGCCAGAAGAACAAATTTGTCTTGGAAGAAGTACAGTTAAGATGTTCCTTAGATACCAAGACTTCATCTCATGTACTTTGGTCATGTTATCAGGTCTGGAGAAGTAGATAGTTGGTGAAAAAGGAAGACCCTTAACAAGATGGACTGACCAGTTTCTTCCACAATGGTCTGAAGCTAGCAACAATGGTGAGGATGGTGGAGGACTGGCAGTGTTCTGCTGCAGAGGGTCACTTTGAGTTGAAATCCACTTGACTGCACCAAACACCACCACTATATAATGAAACCTGGTAATACCAAGCCATTTCTTTACTTTCTTCTTCTTCTTTTTTTTTTTTTTCCCAACAGGCTATTCTTAACCACTTATTCAGGGTCAACTTTAGTATCACTGTCAAGTTCCAAGCAAAATTCAATTCTCATTTTGTTTGAAATAGCACTAAACTTAGTAGGTTAATGTGGGGAAAATGTCATTTTTTACAGTTTTCAATCTTCCATGTAAGAACACGGCATATCTCTGCATTTATTCAAGGCTTCCTTTATATCCATCCAAATTAAAATACTTTTGCTTTCCTGGAAGAAACTCTACATGGTCATATATTAGTATCACTTTAATCAATTGCTGGATGTGATATGGCAGTGATTTAGTCAGGATTTCTACATCTATTTTCACAAGTGAGTTTGGTCTATGTAGTTTTTATTCTTGGCTTTGTAAAATGATTAAGAAAGAATCCTAGTTTTTTCCATGTTCTGGAACAGGTTATTGTAGTATAGAAACTATCTGGTCCTTAAAAATTTTAAAGAACTCACACAGAAAATAATAAACTTTGCTTATTTTTATGGAATTGTTTTGATAAGTTTTTCAATTTCTTCCACAATTACTGGTTTTTTGAAGTGCTTTCTGCCTTCTGGGGAAATTTATATTTTCTAAAAAGTTGTCAACTTAATATTTCCAAAATTTAATAGTCAAAAATTACATGAAATATTTTCATAAAATCTAAAAATGAATTTGTATTATTGGTTATATGTTCTTCATCATTCCTAATTTTGTGTTTGTTTTTTTTTACCATAGATTTCTTAATAAAGTCAGCCATGAGTTGACAAACTATAGCCAGTAGGCTAAATTCTGCCTGACACTGTTTTTGTATAGTCTATAGGCTAAGTATGGTTTTTCCATTTTCAAATGGTTGAAAAAATATAAGTAATATTTATAACCCATGAAAAATTATAAGAAGTTCAAATATCAGTGTCCATAAATCCTGTTGTACTGGAACCTACTATGCTTGTTTGTGGATTGTGTGAGGCTGCTTTTGTAAAACAGCAGAGTTGAATAACTGTAAAAAGAGACCATCTGGCCTGCAAAGCCAAAAATATTTACTATCTGTTGCTGTACAGAAAAAAATTTGCGGACCTCTGATCTGTAGGATACAGATACAAGCTTTGATATATTTATCTTCTAAGTCTCTAGCTTATTATGTTACCTTGGTTTCTAGATCCTTACTTTTCAATATATTTGATCAATCAAAATCAACCTCACTCACTGCCGTCCACTTGATTCAACTCATAGTGACCCCTCCTTGGGTTCTGAGGTAGTATCTGAGGCAATCTATGGAAGTAGATTGCCCAGTCTTCCTTCTGAGAAAATCAAACAGGTATATTAAAATTTCTCAGGACTATGGAGTTTCTATGTGTCATCTGTATATTGCAGATTATTAATGATTCTTTTTCCAAGCCTGATGCCACATTCTTCTTCACGTAGCCCAGCTTCTCGGATTATTTTCTCAGCATACAGATTG
This sequence comes from Orycteropus afer afer, assembly GCF_000298275.1. Taxonomy (NCBI): domain Eukaryota; kingdom Metazoa; phylum Chordata; class Mammalia; order Tubulidentata; family Orycteropodidae; genus Orycteropus; species Orycteropus afer. The sequence continues at coordinate 10,508,717 of NW_006921629.1, forward strand.
AATAAGTATGGTGAAAATATATAACCCTGATGCATACCCTTCTTGATTTTAAATCATGAAGGATCCCCTTGTCCTGCCTGAACAACTGCCTCTTGGTCTATGTACACATTTCACATGAGCACAATTAAGTATTCTAGAATCCCCCCTTTTTTTGTGATGTTATTCATAATTTGCTATGATCTACATAGTCAAATCACTTTACGTAGTCATAAAACACAGCTAAACACCTTTGTGGTATTCTCTGCCTTCAGCCAAGACCCATATGACATCAAGCAATGATGTCCCTCATTCCACGTCCTCTTCTGAATCTTTTGTTCCTGGCAGTGCCCTGTTGACATACTGTGGCAACTGTTCTTGAATTGTCTGCACCAAAACTTTACTTGTATGTGATTTAATGATATTGTTCAATAATTTCTGCATTCTTTTGGATCACCTTTCCTTGGAATGGGCACAAATATGGATCTCTTCTGGTTAGTTGGCTAGGCAGCTGTCTTCCAAATTTCTTGGCATAGACGAGTGAGCACTTCCAGTACTGCATCCATTTGCTGAAAGATCTCTATGGGTATTCCGTCAGCTCCTAGAGCCGTGGTTTTCACCAATGCCTTCAGTGCAATCTGGACTTCATCCTTCAAGTTCTTGATCATATGCTACCTCCTGAAATGGCTGAACATCAAACAATTCTGTTTGGTACAGTGACTCTGAGTATTCCTTCCATCTTCCTTTGATGCTTCCTGTGCATTCAATATCTTGATCATAGAATCCTTCAATATTGAAACTTGAGGCCTGAATTTTTCTTGTTCTTTCATCTTGAGAAATTCTGAGCATGCTCTTCCCTTTTGGTTTTATAACTTCAGGTTTTTCTAAATTTCATTATAATACTTTATCTTCTCAAGCTGCCCTTTGAAATCTACTGTTCAGCTCTTTTAATCATTTTTTTTTTCCATTCATTTTAGCTATTCCATGTTTAAGAGCAAGTTTCAGAGTTTCTTCTGGCATCCTTTTTTTTCTTCTTCCTTCCCTGTCATTTTAACGACCTTTTGCTTTCTTCATTTATGATGTCCTTGATTTCATCCTGCAACTCATCCAATCTTTAATTATTCATGTTCAATCCATCAAATCTCTTCTTCAGATGGTCTCCAAATTCAGGTGGGATATACTCAAGGTCACATACTTTGGCTTTCATGGACTTGTTTTAATTTTTTTTCACCTTCAACTTGAACTTGCATATGAGCAATTAATGGTCTTTCTCATAGTCAGCCTGTGGCCTTGTTCTGAATGATACTGAGCTTCTCTACTGTGTTGTTCCACAGATGTAGTCATTTGATTTCTGTGTATTCCATCTGGAAAGGTCCAGGTGTACAGGTATCATTTATGTTGCTGAAAAAGCTATTTCCAATGAAAGATCATTGGTCTCACAAAATTCCATCATGCGATTTCCAGTGTTGTTTCTATTATAAGGCCATATTTTCCAACCACTGATCCTTCTTTATTACCAACCTTTGCACTCCAGTCATCAGTCATTATCAATACATCTTGATAGGTTTGATCAATTTTAGACTGCAAGAGTTAGTAAAAATTTTACATTGGCATAACATACTACACAAAAACATTGTTCCACATCCTACTTTGGTGAATAGCAACTAGGATCCTATAAACTTGCAAGCGGTCACCTAGATGCAACGATGGGTCTCTCCTTGTCCAGAACAAAGAAGAATGAAGAAAACCAAAGACGTGTGGAAACAATTAGTCCAAGGGACTGGTAGACCATGCAATCCTCAGCCTATATGAGAATGAGACCAGAATAACAAGATGGTGCCCAGCTACCACCGTCAGCCACTCAGAAGGAGATCTGTGTAGGAGATCCTGGATAGGATAGAAGAACAATGTGGAACAAAACTCAAAATCATTAAAAAGAAAAAAAAAAAGAGACCAAGTTTGCTGGTCTGATAGAGCCTGGTGAAACCCCTGGGCTTATGGCCCCTAGCTGTCCATCAGGTCTGGAGTTGAACCCACTCCTGTGGCTTCCAGCCAAATAACAGACAGGTATACAGGATGAACATTTACATCAGGTAGATAAACTCCTTGGAGAGATCAATCATGGGAGAACAGAAGGGCAGTATGCACAGGGAGACAGCTTGTGGGGCAGAAGTGCATTGAGAGGGAAGGACACAGGGAAAAGGTAACTAAGGGGAGGAAGTGGGAAGAGAGCTGTTACATTGTGGGGAATTGCAGTCAATGTCATGACACAAAATGTGTATGACCTGCTGTATGGAAAATGAATTTGCTCTGTTAACTTTCACCCAAATCAAAATAAAAATTAAAAAAACAAAGTGTTAGTAAAAACTTTAAATGTCTTCATCTTTGGCATTAATGGCTGGTACAGAAGTAATAGTCACATTAACTGGCTGTCCTTGTAGGTGTATGATCCTAACACTGACAGCGCTACACTTCAGGACAGATCTTGAAATGTCTTTTTAACGATGAATGCGACACCATTCCTCTTCAATTTGTCATTCCTAGCAAAAACCATATGATTGTCTGATTCACAATGGTCAATAACATTAATTAAGCTGCAACATGCAGATGACACAACTTTGCTTGCTGAAAGTGAAGAGGACTTGAAGCACTCACTGATGAAGATCAAAGACTACAGCTTTCAGTATAGATTACATTTTAACATAAAACAAAAATCCTCACAACTGGACCAATAAGCAATATCATGATAAATGGAGAAAAGACTGAAGTTGCCAAGGATTTCATTTTACTTGGATTCATAATCAATACCCATGGAAGCAGCAGTCAAGAAATCAAGTAACACACTGCACTGGGCAAATCTGCTGCCAAAGATCTCTTTAAAGTGTTAAAAAGCAAACATATCTGTGGTGCAGTGAATTGGTTGGTATGGCCCTTCTAGTCATGGTCTTTGTGACTCCGACCAGATGACTGGGTGGGGCCATGCAAATATGAGGTGCTTGTGGCCCACCAATGGTGCTTGCTTATAAATAAGGGGCATGACAATCTTGGGGGGGCATGCAAATAATGTTATGGAACTCTAATTTGGGGACTGGTCAGTTTTGCCACCTGCTAAGTTTACAATGAGCTCTCCCAGCAACAGAAGGGGGAATCTCACTGTCATCAAGAAAGAAGAGCTAGGAGGCTTCTTCCGGCAAGATGGCAGACTAGGCAGAAGGACTGCAAAGACCCTCTTCAACAAAGAAAAGGGAAACCAATTAACACAGACACAGAAGATAATC
>NW_006921629.1:10518251-10542576 GCF_000298275.1 Orycteropus afer afer
CAGAACTCTAAGCACATGAGAGAGTGGGAACCTCCCAGAACATTGTATTGTGCCACGCCCAACAGAAATAACCCAGGTGGATAGCTCCTCAGTTGCTCATAGAAAATCCCACCTTGGAGTTTACAAAGACTTATGGGTAGAAAAGCCACACTAAGTAATTTACTACACTGCAGTATGACATCCTTCTCCAGGGACTAGTCCCTCCTGATAACATGTTCAAAGTACATGAGATGAAGTCTCACCATCCTCACTTCTAAGGAGTACAGCCTTGGAAACCCCAAGGGTGAACTCTACTCTGTCCTATAGAGTCACTATGTTTTGGGACTGACCAGATGGCAGTAAGTTTGGTTTGATTTTCTAGTAATATGAAAAGAGTTGGGAGGTCTGGTGGCATAGTGCCTAAGGCATGTGACTGCTAACCAAAAGGCTGGCAGTTCAAATCCACCAACCACTCCTGGAAGGAAGGTTGGGCAATCTACTTCTGTTGTGATACTGCCTTGGAAACCCAAGGGGGGGTCGCTATGAGTCGGATCTGACTTGACAGCAATGAGTTTGTTTTTTTTTGGTATGAAAAGAGTTATGCATCCATAGTTTAGTTAAGCCACGTTTAATATTAATATGCCCATAAATTATATGTTAAGTTAACCTGCAGTCCTCTCCCCACAAAGAGTTAACTAGAAAATTAAGAAAAAAAATATATAATGAATTGGTTGGATTGAAAGACACTTTCTGAAAAAATGTAGATCATACATTATTAATACTAGAAACACAATTTCTAACAATAGTTGTACCTTTGTCAGTATAGTTATACTGGAGATGAGACTGGGCACAGCCAACCTCCTCATCTAATTTAAAGAGCTTTATCTACAGGGCTGGGTTCAGAAAAGCAGATGTAGGCTGGTCTGGCCTAGAGTTGGCCTCTCCATGGTGTGGGCTGGCCACCTGACCAGAGGACAGCCCACATATAGGTTGGCCAACAGCTTATGGTGTAATGGAGTGTGAAGTGGTGTGCTCGGCCCAATTCTGTTTTTGGAAATTTAAAATCAAAGAATAGGAAGAATGTGTCCATTGTAAATAGAAGACTTGAAGAGAAGACGAGTCACGAGTGAGTTAAGATTCTGACACCTCACACAACTACAGGCCCTGCTCTTCATACAGTCTGGCTTGATAATTATTTCTGCCTTTCCTAAGGAGATAACTATTGCGCTTTCTCTGAAGTCTTGTGTATTGCCCTTATTAACAAACCTGCTATTACTGTTCACTTGAGTCAGTCTTCCACCACAAAAACACCTCAGAAATAATGCTTTTAACTTTTAAAATTATTTTTACAAATACATCATCCTCACAACTCTGTAAAGTTAAATGGGACTAAACTACCCACTTTACATAAGAGAAAACTAAGGCAGAGTGGGGTCAGTGATTTCTTTACATCATAAAGCTTCTCAATGGCACAATGCTGATCACAGAAGGCAGCTGGGTTTTCCTGTCAGACACCAATTTGTTTGAAGGCTACTGTTTTCCTGTATAGTTCTTTCTCCCCAAGTATCAGCTACATCAAAAGCTATATTGCAAGGCAGCAGAATCAGTTTCCCTCTTACCTGTGTGTTGGATGGTAGTGATTGCCTGGGCATTACACTGTAGCTGTAACATGTGTCTCAGCATTGCTACTCCCCAAATATTCACCTCTGCAGACAACACGGGCGTCACTGCTGCTTTCGGCACAGAGGGCTGCAGACCTGGTGTGAAGGTCTGTGAACCGGCTGCTTCCAGCTGCCTGCACAGCGCAGCAACACTTAGAGCACAGAGGAATTTGTGCTCTGGGTTATGCTTTTCAGTGTGGGGCAAAAGGTTCAAGACAGCATTGTAATTATTTTCATATTTCCCATTAACATCACATCCGGGAATTAGGGTCTCAACTATTCTACCATTTTCTTCATTTTCCTCAAGATCATAGTTGAATGAATAGTGCATATTCTCACCTTCAGGTAAACAAGTGTCCACGCTACTAATCCCACCACAAAGCTTCCTTATGACTTTACCAACATCTTCAAACCTAGCTAGAAGAGTCACTCTCAGGGCAATGTGGCAGAAGACACCCAGTGTGAGCAGCAGCCCCCCGTGAGGACACTCGGCACCATGGTACAGCTCCCAGGCCTGCTTCCTGCACTTTTGGCTGCAATATTTGGCATAGCTGCACTGATCACAGGGAACTAAGGCCAAAGTATGCTTCAAACATCGGTGACAGTAGAGGTCCCCATTGGTGACTCTGGTGTTCCATTTGCTCCCTAGGCCATGGTGTAGCTGTGGTATTGCTCCTGGGTTAAGGACACTCACAAAAGCATTTTCCTTCACTAGGACCTCTCCTGGGAGAATATCTTTTGTGGCAACCAGATAGCGGCCTTTTGAAGGGTCTGTACATAAGCTGATGGATGGTGATGCATTGGGAATTTGCTCATTCTCTTCTTTGAGGTCCATATCCTTAAAAGCTTTGGTCAGATCTGCTGGGAAGGTTTCTGAGAGAGTCTCCTTTTCTTGTATCTTTACTTTCAGATGATGGAGGTTTTTCTGCAAAACCTGGAAGTGGGAAGCTGTTAGTGCTGGTTTGGCACTGAAGATACTTTCAAGATCACTGATGGTTTGGCTTGCTTCCTGTAGCCTCCCCAGGGTCACCAGACACTCCGCCTTACGCAACATCAACTTGGGTTGCAATCTTTCTGGATATCCATGCTTCTGTGCTCTGATGATGTCTTTAAGACATGTCTGCAAACAGAAAGGAAACTCCAAAATGACCTTTGGTTCCTACTCTTCAATGTCTATTGAAAATTCTTAAAAAAATTCTACAGGAAAGTTAAGAGTCATTAAAAACAGAGCAATAATAACCACACGTTTATTTCTTTAAATCATGTTTTACCTCTGTGACCTTTTAATTGAGTGACTAATAATACTTGTTAAGGAAATTATGTTTAATTATCTTACTAAAAATTTTTGGGAGCTCTGGTAGCATAGTGGCTAAGGCACTTGACTGCTAACCAGAAGGCTGGCGGTTCAAACCCACCAGCCACTCCTCGGAAGGAAGGTTGGGCAATCCTACTTCCATAGTGATTTGTTGTTGTTGTTGTTATGTGCCGTCGAGTCAGCCCTGACTCATAGCGACCCCTCCTTGGGTTTCCGAGGCAGTATCACTACGGAAGTAGGATGGTTGGTGTCAGAATTGGTGTAAAAAAAAAAAAAGTTAGGAAGGTGGCAGTATGTCTGACCTCTGCCTCACAGGAATCAGCCCTGGCTGTTGATGTTTATCTTAAACAGTCTCCTCTCTGTGAAGTTAGAGGTCAGATGTCTCCACCACCACACCCTTTTGACACTTTCCCACTGAGAAAAGCTAATGAGGGTGAGCTGTATCATTACAGGACTAACCTTAAACATGTTCTTCTACTTGTTTAAAAGAAAAACCAAGCAAACAGTTTGCAAACACTTGGAACCTGAACTATTATTAGCAATGTCATCGTACAACTGATCTTGACACTGAGAACTGCAGACCTCGTGGATACAGTCCATGACTATGTGGCATGTACCATAACTTTCTTGTCAACCAACACAACCCTGAATGATCACCTGTGACAGGAAAAATAAATCAAGGGAAAGAACAGCTAGGGTGGGTGCCAAGGACTGAATTGTCTCTCCCCCAAATATATGTTAAGTTGGCTAGGCCATGATGCCCAATATTGTGTGGTTATCCTCCATATTGGGATCTGATGTAATTATCCTCCATTTTGTGATATGTGTTATAAATCCTAACCTCTATATGTTAATGTTGTAAACTTTAAACCTCTGTATGTTTAAAATCAGCATAGGTGTGTGTCAGGGCTGGATCATTTCACCATACTTATTTAATCTATATGCTGAGCAAGTAATTTGAGAAGCTAGACTACATGAAGAAGAATACAGCATCAGGATTGGAGGAAGACTCATTAACCTGCTATATGCAGATGACACAACCTTGCTTGCTGAAACTGAAAAGCCTTAAAGCACTTACTGATGAAGATCAAAGACAGTATAGATTACATCTCAGCATGAAGAAAACAAAACAAAACAAAAATCCTCACAACTAGACCAATATGCAACATCATAATACATGGAGAAAAGGCTGAAATTGTCAAAGATTTCATTTTACTTGGATCCATAATTAATGCCAAGGGAAGCACCAGTCAAGAAATTAATTAATGTATCGCATCGGGCAAATTTGCTGCAAAATACTTCTTTCTCTTTAAAGTGTTAAAGAACAAAGATGTCACTTTGAAGACCAAGGTGTACCTGACCCAAGCCATGGTATTAATAGCTTTATATGGATGCGAGAGATGGATAATGAGTAAGGAAGAACACAAAAAAAATTGATGCATTTGAATTGTGGTGTTGGTGAAGAATACTGACTGTAGTGTGGGCTGCAAGAAGAATGAATTAATCTGTCTTAGAGGAAGTTCAGCCAAGAATGCACCTCAGAAGTGAGAATGGCCAGACTTTACCTCTCATACTTTGGTCATGCTGGGTAAAGTAGAGGGTCAGCAAGAAAGGGGAAGACCCTCAACGAGATGGATTGGCACAGGGGCTATGACAAGGGGTCAAGTATGGCAATGACGGTGAGGATGGCACAAGACTGGGCAATGTTTTGTTCTGCTCTACATAGGTTCGTTATAGGTTGGAATTGACTTGATGGCATCTAAGAACAACAACAACTTATGTTAATGAGGAAGGATTAGGGTGGGTTTTATCTTGCATCACACCCTTACTCAAAAGATCATAATCCACTGCCATCAAGTCAATTCCAACTCACAGTGCCCTTACAGGACAGAGAAGAACTACCTCATAGAGTTTCCAAGGCTGTACATCTTTATAGAAGCAGACTGCTTCATCTTTCTCCCATGGAGTGATTGGCGGGTTTGAACCGCCAACATTTTGGTTAGCAGCCCAATGCTGTTACCACTGTGCCACTCAAACCAAAAAACCAAACTCACTGCCATCGAGTCCATTCTGACTCATAGCAAACCCCTTTGGGTTTCCAAGGAGGTAAATCTGTATGGAACTAGATTGCCCAGTCTTCCTTCTGTGGAGTGGCTGGTGGGTTTGAACCGCCAACCTTCTGGTTTGCAGTCAAATGCCTTAGGCACTACGCCACCAGAGCTCCACTGCGCCACTAGAGCTCCTTAATCAAGTGATCATCCTTACTCAAGTACGTAAGTCACCACATTCACTCATCACACCCTTGTTCAAGTCGTACCTCTTATTTTAGAAGAGACAAAAGAAGAAGCAAGCAGAGAGAAGGGATGTGACTACCATCAAGAAAGAAAAGCCAGGAGGAGAGCGTGTCCTCTGAACCAGGGATCCCTGCGCTTAGAACCTCCTAGACTCAGGGCAAGACTGATGCCAAGATACATGGAGATTCCCAAGGAACACTGAACCTACAGATGCTAAAAGGAGATGAGAACCTCTCCCTAGAGCCAAAAGAGAGAGAAATATCCTTTCCCTAGAGCTGGCACCCTGAATTCAGGCTTTTAGCCCCCTAAACCATGAGGGAATAAATTTCTGTTTGTTAAAGCCATCCACTTGTGGTACTTCTGTTATAGTAGCAATAAATAAGTAAACAGTGGGTATCGATGTACTTCCAATCCAACCACCTACAGCATGGCCTGATTTTAGTGAGCTCTGGTGGTGTAGTGCCTAAGGCACTGGACTGCTAATCAGAAGGGTGGCAGTTCAAACCCACCAGCCACTCCTAGGAAGGAAGACTGGGCAATCTACTTCCGTAGAGATACAGCTTCAGAAACTCAAGGAGGGGTCACTATGAGTTGGAACTGACTCAACGGTAGTGAGTTTGGTTTTTGTAATGCAGAAACAGAGGTGAAGACGTAGTACTGAAGCAGTCCTCAAGTGAACCCCCTAAAGATTCTCTCTGATAACATCAGGCATCCCAATACTCACTTCATATTGACCGAGGTGGAAGAGGGCTGCAGAGCGATTGGCATAACAAAGCGAGATATCCTCAGTGGTAGGGCTTGAATGTGCTACTCCCTGCAAAACAATGGATGGATTGAAGGTATAAAGAAATTTTTCAGGTAACAGGTGCTCTATTACTAAAGACTATCTGAAATTGGACAAGTTACCGAGCTTCTTTGTGTTTTAGCTTCATTTCTAACTAACTCAGAACATAGTTGTGAGGAAATAGATATTCAAAGTCTAGACAACACTTGAAAGTAAATGAAAAACTGAGGAAAGTATCTGCAAGCATAACTCTGCACATAAAAAAGGACAAATGGCACAAATAGGAATTCACAACAGAAGGAACATAAACAGTTAATCAGATATGGAAAACAAACGGTCAATTACTTCACCGACAGTCAAATACACGAAAATTAGAGCACAAAGGGATATTTTTTTTGGCAAGGATTAATCGTAATCATAAAATTTATAATTACTGGAGAAAAGGTGGGGATCATTTAATAAAAGCGTTGGGACAAGTAAGCAACTATTGAGAAAAAATAAAGTTGGCTCTCTACACCATAAACCCTTCATTAGGATAAACGCCAAAAGGGTTAAACTCTTAATGTAAACAATTAAACCATAGAAGCACTAGAAGAAACTGTAGGAACAGTCTACAGTGATGTTAATGTTGGTGTGAGGAATTCTTTTCTAACTATGACATAAAACCCACAAATCTTAAGAAAATAAGGTTAATAAATTTGACCACATAAAAATTAAAAAATTTCCTCACAGCAAAAACCAGTAAAAGAAATATCAAAAGACAAACAATGAACTGGAAAAAAAAAAAATGTTTGCAAGTCTTATCCCAGGCAAAGGGCTAATTTCTTTATCACAAGAGCTCTTACAAAAATTAATAAGATGACAACAAGTAATCTAGTAGGAAAATGAGCAATGGTAAGAACAGTTCGTACGGGAAATACAGATGGGTCTTAAACACATAGAAAACTGCTCAACTGCATTCATAATCAGTTAATGCAAATTAAAACTCTATCGAGATACCATTTTTTACTTATCAGATTTGCAAATAAATAAAAAAAATTAATAACACATTGAGTTGCCAAGAGGGTGAGATAATGGGCAGTGCCATATGTTGCCAGTGGCAGTGTCCTATATTAAGGAGGGTAATTTAGCAATAGATACCAAAATTATAAATACATATTTTATTGACTCAGCAATTCCTCTTCTAGGAATTTATTTTACAAATACAATTATTTATCCTATAGATATGTGCAAAATGACATATGTGTCAAGTTTCTTATCACAGAATTGTTTGAAATAGCAAATGATAGGAAATAATCTAAATGCTAATCCACAGGACAGTAGTTATATAACCGTTGCTGTTAGGTGCCGTTGAGTTGGCTTCAACTCATAGTGACCCTATGTACACGAGAAGGTGCCCGGTCCTGCACCATCCTACAATCCCTGCTATGCTCGAGCATATTGTCGCAGACACTATGCCAATCCATCTCCTTGAGGGTTCCCTTTTTGCTGACCCTCTACTTGACCAAGCATGATATCCTTCTCCAGCGACTGGTTCCTTCTGACAACATGATAAAAGTAGGTGAGAGGAAGTCTGGCTATTCTTGCTTCTAAAGAGCATCTAGCTACACTTCTTCCAGACCAGACATTCTTCTGGCAGTCCATAGTATTTTCAGTGTTCTTTACCAGCACCACAATTCAAAGGCACCAACTCTTCTTCAGTCTTCCTTATTCACTGTCAGTTTTCACATGCATATGAGGCAACTGAAAATACTATGGTTTGGGTTAGGTGCACCTGAGTCCTCAAAGTGACATCTCTTTCCCCAATGCTTTAAAGAGGTCTTTTGCAGTAGGTCTGCCCAGTGCAACGTGCTGCCCGATCTCCTGACTGCTGCTTCCACGGGTGCTGACTGTGGATCCAAAATGAAATCCTTGACAACTTCAATCTTTTCTCCATTTATCATGATGTCGTTTACTGGTCCAGTTGTGAGGAGTTTTGTTTTCTTTATGTTGAGGTGTAATCCATACTGAAGACTGTAATCTTTTATCTTTATCAGTAAGTGCTCCCAAGTTTTCTTCACTTTCAGCAAACAGGTTGTGTACCTGCATACCACAGGTTTTTAATGAACCTGCCTCTGATCCTTTCAGCAAACAGGTTGTGTACCTGCATACCACAGGTTTTTAATGAACCTGCCTCTGATCCTGATACCACGTTCTTCATAATCCAGCTTCTTGGATTATTTGCTCAGCATACAGATTGAATAAATTTGGTGAAAAGATACAATCCTGACACACACCCTTCCTGATTTTAAACTATGCAGTATCCCCTTGTTCCATGTGAACAACAGTCTCTTGGTTTATGCGCAGGTTCCTCATGAGCACAATTAGGTGTTCTGGAATTCCCATTCTACTCAATGTTATCCACACAGTCGAATGCCTTTGCATAGTCAATTAAACACAGGTAAACATCTTCTAGGAGCTCTGGTAGCATAGTGCCTAAGGCACATGACTGCTAAACAGAAGACTGGCGGTTCAAACCCACCAGCCACTCCTCAGAAGGAAGGTTGGGCAATCTACTTCCGTAGTGATATTGCCTCAGAAACCCAAGGACGGGTTGCTATGAGTCAGGTCCTACTCAACGGCACGTAACAACAAACATCTTTCTGGTATTCTTTGCTTTCAGCCAAGACTCATCTGATATCAGCAATGACATCCCTTGTTTGACGTTCTCTTTTGAATCTAGCTTGAATTTCTGCAGTTCCCTGTCAATATGCTGCTGCAACCATTTTTGAATTACCTTCAGCCAAGTTTTACTTGCATGTGATATTAATAATATAGCTAGATAATTTCCACATTCTGTTGGATCACCTTTCTTCTGAATGGGCACAAATAATGATCTCTTCCAGTCGGTTGGCCAGGTAGCTGTCTTCCAAATTTCTTGGCATAAATGAGGATGTGCCTCCAGAGCTCTGTTTGTTCAAACAACTGGTATTCCGTCAATTCCTAGAGCTGTATTTTTTGACGATTCCTTCAGTGTAGGTTGGCTGAATTTTTTCTTCAGCTCTTTCACAGCTTGAGAAATGCTGAGCGGGTTCTTCTCTTTTGGTTTGCTAACTCCAGGTCACTGCAAATTTCATCATGATACTATAATACAATAAATTACACTATATCCATATAATGAAATATCATGCAGCCACAAAAAAGAATGAGGAAATTCTTTATGTACTGATGTGGAATGATCTTCAAGATTATTAAGTGAAAAAAGCATGATGCAAAATGGTGTATGTAGAATGCTATCATTTAAGTAAAGAGTTTGTGTTCATGGGAAGATCATTTGTACTTATTTGTACACACATTTAAATATCTCTGGAAACATACATTTAATAAACCAAACCAAACTCACTGCCATGGAGTCAAATATGACTCATAGTGACCCCTCCTTGGGTTTCTAAGGCGGTATCACTATGGAAGTAGATTGCCTAACCTTCCTTCCAAGAAGTGGCTGGCGGGTTTGAACCACCAGCCTTCTGGTTAGCAGTCAGATGCTTTAGGCTCTATGCCACCAGAGCTCCCATACATTTAACAGTTGGTAGTTTAACAGGAATGAGAAACTAGGTGAGGTGGTTAAGTGACAGGAAGTAGACTTCATTGTCTACTCTTTCACCTTTTGAATTCTAACTGTGAAACTATTTCTTTTTAAAAAGAACTGTAACTATTACTACTACTAGTAGTAATATAACTGTAACAACCAGTATTTGCTTGGGATATGGAGAAATGAACATTTCCATACTCTGTGAGAGGGGATGTTAACTAGTTCGTTTTTGGAGAAAAATTCTGCATGGAGTACCAAAGGCCTTAAGAAACACTTTCTGTTGACCCAGCAGTTGTCCTTTGAGGAACTGACTTTAAGGAAATAATCAGATATCTATAAATATTTAAATAGAAAGATGTTCACTGCAGCATTATGATACCATACCACTTGTCACTATTCCAAAACTGAAAAACCCATTGCCACTGAGCTTATTCTGACTCCTAGCGACCCTATAGGACAGACTAGAACTGCTCCACAGGGGTTCCAAAGCTGAAATCTTTAGGAAACAGACTGCTACATCTTTCTGCTGTAGAGAGGCTGGTGGGTTCTAACAGCCGATCTTCCAGTTAGCCGCCGAGTACTTTAACCGTTGTGCCATCAGAGCTCCTTCTGCCAACATTATCCAAAAAGGAAAACGAAACCGACTGCCACTGAGTCAATTCCGACTCCTAATGACCCTATAAGACAGGGCAGAACTGCCCCACAAGATTTCTAAGGCTGTATATCTTTAAGGCAGCAGACTGCTACATCCTTCTCTTGCAGAAAGGCTGGTGGATTCAAACCGGTAACCTTTTGGTTTGCAGCCCAGAGCCTTAACCACTGTGCTACCAGGGCTCCTCTTGCCAGGGTTAGGAGATATTAAATCAAGTACAGTACTTCTCTGTAATGGAACATTAAGCCAGTCGTAAAAAGTCATGTTCTAGTAGAAAACTTAATAACATGAAGAAATGGTCACAATAAATTGTTGAGGGAAAAAGCAGGTTACAAAATAGTAAGTACAGCATTATCCCAATTTTGTAAAAGAAAAACATATTTCAGAGGAAAAAGTCTGACTGGATGGATAGCAGCAAAAACGTTAACAATGCCTATCACTAGTTATGGGAGTTTTCTTACTCTTCATGCTTCTCTACATTTTCCAACGTAAACATGTATTACCTTTACAATTGGACAAAACCAACAAATACTATTTTAAAAAAGAAAATAGCAGCTTTATATAAAATTGCAAAGTACCATAATCACCAAAATACTAGCTGTATGAAACAGGAGGGCTCATCTTCCTCCATACCAGAGCAGACCTTAAGCTTTTGTCTGACTTCACTATTCATTTTACCTGTTCTTGAATTTCCCATGTGATCTTATTAATGATGCACATGTATAAAGTCAAAGACATTAGCTCTGATAAAGAACTATTAAGCCATTTATCACTGGATTGTTAAATCTAATAGATTTTAATCCTTCAGCAATCACTAAAGCTTACATTATTTAGCTAAATACTTTGTTGTAACACTACACAGCAGGCTTCCATCAGCTAGAGAAGCTACTGCTGTAGGTCTGACGGTTTTTGGAAAAATAATTCCAAACTTCAAGAACAGGCTTATTCAAGATTCAGAGTTGGAGTACCCTTTAAATTTCTACTTATTATTTTTTTTAAACACAGTAAATATATATTTTCCAATATAGTAAATCACAGAACAGGAATTGGTACACTGTTGCTTTAAGCTCATATACATCTCTTAGAAGTTAGGGAAGGAAGTCTCTCAGGGGATCTTGTTCTAGTTCCTACTATGGAAGCAGGACAGTAAGAGCAACAGACTGTTGAAAGCCATGATTCCTCCTCAAAACCTAGCTTGGTGATAGTTAAACTATAATCACAAAACAAATATTTGTTGACTGCCACTCCTGTTAGTGTAACACTGTTGTTATTTGCCATCAAGTCAGACCCGACTCATAGTGACCCCTCCTTGGGCTTCTGAGGCAGTATCACTACGGAAGTAGATTGCCCAACCTTCCTTCCGAGGAGTGGCCGGTGGGTATGACCTGCCAGCCTTCTAGTTTGCAGTCAAGTGCCTTAGGCACTATATTACCAGAGCACCCTAGTATAACATTAGAACTTCAAAATGGAGTTCAATTGGGCCGTGGACAATGAACTCATTTTTCTTTCTGAGTCTAAAGTATACTGGTTGCAAGCTAGCACTGTGGCTAACCAAGATCTAGCTGTTCTCTAAACCAGGACTATCAAACTAATAGCCTTCATCAGTCATTCAGACAGAAAAGGCATACAACTCAATGAGAGCTGACAGACATGAACAAGGCAGGGCGAGAGGTACAATAAACATTGCTACAAGGCGTCTGAAGGAATATGGGAAAGGAATAGAGGAACACAAGTTTCTTGATGGCATTCAGGACATAAATGTAATAGAAACTACCCTTTGGTTTAGAATATAACCAAAAGCAGAATTCTGCCAGATTTTCTGTTCCAAATCCAAACAACAAATTGCAGGCAAAGAGCTAACACTGACTATAATACTCAGCAACCAGCTCCATCTTCTGAAGAAATATGCAGTATTAAATTGTTGAGTAACGCCTCCTGCTGGGCTGGGAGTGTCTTACCTTAGAGTACAACAATGCGGCTCCCATATAATCTTTCTCCTGAAATTTTTTGTTTCCTTCTTCTTTGTAGAACAAGGAAGCTTTGGGGTCCTTTCCCACCAAGTAACTTCTAGAAAGTCTTTTTAAAAACATCTCATCTTCTGGTCTTCATGAAGAAAGAAAAAACAAACAAAATGGTTAAAATCCAGCAAAGACTTATTTCAAGAAAAGCTAATGAAAGTACTTGAAACAGGAGCATATGCCTGTAAAACCCATCCCATGGATTACATAAAGGCGTTCTGGTGTGGAAAGTGACATAACACATGCAGCCTTTCTACAAGGATTACTTAATATGTAAATTGTGTTAAAAATACTTGAGTGATTAAGGAAAGGTTTATATATTGGAGGACATTTTCTTTGTTGGTTACCAGGGGTGGGAGGGAAGGGGAGGGAATGCTGTTAGATAGATAGAGATAAATATTGATTTGGGTGAAGAGAAGGGCAATGTACCAAATGTGAGTGACCAATATGGCAGCATTGAGGATGAGAAAGACATAGAGAGTTACATGGGCAGTACAGACAACAAATATGAACCCCTTTGCATATACAGTACTGAGTTGTCAGTGAAAGCAAACATGGGTATAGAGACGGATAGATGGGTGAACAAGCTAAACAATTAGGTATGTCTAAATGGAGAGTGTATCCAAGATTATATATAGGGTTGGCAGACAATGGGCCTATAAGTTCATGTGAATGATCAGAATTCCCAGGTGTATAGTAGAGCTGACAAGGGGCAAGGTTATGGTCATTACTTGGTCACAGCCAGCTACCCAGAGGGACCGAGTAGTTGATCCTGCGGGCTTGGGACCATAGTCGCAGGGGACATCAAGCTCAATTGGCATAACATACTATACAAAACATTGTTCCACCTACTACTTTGGCGAGTAGCGACTGGGACCTTAAAAGCTAGGAAGCTGCCATCTAGATGCAACAACGGGTCTCTCCTCGTCAAGAAGAAAGAAGAAAACCAAAATTAATGGAAACAATCAGTCCTAGCGACTGGTACACCATCCGATCTGCAACCTATACAACTATGAGACCAGAAGAACTAGATGGTGCCCAGCTACCACTGCCATCCACTTGGAAGGGGTGTAGGAGATCCTGCATAAAGAGGGAGAACAATGTGGAACAAAACTCAAAATCACTTGGAGGCAAAATAAATAAATAAATAAAAAGAAGGTGGGGACCAGGTTTGCTGGTCCAATAGAGCCTGGTGGAACCACTGAGACTATGGCCCCTAGCTGCCCTGCAGGTCTGGAATTGAACCCACAACTGTGGTTTCCAGCCAAACAAAGTACAGGCATGTGAGTTAAACATTTACCTCAAGTAGACACACGCCCTGGAGAGAACAATCATGGGAGAAGGAAGGGCTGCTTATGCACAGGGAGATAGCTCAGGGTGCAGAAGAGTATGAAGGGATGGACACTGGGAGGAGGTAACTATGGGGAGGAAGTGGGAGGGGAGCTGCTGCATTGTAAATTTTGGTCAATGACATGAGACAAAGTATATGTGAACTGCTGCTGTATGAAAAGTGAATTTACTCTGTAAATCTTCACCCAAATCCTAATAAAAAAATAAATAAATAAATAAAACTTGAGTGAATGGCCAACAGAGAAAAGATAATCAACCACTATCCTCTGAACTGAGGAAAAAAAGTCATATTAATACGTGTGAATGGGAAAGCTTGGAAGTATCATAGAATCTCAGAGTATCTGAGAACACCGTATTTAAAAAATAAGTAAAATCAATGGTTCAGATGATTTTTGCTTATAAGAAGCTAGTAAGTTAAGATGATAATGGTTCTTTATTTTCTATCAAATTTAGTTTGGAATCTTCTTTGTAGCTTTCAAGATTTTTTTTTTTTTTCACTTTGTCAACACACAGGCCACAGGAGAGAACTGTGCTCCACAAGGTTCTCAGCTTCCCAAAGTTCTGTGACACTGCCTTAGCTAACTCATTCATTTCCCATTCATTCCGACCAGTCACTCTTGGTTTGGATAAGGGAAGTGTCCTTATAGTTTCCCAGGGACAAATCATCCTCATTCCTACTTTTCCTCTTTGTAATTGTCTGCTTCTAGATTTCTATTTCTTTATTTAAATTCTCTTTTTATTGGCTTCCTCCTTACCGTCTTTTTTTTACTGCTCTTAAAAACAATGTACTTTCCCTTTTCCTAACTTGAGCCAATTACAGATAGTCCGCACCACACAGTTTAACCTTCAACTGTTTTCCAATTGTTACAGCTTGTTAGTTCTGGTTCTCCAGTTAGCTGAAAAGGTCCTTATAGGCAGAGGAAGTTCAATAAATATCTTCTCACACTCAAGGTTAGCAAATAAGATGTATGGAACCCTAACTTGGAGAATGGTCAGTTCCGCCATCCACCGAGGCTTTGAATGAGCCATCCCAGAGGAGGAAAGGGGGATCTGTCTACCATCCAGAAAGAAGAGCCGGGAGTGGAGTATGTCCTTTGGATTCAAGATTCTTGTACTGAACCTCCTCGGTCCAGAAGACAGAGGGCTGTAACACTGCAGCAATGGCAAGAAGTGGCAGCAGAGGCAAGAGATTAATACAAGGCAAATATGCGAGCTTCTTGGCCACGAAGTGAGAAAGCTGAATTCCTTCGGACAGGACGTTTACCAGCAGTGTGGGGTGCCTCTGAACACCTACCTGACAGAGCTAAAGGAGCTTCTGACTCTTGCCCAAGCAGGGTAGAGGCCACAGGGTTACACAGCCAGCCAAGAGCCAGAGAGAGGCGTTCCTGTGGGCACTGCTGAAGAGGCTGTCCTGACCGAAGAACTGTATCCTGAGTTGTTTCTGATCCTGAATTGCAACCTGTTACACTTCCCTAATAAACCCCATAATCATGAGTACTGCCTGTGAGTTCTGTGTGGCCACTGCAATGAATTACAGAACCCAGCCGAGTAGATAATGTCATAGGAGGGATGGTTGTTGTCAGAATCAGTAATAAGGTTGGATAACCACCACCCCCAAAAAATCAGCCTTGGCCTGTTGATCCTCCTCCTCCCACCTGTGAAGTTAGAGGTGTTCAGATGTCTCACTACACCATTTTCCCATATGAAAACTAAAAATTACAAGAAATAAAAGGAGAAATGGATCAAAACACAGCAATTGTAGGGGTTTTAACTCCCTTTATTAACTTATGTCACATCAAGTAGGCAAAAAAAGCACGCATTATTTTTAAATGGCTCAGAAAAATATTGTATGCTTGTGGGTATATATAGAGGAAAAGTGGGGAAGGATGGGGGAGAAAGAAAAGAGAATGAATCATTAAGCACATATAGTAAAATGTTAGCAATTGGGGAACGTGGAAGAAGGGTATATAAGTATTCTTTGTACTTCTTTTTGTTGTTGCAATTTTTCTGTAAGTCTGAAATTATTTCAAACTAAAAAGTTATTAAATATGCAAATGAGCTACATAATTTTAATATGTAAACACACACACTAGGAATACAGAAAACATGTTTTTCCCAATAGGGAGAAACAGTATAGGTTCCTAGACTACATTCTATGTTGATGATGCAATAAAATAAAATTTGAATAATAAAAAGTGGAACAAAAAACTAAAAATTCTCTCAAACAACTCTTGGGTCAAACCTAAAAAAACCAAATTCACTGCCATCAAGTCAATTTGACCCATAGCGACCCCCCTTGGGTTTCTGAGGAGGTATCTCTACAGAAGTAGATTGCCCAGTCTTCCTTCCAAGGTGTGGTTGGTGGGTTTGAACTGCCAGCCTTCTGGTCAGCAGTCAAATGCCTTAGGCACTATGCCACCAGAGCTCCCTTGCGTCAAAGAGGACATCAAAAATCAAAACTGCAGAATGTCCAGAAAAAATATTTTAATATTCTTCTTGTTTATGTCTGAGTAACTTCAGTCAAAATTAGCACAGAGCCAATTCCTGGGAGGCAGAGGTCAAACATATCCCAGATTTCCACATTCTCTCCAAGCTGCTATACCACTCCATGTCTGACAACGGCCACTCTCTCTCCCTTCAGCACTTTTCCCTCCCCCGTTCTGGGCTTGGCAATGTGCTGCAAAGTCTCACAGAAATAACCAACTGTACTTACAGGTAAGTGGTTTCTTAAGGAACAGGGTACAACGTGGGATCAGGATCAACAGGCCCCAACTCAGGGATCGGAAAGCATGTCGGCAGTCTCACTTTCTCACAGCAGAACAGCTCTCTCAGCTCCTCTGGGCCAAGGCCAGGTTCTCCTCGGCCCTGCCGGCTCTCTGTCTGGGCCCCTTTCAGGTCTGTAACCATCTTCTGTGCTCTAGTCCTCGACCGGTGCTACAACTCTTTCACGAGGCTCCTCGCCTCCTCTGCCTGCTTCTTCTTTCTGCTTTCTTCCTACTACTTCTTTTCTTGCTTTTTCTGTCTCAAATCTCTGTGGGGCTGGCTACTTAAATACACAAATCCTTGTCAAGTTCAAGGCAAGCACTTCCACCAGGGGCCACAGATTGACCAATCCCCGCTGGTAGGGCACACACTTCATATGCAAAGTAGGCAAGGCCACAGTAACCTCATTTGCATAACCTACTGACCAATCCCTGCAAAGTGCATACCAATCACAGGGCAGTATGTAGCTAAGGGCGAAAGAATCAAACCAAGTTGTTTACAATTTACCCAGGAAATGTCCATCAATGTGGACAAAAGGAACAAACCCTCTGGGGTAGAAAACTAGGGCAAAGGTAACTCTTCAGGGCTTGGGGAAAAATCTCTCAAGCTGTTTTTCCAAAGAACCAAGGTAAAAGGCCACATAAAGGAACTCATTTCACCAGTTTACAAAGATGCATAGTAAGAAATGCATTTTACATTGTGACTCAGAATGAAGCCTTTATGTGTATGTATATTAAATTTTCACAAAACATTAGTTATCTTTCAAAAACCAAAAAAACCAAACTCACTGCCGTCAAATCAGATCTGACTCGTAGCAACCCCTCCTTGAGTTTCCGAGAAGGTATCACTATGGAAGTAGATTGCCCGATCTTCCTTAGTTATCTTTACTAATATGTTAAAGTATAAATTAAGTAAATGTAAAAGCTGATTTTATTAATATTGAAACACAATATAGAAAAAAATCCAAAATAAATAATAAAAAGAAGAAAATTTAGGAAAGATTTTGTTTAATTCCAAAGGGATGCTGACCTAGTCTAACTTTATTCTGATCCAGAACATGAGGACAGTACGTCATAGAGTGTTGCAAAAAGGACATGAGGGTGGCATCTGACATCCTCTAACTTCTCAAGGGGTAGGAGGATCCAGAGCATCAACAGCCCAAAGCTGATTCCTATGAGGTGGAGGTCAGACATGCTGCCACCTTCCAACCTGTTTCCAATTCTGACACCAATCATTCCTCTTCCGTTGGGCTCAATAATTCATTACAATGGCCACACAGAACTCACACACAATACTCACGATTATGGAGTTTATTAAGGAACTAACTGGTTACAATTCAGGATCAGAAACAATTTAGGATATGGGTCTTCAATCAGGACAGTTTCTTCTCAGCTGTGTCATAGGCATGCTTCTTTCTGGCCTTGGCCTCTACTCTGTTCAGGCAAGTGTTACAAAGCTCTTTTCTCTGTCCACAGGTGCCCAGAGAGGCACCCCACTCCGCCTGCAAGCCTCCTGCCTGAGGCACTGCCCTGTCTTGCTCTGTGGGCTGGGAAGCCCACTGCTCTGTCTCATGCCAGTGTCTTGGTTCGGCTGCCTCTGCAGCTGCGGTTTTTCTGCCGCTGCTTCTCTCTGCCACTGTATCAGCAGTGTTGTAATTCTCTCTGTCTCCTGGGCCAAGGAGATTCAGCTCACGGATCTTGGATCCAAAGGAAATGCTCCACTCTTGGCTCTTCTTTCTGGATGATAGCAAGGTGTCCCTTTCCACCTGTGGGATGGCTCATGTTAAGCCAAGCTGGATGGCAAAACTGACCAATCTTCACATTAGGCTTTGTTCTCTAGGACTGCTATAACAGAAAGTATCACAGGTGGATGGCTTCAACTAACAGGAATTTATGCTCTTACAGGTTAGGAAGCTAGAAGTCCAGATTCAGAGTGCTGACTCTAGTGGCTCTGACGTTGGGTTTCAGCTCTGCCTCTTACCTTCTGGGCCCACTAGAGCTGGAGGCTTCTCCTAACTCAGCTGGCTGCTGAGGCTGACGAACTCAAGATCAGCAGGCAGCATAGCAGACACTGGTTCACGTCCAGGAGCAATCCCAAGATAGGCCACACACCCAAAAAGTGACAAAAAGCTAGAGACCTTCCTCAAAGCTTCTCCTTATACACTGGAAGCAACTAATTAGCTGCTCACAGCAGATTCTGCCATGGAGGTGATTATGATCTCATCATGGCGATAACTACATCCAGCTGCCAAGCCACTTAAAACCATGGTCCACCCAAGTTGACACACAACCTTAACCACCACAGGGTTCCATACACCTTATTTGCACAATCCCACCCCTACAAAGGTGTCATGTACCTTATTTACAATATTAGAAGGTATTCAATCCCTTTAGTGGGCTACAACCACCTCATATTTGCATAGTCCCACCAGTCATCTGGTGGGAGTCACAAAGATCATGGCTAGAAGAGCCATATTAAGTAATTCACTGCACCATAAGTGTGTTTTTGTTTTGTTTTAAATTAAACCTGAAAATCCTAGTTCAAACAAAAAAGAGATGAAAAATAATAGTAAAACTCTTTTTACCTGACAATGTTGTTGTTGTTATGTGCCGTAAAGTCGGACCCGACTCATAGCAACCCCTCCTTGGATTTCCAAGGCAGTATCACTAAGGAAGTAGATTGCCCCATCATCCTTCCGAGGAGTGGCTGGTGGGTTTGAACCGCCAGCCTTCTGGTTAGCAGTCAAGTGCCTTAGGCACTACGCTACAAGAGCTCCCTTTACATGACAATGGATATTCTTTAATCTTAATCTAAAATGATACTTAACTCAATGTTTTGTAATTGCTCTTCAGTGTAATTAAAAACTAAGCTGTGGTAATGCAATAAATGCCATGGAACATTTTATGCACAAAATATTGAATGAGAAACTAATTTGCTCTGTAAACTTTCACCAAAGTGCAACACAACACACACACACACAACTAAGCTGCAATAATTCATTCTTTTCTGTAGGCACTAAGTTTAACTCAATAATTGAATCAGAGTTTTGAAAATCAAATAGGAAATAATTTGCTCTGTAAACTTTCACCTAAAGCACACACACACAAAAATACCCCTACAAACTAAGCTGCAATAATTCATTTTTTTCTGTAGGCACTAAGCTTAACTCAATAATTAATTCAGAGTTTTGAAAATCAAATAGATGTTTTTCTTTTTGTTACATTTAAAAATTTTTCCTGGAAAGTTATGATAAAAATTTGTGCAAGAAGTGAGAAGGAATCATCTTTCTAAGTTTATTTCATTCTCACTGTATTAATAGTGTTCTCTTCCATATGTTGCAATGTGTTGGAAACATAGTGGTTACGGTGATCACATGCAAGCTTTGCTTGCCACCAACACCAGTTACTCTGGAACCCTTTGATGTATTCAACATGTTAGAACATATCACTAGTTTGCCATTCTACTTGCATATGGTTCATTAAAAAGGTAAAAAAAAAAAAAAAAAAAAAAAACAAACTTTGTTACCCAGTAACATCTTCAAAAATACCCTGTTCAGAAGTTCTTTTCTAACAGTCAATGAATTTTGGTGACATACTTAGTAGATACAGTTAATAATGGCAAGCTTCCTATCTATGAAGATTTCAAATAATTAACTGCTCAGCAAACATCCTTAAAATGACAGCTTTCACTACACTTTTATATACATTAAGAGACCCAGTGGAACTAATCTGGATGCTAAAGCTCTATGGTTATGTGACGCTTCCAAATTACCAAAAAACAGTTACTCCAGTATGTTTTCTAGTCACATATACTGCTCTATCACTTGGAAATCGTTAAAATGACCAACAATGTACTTTTTCAATTCTGTTCATAAGTATAATCCAGTTGTGTAAGATTAAATTTAAATAACCCAATAAATTCTCCTTAAAATCATCTTGTCACACATATCTGATATATAGGCACATCCCAGAGGTATTGCAGGTTCAGTTACAGACCACCACAATAAAGCAAATGTCACAATAAAAGCAAGTCACATGAATTGTTTGGTTTCCTAGTACATATAAAATCACCATTACTCTATGCTATAGTCTGTTAAGTATGCAATAGTGTTATGAAAAGTCTGAAATACTGTGAGAATTACCAAAATATGACACAGAGGCAAAAGGGAGCACACACTGTTGGAAACAAGGTGTTAACAGACTTGTTCAATGCAGGGTTGCCACAAACCTTCAATTCATAAAAAATGCACTATGTGTAAAGCAAAATAAATGAAGCGCAATAAAACAAGATGTGCCTGCAAACTAAAACTGTTGCAGGTCTTACAATATCAAGTTGGATTGCTAAACGTATGTTGCTGTTGTTGTTAGGTGCTGTCAGGTCAGTTCCGACTCATAGCGACCCTACATACAACAGAACAAAACACTGCCTGCTCTTGTGCCATCCTCACAATTGGTGCTTTGTCTGAGTCTGTTGTTGCAGCCATTGTGTCAGTCTACCTCGTTGAGGGTCTTCCTCTTTTTCCCCGACCCTCTACTTCACCAAGCACATCCCTCTCCAGGGATGAGCACTCCTGACCAAATGTCCAGAGAACACGAGACAGTTTTGCCATCCTCGCTTCTAAGGAGAATTTGCACTTCCTCCAAGACAGATTTGTTCACTCTTCTGGCTTTCCGTGGTATACTCAATATTCTTCACCAATACCACAATTTGAATGAGTCCGTTCATCGGTATTTTCTTTTCATTGTCCAGCTTTTGCATGCATACGAGGCAACTGAAAATAATACGGCTTGGCTCATGTGCACCTTAGCCACCAAAGTGAAATCTTTGCTTTTTAAGATGTTAAAGAGATCTTTTGCTGCAGATTTGCCCAATGCAGTAAGTCGTTTGATTTCTTGGCTGCTGCTTCCATGATCACTGAATCAAGTAGGATAAAATCCTTGACAACTTCTAATTTCTTCACTATTTATTATGATGCTATTTATAGGTCTGGTTGTAAGGATTTTTCTTTTCTTCACATTCAAGTATAATCCATACTGAAGGCTGTAGTCTTTTATCTTTATTAGTCCACTGTAAACATACCTTTTCTTCTTGTACTTAGTAAGTAATTATGAAAACAGCATGGTGGAGGCATCTGACTTCCTCCAGCATCACAAGGGGAGAAGAAGAGGACCAAGATCAACAGCCCAAAGCTGATTCCTATGCGGTGAAGGTCAGACATCTCCCAACCTTCAATGCTACCAGTTCTGATACCAACTAGTCTTCCCAGGGCACTCTGCTGGGTTCAACACTTTGTTACAAAGGCCACACAGAACTCACAGATAATGCTCATAATTGTGGGGTTTATCAGGGAAGAAACAGGTTACAATTCAGGATCAGAAATGACTCAGGATACAGTTCTATTAGGACTGCCTCTTCTCAGCAGTGCCCACAGGCATGCCTCTCTCTGGCCCCTGGTCTTCTGACTCAGTGACCCCATGGCCTCTGTCCAACTCAGGCAAACGCTATAAAACTGTTTTAGCTCTGCTGATTAAGTGCCCAGAAACACTCCTCTCCACCAGTAAGCCTCAGCCTACAGATGCTCACCTCAAGCTCTGTAGGTTAGCAAATTCACCAAGTGCCCAGAGGCAACCTACTCTGCCAGCAAGCCTCTTGACCAAAGGCACTCAGCTTTTTCACTCTGTGGGTCTGGAAGCCCACCGTGCCAGCTCCTGCTGCTGCCATTTCTCTGCTGCTGCTTCTCACCATCTCCTGTGGTCTCAGTGAGGTGTTACAGCTCTGTCTTCTGGGCTCAGGAGCTTCTAGTGCAGGGATCTCAGGTCCAAAGGATGTGCTCTGCTCCTGTCTCTTCTTCTTGGTGGTAGTCAGGTCCCCTCTTTCTGCCTCTGGGACGGCTCATTTTAAACCTAGCAGGATGGAGAAATTGACCAATCTCCTTGTTAGGATTCCATACACTTCATTTGTATGGTCCCACCCCTAGAAGGGTGCCATGCACCTTATTTACATTATTAAAAAGCCGTTCAAACCCCTTGGTGGGCCACAAACACCACATTTGCATAGTTCTACCCAGTCATCTGGTGGGAGCTATGAGAACTCTGGCTAGAAGGGCCATATTAAGTAAATCACAGCAGCCCAGTAATCGATGGAGCAATACTTTAAGACCATGTGAATATCCTATTTCCCAACAATCTTCCTTCTAATGGTTTGAACACTCACTGATGATTCTCACCTAAATCATTTATACACTGGGGATTACAAAACAGTGATTTTCTAATTCTGTTAATATTTTTACATTTATTGATATTTTTCTGTAAAGAGAAATGCTCTTTCCTTTTTTTTTTTTATAATACTATTAATGGATTTAAGAAAATTCAGTGTTATAAACTACCATTTTCATTATCCTTTTTGATGCTCAAACTGACCTGAATTTGGCCAGTGTGACCTATTTAGGTTGGCTCTTGTGTTACTATGATTTTTTTTTTTTAAAAACCAAGCCATAAGTTTATTAGTCTTTGATAAACTTTACCCAGGAGACAGAGCTGTAACACTTTACTGAGACTACAAGAGATGGTGAGAAGCAGTAGCAGATTTCTGGCACAACAATGTATTCCACCTGAATCAGTACAAAATGAAAACAAGTAAGATAGTAGTGTGTGTGGATAATAATGAGGCTCCTAAAACACCCTAGAAGGAGGCCTGGTGGCACAATGGCTATTAATTGAAAAGTCAGAGGTTCCAACTCACCCAGTGGATCTGCAGAAGGAGGACCAGACGATGTGTGCCTGTAAAGATTACAGGCTAGAAGACCCTACAGGGCAGCTTGCACGTGAGGCTGCTAAGAGCTGGAAATCCAAATACATTACGGCACCTAACAACAACACAACATTCTAGGAGATTAACAATTTGGTGTGTGTATGTGTGTGTGGGGGGTGGTCATCTGTCTCAAAAGGTTTTCAGTATCGATAAAAGGTATTTTACCAAAATTGTATTTTGGGAAAACATTTCTCAAGGAATGTAAATCATCAAGAAAGAAGAGTACATCTGCTTTTGAACTTCAAAGGACCAATTCATATGCATATTTAATGGGTACTCAGGCTAGGGGTTCAAACCCACCAGCCACTCCTCGGAAGGAAGATTGGGCAGCTGCCAAAGAGGCAGGAAAGCCACATCTCCTGACTTCCTCTAACCCCACAAGAGGAAGACAGAATCATCATCAATAGCCCAATGCCTATTCCTGTGAGGCCAGACATGCTACCTCCCTCCCGCCCTTTCCTCAACCCTAACACCAACCGTTCCTCCTGCAGGACCCACCACCTTTATGCTGGGTTTGGTAATTCGCTGCAGTGGCCACACAGAACTGACAGATTATGGGGTTTATTAGGGAAGCTTGTTGTTGTTGTTATGTGCCGTTGAGTCAGACCCGACCCATAGCGACCCCTCCTTGGGTTTCCAGGGCAGTATCACTACGGAAGTAGATTGCCCCATCTTCCTTCCGGGGAGTGGCTGGTGGGTTTGAACCGCCAGCCTTCTGGTTAGCAGTCAAGTGCCTTAGCCACTACGCTACCAGAACTCCCAGATTAGGGAAGCACCAGGCTACAATTCAAGTTCAGGAACAATGCTCAGTCTTTCTCAGCCTGCCATCTCTTAGCCAACAGTCTCTCACAGTCTCTCTCCCAGCAGTGTGTGTATCTCTCAGCAAAGCGTGTCTCTTGCATCTCTTTCCCAGCAGTGCATGTCTCTTAGGAGTGCGTGTCTCTCAGCAGCACATCCTTCTCAGCCAGCAGTCGAGAGAGTTCTGTCTCTAGGAGGCCTCCTTTTGAGCCTGGCAAGTGGCCAAACTACCCAATCATAACATCAGAATTCTAAGCACCTGAGAGACAGCGAACTTCCCAGAACATTGCTTTGTGCCACTCTCAACAGAAATACCCCAGGTGGATAACT
>NW_006921629.1:10543246-10594030 GCF_000298275.1 Orycteropus afer afer
CCAGCAAGCCTGGTTCCCCCGCCTTTTTTTTTCCAAATGATTTTGAGTTTTGTTCCACATTGTTCTCCCTGTCTATCCAGGATCTCCTACATAGATCCTCTTCCAAGTGGTTGACAGTAGTAACCAGGCACCATCTAGTTCTTCTGGTCTCATAGTCATATAGGCTGCAGATCAGATGGTGTACCAGTCGCTAGGACTAACTGTTTCCGTGAATTTTTGGTTCTCCTCATCTTCTTGGCTCTGGACAAGAAGAGACCTATAGTTGCGTCTAGATGGCAGCTTGCAAGCTTTTAAGATTCCAGTCGCTACTCGCCACAGTAGAAGGTGGAACAATGTTTTATATAGTGTGTTATACCAATTGAGCTTGATGTCCTCTGTGACTATGGTCCCAAGCCCACAGGTTCAACTACTTGGTCCTTCTGGGTAGCTGGCTGTGACCAAGCAGTGACTGCAACTTTGCCCCTTGTCAAGAGCTAACTTATTCTTAAGTAGAAAAGTTTGGGGATGAATTCGTTAGAATGGATACACAAAGCAAATAAATATAGAGGTAATTATTAACCTATGTAAACAAGAGTTGGGCAAGAAACAAAATGTAATTCAAAGCACATGTCATGGTTTTTGGGAGTAATACATAGTTAAGATAACGTATGCAGTGAATATTGGCTTAATCAAAATTGTATTACATTAGCTATAGCACAAATTATAATATAGCATAATAAGATAATGAAAGAAAAACGAAGTATGCACACATGACTTGTGGGATGAAAGAGCTAAATTTAACATCTGCTAAAGGGGCAAGGAGGCGGCATCTCTGACCTCTAACTACACAAGAGGACGACGGAATCACTATCAACAGCCCAAAGCCTGTTCTTACGAGGCCAGACATGCCCTCCAGACCCTCCAATCCAGACCCTCCAATCCTCTTATGAACCTTGTCACCAACTGTTCCTCCTGTGGCACCCACCACCTCTTGGCTGGGTTTCATAATTCGCTGCAGCAGCCACACAGGAACTCACAGATTATGGGGTTCATTAAGGATGCAAAAGGCTACAATTCAAGTTCAGGAACACACTCAGTCTCTCTCAGCCGGCGTCTCTCTCGTGTCGTTCTCTCAGCAGCACGTTTCTCCCACATCTCTCTCAGCAGCACATCTTTCAGCAGCAGGTCTCTTTTAGCCAGCAGTCAGAGAGACTCTCCTCCCGCCTCTGGGACGGCTCCTTTTAAGCCTGGCAAACCGGCAAAACTAACCAATACCAACATGAGAATCCTACACACCTGAGAATGCAAACCTCCCAGAAGATTATTTTGTGCTGCCCCAGGTGGATGACTAACAATCAGCTACTCAGTTACTTATGGCAAAGTGGGAGTTATAAATACTATGGCTAGAAGAGCCATACCATGTGTTCTGGTTATCTAGTGCCACTCTGACAGGAATATACCACAAACAGGATGGCTAAATAAAAAGAGTTTATTCTCTTACAGTTTGGAGGCTTTAAGTCCAAGTTCAAAGTGCCAGGCTCTAGGGGCTGGGTGAAAGCCCCTCAACCTTGGGGTTCAGCTCTGCCTCCTGCTCCTGGCCCACTGGACTAGAGGCTTTTCTTCACTTAGACAGCTACTGGCTGCTGAGGCTAACAAGCCCAAGGTCAACAAATAAAATGGCACAGTCCCGATGTTATCAAACCACACGGTAGGCTATTAATCCAAGCCCAATGAAAGTCCCAAGTTCAGCAGAGCACGGCAGGCTGCTGAACAACGACATGGCTACATTCAGGGTTCAAGCGTGCCATAAGCTAGAGATCATTCCCAAAGCTGTTTCTTATATACAGGAAGCAGACCACATACCCAAAGGCAGCTACTCAGCTGCTCACAGTAGATTCCACCATGGAGTTGATTACCAGTCTCACCATGGGGAACGCTACATCCAGCTGCCCCGCCACTCAACCAGGCCTAGACAAGTTGATACACAAACTTAACCACCACACCATGTAATTTACTGCATCACAACATCTAAAACTAAAAATCAAGAAATAGCAGTAATAGCATATTATTTAAAAACATAAAATGAAATACCAGAAGAAACAGTTCAAATAATTTAAAGTAGTTGCTTCTGGGGAATAGGAAATAAGAAGGGGATGAGGGGAAAAGGGTTGTTTTATTTTATAAGTTTTGAAGTACTATTTGACTTCTTTACACACATAAATATAACTTTGATTAAAAAAATAAATTAAAAAAGGGAACTATTTCTATTAAATAAGCACCAGGTCTACACAGTTTTATAGGATTTTTCTATCAGCCTGTGAGAATCACATAATCCCTACGTCATTAAACTATTTTAGAGCACAAAGAAAGATGAGAAACTCTCCAGTTCATATGATGATATCAAGAGTTGGCAATTAAGAGCACAAAAAAGAACATGTAGGCTAGTATTAGGAACATAGACACAAAAGTCCTCTTATTATCAAACTGAATTTAGCAATGCTTTATAAGAGTGATACATTATAACCAAATAGGGTTTATCTGCCAAACTGTTCAACTATAGTAAAATCTACTGATATAAATCCTACATTAACAGATTAAAGGAGAAAAAGAAAAGGATCAGTTGCCCAAAACATATAAAAAACTATTTGATAAAATTCAACACCTATTTATGATCGAAACTTTAGTATTTAATAATATAGGGCAATTTCCTTAAACGAAAAAAGGGTCTCTACTATAAAATGATAGTAAACATCCTAAATGGCTGCTATCTAACGGGCTGTTACTATTTAACATTATACTGGCGGTTCTATCTTTTGTTAGGTGCCATCAAGTCCCTTCTGACTCATAGTGACTGTGTGTACAACAGAATGAAACGCTGCCGGCCATGGGCCATCGCACAGCTGTGGCTGGCTGAGCCTGAGCCCACTGTTGCTGCCACTGTGTCCATCTATCTCAATGAGGGCTTACCTCTTTTTCCCTGATCCTCTGCTTCACAAAGCATGATGCCTTTCTCTTGGGACTAGCCTCTCCTGATAACATGTCCAAAATAAGAGAGAAGTCTCACCATCCTTGCTTCTAAGGAGCATTCTGGCTGTACTTCCTCTAAGGCAGATCTGTTTGTTCTTCTGGCAGTCCATGGTATATTCCATATTCTGTGCCAACACCATAATGCAAATGCATCAGCTCGTCTTCAGTCTTCTTTCTTCATTGTCCAGATTTTGCGTGCATGTGACGTGACTGAAAATACCAGAGTTTCGTCAGGCACACCTTAGTCCTCAAACTGACATCCTGCCTTTCAACATTTAAGAGGGCTCTCGCAGCAGATTTGATTTCTTTCCAAATATATTGTCCGATTCCTTGACTGCTGCTTCCATGGGCACTGATTGTGAATCCAAGTAAAATGAAACCCTTGACAACCTCATTTTTCTCCGTTCATCATGATGTTGGTTATTGGCTCAGTTGTGAGGGACTTTTTCCTTTTCTTTATGCTGAGGTGTAATCTGTATTGAAGGCTGTGTATGGTCTTGGATCTTCACCAATAAGTTCTTTAAGTCCTCTCTGCTTTCAGAAAGCAGGCTGTGTCATCTGCATCTCACAGCCTCTTAAAGACTGTCCCCTCTGGTCCTGACGCCATGTTCCTGTTCATATATTCCAGCTTCTCAGATTATTTGCTCAGCATAGAGAAAAAGCTGAGAGGCTCCCCTTCTGGCACTGTATCAGTGTTCTGCTGCTATCCATAAGGTTGCTGCTATCCATGAAGTTTTCACTGGATGATTTTTTTTTCCCCCCAGAAGTACATTGCCAGGTCCTTCTTCCTAGTCTGTCTTAGTCTGGAAGCTCCACTGACACCTGTCCACCAGGAATGACCCTGCTAGTATTTGAAATACTGGTGGGATAGCGTCTAGCATCACAGCAACATGCAAGCCACCACAGTATGACAAAATGACAGACACGTGGTAGGCAAGGTCTAGCTAACGCTATGATAATCTGAAAAATAGAACAAGAGCTATAAATATTGGGAAGGAGGATTACTATTTGTAGATATAATTATTTCTCTAAAATTTCCAAGTAGATTGACATAAAAATAATGTCATAAAAGTTATTTAGTTGGCAAATTACTATAAAAAAAATTTCCTGGCTTGTATGTATACTTGTTGTTGTTGTTGCTGTTGTTATGTGCCGTCGAGTCGGCCCCGACTCATAGCGACCCCTCCTTGGGTTTCCGAGGCAGTGTCACTACGGAAGTAGGATTGCCCAACCTTCCTTCCGGGGAGTGGCTGGTAGATTTGAACCGCCAGCCTTCTGGTTAGCAGTCAAGTGCTTTAGCCACTATGCTACCAGAGCTCCCTGTATGTATACTAGCAATCATTAATTAGAGAATGTAATTGGGGAAAAAACTCTTATTCACAATAACAACAAAAAGCTTACAAGAAGAAGAAAATCTAGTAGAAAATGTGTAAGATCTATATAAAGAAAACTGTAAAACTTTACTTATGGACATAAAAGAAGCCCTAAATAAATGGCAAGACATACCCTTTACTCGGATGAGGAAATTTAATACTGTAAAAATGTCAAGACTCCCTAAATAAATCTATAAATCCAATACAATTCCAATCAAAAACCCAATAATATTTTTTATGGAACTTGACAAGCCAATTTTAAAGTTCATGTGGGGGAAACATACACAAAATAGCCAAGATATTTTTGAAAAAGAACAAGTATGTGTGTGTATTGTGGGGAACTTAGCTTAATATGATAGTGAAAACACATTTTTATCAGAGACTTGATTCCCTCCTACTTCTGGTAATAAAATCTCAGTGGGGAAACTGTCCCATGTGGTTGAAGTAGAGCAGACTCCAATTTCCCAATAAGGTTGGGCATGGGATACAGGCCTGGCCAATCAGAGGAGTCAGATGCCTTTGGGAGAAGGATGAGCATGTGATCAAATCCACGTGGCTCAGAGCTCAACTTGGAATTTTTCTGCTAAAACTGTTGGGGTAGCTGGCTTTTTGTCTCTGCAGTAATTAAGCTATCAGTATGTGCTTTGGGTTGCCAATGGTTATAGTGCCTACTGGGTGGAGGGATTATGTCTGAGAAACGAAGAGATGGAGTCCAGATAACATTATTTGCACCCCTAGATAAAATTTACC
Organism: Orycteropus afer afer; assembly: GCF_000298275.1. Taxonomy (NCBI): domain Eukaryota; kingdom Metazoa; phylum Chordata; class Mammalia; order Tubulidentata; family Orycteropodidae; genus Orycteropus; species Orycteropus afer. The sequence goes on from NW_006921629.1 coordinate 10,548,376, forward strand.
CTGATAACAGATGCCTTTGGATATCCTAGCTTCATAGTCTATAAACTTCCTAATTTGTGCTGAGTGTCTATCACTCACAACTGAAAGAGTTCTAATATGATACTATAAAATCACAGTAATTAAAATCCTTACTTTTGGGCAGAGAAATAGTCTAGAAACAGATATATGGATAAGTGAGAATTGAGTTTTTAATAAACATGGCATTTTGAAGCACTGTAGCAAGGATGGACCATTCAATAACTGCTGGGAGAAACTGTCTGGAAAAAATTAAGTTAGGACACTCTCATATCATACATAAAAATAAATTCCAGATGGATTAGAGAGTCAAAAGTAAGACACATTACTACATACAAATGTTAGGAAAAAAATAAAGAATATTTTTATAATCTTAGGGTAGAATAAACCACCCTGAGCAAGACATAGATAACCCACGAGCTATAAAATATAAAAGATAAATAAAAGACTAGGAGAAAAGTTAGTAACATATACAGCAAAGGATTATATAGCTAGACTTATAAAGGTCTTCTATAAATTAATAAGCAAAAGACAAATAATCCAGTAGAAAAAATGAACAGAGGTCATAAACAATTCATAGAAGAAATACAAATGGGCTGTAATATTTGAAAAGATGTTTTATTTCATCAATAATCAGTAAAGCACAATTTAAAATGAGATTTTTTTGTCCTTAAGATTGACAAAATCAGACTTTTGTTTTCTAAAGTTAGTGAGGATATGCCAAAGTAATCATTTTCAAACACTCTTCATGGTGTTCACCAACTGCGGTATCATTATACTAGCAATGCCATATGGTTGTTAAAAAGACTGGGGTGTTATACACCAATGTTCACACCAACATTATTCAGAATGTCAAAGGTGGAAACAACTCAATGTCCATCAATGGATGAATGGATAAACCAAATGCGGTATATACAAAGGAATATTATGCAGCCATAAAAAAGAATGAAGCTCCGACACATGCTACAACATAGATAAAGCCTGAAGACATTATGTGAAATAAACGAGACACAAAAGAACAAATATTATATGACTCCACTTACATGAAGTGTCTAGAATAGGTAAGTTCATGGAGACAGAAGTAGATTAGAGGCTATGAGGGGCTGAGAAGCATATAGGAGTTATTGCTTAGTGGTACAGAGCTCCTGTTTAAGCTGATGAAAACATTTTAGAAATAGTAGCAATGGTTGTATAACATTGCCAATGTAATTAATACCAGTGAACTACACCCTTAAAATGATACATTTCACTCAAGATGCATTCTGCCCATTCAAAAAAAAAAAAAAAAGATTGAGGTGTGATGTTGAAAAAAATAACCCTTAAAAATGCACGTAATGGAACCTAATAATAAAGAAAAATAAGTTCTATCTATCTAAAATGTATGAGAATAAACAAAAGGACTAGAAAGTTCTAATAAATTGTGATTACCCACGTGAAAGACTGAGAAGGGTAAGGGGAAAACTTTATTGTTTCGCTTTATTAAATATTGTTTCTATCTTTTGTAACAAGATGTATTTGTATCTTACTAACATTTAAAAAAATGAAAAATAAGCGGAAAAAAAATAAAAGGTACACCTATTCCTCACATATCAACTATCATGCTAATGTAATATCCAATTATTTTCTACATTAACAACATACATGTGGCAGTAACAAATGGTGGGGTGTGAAGGGAGAGTAACACTGGCTGTGAAGGTTAAGGATACACGTCAACTTGTCTGGGCCACAATTCTCAGTAGTTTGGCAGTTATGTAACAATGTAACCTGGCAGTTATATAATGATGTAGCCATCCTCCATTTTTGCATAATGCTAATCTTTGCATAAGGACACTGTCTTTGAAAACCAACCAAGTCACTAAGTGTGGAGTAGGTACATGTACTGAGTACTTGAACTGGCAAGGCTCAAAACTGAACTATGTCACTTAGCTAATATCTGAATGCTTAGTCTGTGCCAGACACTGTGCTAATTACTTACACAAAGGTAAAGTTGTCAACTATGAGCTCAAAAGGTACATGTTTGTGTATTTGTATTATTTTCCTACTCCAAATCACTGTCATCTCTTACCCAGATCACAATAGCTTCTTAATTGACTTCTCATTTCCATCCTTGCCTCTCTCCAGACTATTATCTATATATACTACAGCAGGAATCATTTTCAAAACACAAATTGCTTAAAATATTACCTTCACTAAAACCTTTTGGGAACCATGTTCATCACAGCATTATTCATAACAGTAAAAATATGGAAACAAACTAAGTGCCCCTCAATGGATGAATGGATAAACAAACTACATGTGGTACATATACCAAAAAACCCAAACTCACTGCCATCCCACAATGGAATACTATACAACATTAAAGACCAACAATGAATCTGCAAAACACTTCATAACATGGATGAACCTAGAGGACGTTATCCTGAGTGAAATTAGTCAATCACAAAAGTACAAATATTGTATGAGAACACTACTGTAAAAAGTCAAGAAGTCTATACACAGAAAGAATCATACTTATCTTTGAAAGTTACCAGGGGTGGGGAGGAAAGGGAAGATCAATCACTAACTAGAGGGCAGACAGTATCAACTTGGGGCAAAGGAAAGGCAATAACATACAATATGGGGGGAGCTCAGCATAAAATGATCAAGGCAGAGAAACACTGGGAGGAGCACAAGAGTTAAAGGCAATACAGGAAAGTACTTTACATCCCCAACCCTGCAACAGCAGCGATAACAATAATCTGTAAGTGGATACATAGATACTTAACCTGAACAGGGGTAGGAGGATAAATGGGATGACACTCACAAATACATACAGGTTTAACAAAGGATATTTCTACCTGTGTATTTATATGTGATGCAAATATATTCATGAATATAGCAGAGCATACAGGGGGCAAAGTTATAAAAACTTCTTCTCCATAATCAAACACCTTGAGGGAATGAGTTGCTGGGCTTAGGGGCTCAGGATCATGGTCTTGGAGGACACTAAGGTGAACTAGCATAATATACTCCACAAAGACAAGGTTCCACATCCCATTTTGGTAGATAGAGACAGGGGTACTAAAACCTTGGGAGCAGCCATATAAAGTGAAACTATTAGTTTCTCCCTGTCTAGGGCAAAAAAGAGTGAAGAAAATCAAACACATAAAGGACTAACGGACCATGTGAACCACAGCCTCCATGATCCTGAGATCAGAACTGGATGGTGCCTGGCTGCCACTGCTGATTGCTCTCAAAGGGGTCACAATGAGAGGCCTTGGATACACTGGAAGAAAAACGAGGAACAAAACTCAAAATCATAAAAAGACCAGGCTTATTGATCTGATAGAGACTGGTGGAACCCCTGAGATGATGACAGTCCTTAGACATCCTTCAACCCTGGAACTGAACTCACCCCTGTGACTCAACTTTCAGCCAAATGAACAGTAATACTAGGAAGGTACACACTCATTACAACAATCAACCATACAAGATCAAAAGAACAGCATTGTCCCAGGGATAAAGCTTAAAAGACAGGAACAATCCAACAACTGAGGAATGGATAACCAAACTTTGGTACATTCACACAATGGAATACTATGCAACGCTAAAGAATAATGTAGAATCTGCAAAACACCGCATAACGTGGATGAACTTGGAGGACATTATGCTGAGCGAAATAAGTCACAGAAGGACAAATATTGTATTAGTCCGTTATTGTGAAAGTTAAGGAAAGGTTTATATATTGGAGGACATTTTCTTTGTTGGTTACCAGGGGTGGGAGGGAAGGGGAGGGAATGCTGTTAGATAGATAGAGATAAATATTGATTTGGGTGAAGAGAAGGGCAATGTACCAAATGTGAGTGACCAATATGGCAGCATTGAGGATGAGAAAGACAGAGAGAGTTACATGGGCAGTACAAACAACAAATAGGAACCCCTTTGTAAATACAATACTGAGTTGTCAGTGAAAGCAAACATGGGTATAGGGACGGATAGATGGGTGAACAAGCTAAACAATTATGTATGTCTAAATGGAGAGTGTATCCAAGATCATATACAGGGTTGGCAGACAATGGGCCTCTCAGGGTGCAGAAGAGTATGAAGGGATGGACACTGGGAGGAGGTAACTATGGGGAGGAAGTGGGAGGGGAGCTGCTGCATTGTAAATTTTGGTCAATGACATGAGACAAAGTATATGTGAACTGCTGTATGAAAAGTGAATTTACTCTGTAAATCTTCACCCAAATCCTAATTAAAAAAAAAAAAAAAAAAAGACAGGAACAAATAGGAAAGAAGGATGAAAGGAAATTATAAAGACAGGGAGGAAGTGGGAAGAGGGCTGTCACATCATGGGGACTGCAATGAATGTCACTAAATAAAATGAGTATGAACTGCTGAATGGAAAACCAATTTATTCTGTAAACTTTTACCCAAATCACAATTGAAAAAAGAAAGAAACCTTTTGGGAATGTCCTTCGTTCTCACAAGGAGCTCTGGTGGCGTAGTGGTTAAAACCCTTGGCAGTGGCACCAGCCGCTCCACTGTAGAAAGATGAGGCAGTCTGTTTCCGTAAACATCTTGGAAACTCTATGTGGCAGTTCAACTCTGTCCTAAAAGGTCGCTATGAATGAGCTGCAATCGACTCGATGACAGTGGGTTTCCTTTGTTGTTGTTGTTCTTACAATAAAGATTACTTTAGCCAGTAAGTGCAGTCTGACCACTGCTCTTCTCTCTGGCCTCCATTTTCAGCCACGTGCCAACTCACTAATCCTGCATTCCACCATGTCCAATTGCTGTCAAACTTAAGAATTAAGTTCTTAATTTCAGTTATGCTATTTTTCTTGAAAGTCCATTTGGTTCTTTTATATAGATTCCAATTCTTTGTTGAACTAAATCTTTCCATCTACTTTGTCTGTCTTTTCTTCTATTTTCATAAACATGTATTTTAATGTCCTTGACTACTAACTCCTCTTTGTGAATCATTAGTTCACTCACTTCTAAAGGTTACTTTGTCTCTTAATTGTTGGTCATGCCTTTTTCAATGTCCAGTAATTTGTTCTTTTACTGTATTCTTGATATTGTGGCCAAAAGCCATATAGAAACTAATGACATCTTCCAGTATGAATTAAGTAAACGTGCCTTGAGGAAAGCTGACTTTGCATTTGGGTCTTGAGTTTGGGACTCTTCTGATTTCCAGTCTACCACATCAGTCCCAAATGACTGCCAAAAGGTCTGTTGGTTTCCGTTTTCCTAAGGTTAGGCCCTCCGCTTGGGCCTAGCCTGATCCTCAGGCTGCAATTATCTTCCAAAAAAGAAAATACTGGTGATCCCTTAGGACACAGTCTTCCCTCTATGGAAGTTCAGCCATCTAGTCCTTTTTGCTCTCTGATGTCCTTAAAGATACGATTATTCTAGTTATAATTTTCTTTAAATTGTGATATAAATATTGCCTGCTTTGTCCTACTGTATCCTACCCAGATGCAAAAGTCCTATTTGCCAAATTTGAAAGAAACCTAGTAAGTACAATACACAAAGCTTGGGAATGAATTTAATATGGACTGTGAGAGACAAGGAGAAATCATATTCAGATAGCAACTGGACAGATGGTACTGCAATGCACTAAAAGGTCAAAAAGGACCTGATATAGGTATGTGTGTCTTGAAGGGGGAGAACTTGAGTTCAGTTTTTAATACAGAATGGTGTGATAGTTAAGGTTGTTTGTCAACCTGGCTGGCTATGATTTTGAGTGGTGTGGCAGCTGGATGGAGTTATCCCCCAGGATGAGATTGTTGTTGTTGTTGTTATGTGCCGTTGAGTCAAACCCGACTCATAGCGACCCCTCCTTGGGTTTCCGAGGCAGTATCACTACGGAAGTAGGATTGCCCAACCTTCCTTCCGAGGAGTGGCTAGTGGGTTTGAACCACCAGCCGTCTGGTTAGCAGGCAAGTGTCTTAGCCACTATGCTACCAGAGCTCCCATGATGAGATTAGATGGGTGTAATCAACTCCATGGCAGAAGCTGCTGTGAGACATCAATCAGTGGAAGGGGAGTTGCCTTCAGGGTGTGGCCTATTTCCAGTACATACAGAGAAACTTGGGAAAGGTCTCTAGCTTTTTGGCACATTTGGATCCTGCAATATGGTTGAGGCTTCATCTTCAGTTTCTGGACTTGAACAAGTGGCCTGCTGTGCTGCCTGCTGACCTTGGCATTGTGCCATTTTACCTGCCAACCTTGGGCTCATCAGCCTCAGCAGCCAGCAGCTGCATAAGTTAGAAGATGCCTCCAGCTGCAGTGGGCCTAGAACAAAAGACACAGCTCAAGCCCCAGGTTGAGAGGCCTTCCTCCAGCCCCTAGAGTCGGCACTCTGAATTCGAACTTCCAGCCTCCCACACTGTGGAAGAATAAATTCCTGTTTGCTAAAGCCACCCAGATGTGAGAATTCTGTTATGGCAGCACTAGAGAACTAAGACAAATGGGTCTTAAGTTTCTAGTTTTAGGAAGTGAACATGTAACAGTGTAAGTCATTAAGATAAAGACCACTGGAAGGGGATCTTATTCATTTATTTACATTTCATTGTGATTTAAGTGAAAGTTTACAGAGCAAATTCATCTTCCACACAGAAGTTCACATATACTTTGTCTCATGACATTGATTGTAATCTCCCACAGTGCAACAGCTTTCTTCCCACTCCCTTCCAATAGCTACCTCCTCCCTGTATTCTTCCCTCCCATGTACTCCTGCCCCCTGAGCTGTCTCCCTGTGATACACAGCCCTTCTATCCTCCCATGATTGTTCTCTCCAAGGAGTGTATCTATGTAATATAAATGTTCAGCTCATATGCCTGTCTTTTGTTTGGCTGGAAGCCACAGGAGTGGGTTCAATTCCAGATCTGATGGGCAACTGGGGGCCATAATCTCAAGGGTGTAACCAGTCTCAAAGCAGCAAATCTGGTCGGATGAGAATCTTTTTGAGGGCAAAATCATGCATTTGGGTTTTGGATATTCTGAATTTGAAGTATCTTTGAGATTCTTAAGCAGGCAGCTGGATTTTGATATTTGAGTCTTAGAGGAGAGGTCATGGCTGGAGATATCTTTTTTTTTTTTTTTTTTTATTAGGATTTGGGGGAAGATTTACAGAGTAAATTCACTTTTCATACAGCAGTTCACATATACTTTGTCTCATGTCATTGACCAAAATTTACAATGCAGCAGCTCCCCTCCCACTTCCTCCCCATAGTTACCTCCTCCCAGTGTCCATCCCTTCATACTCTTCGAGAGGCCCATTTTCTGCCAACCCTGTATATGATCTTGGATACACTCTCCCTTTAGACATACATAATTGTTTAGCTTGTTCACCCATCTATCCGTCCCTATACCCATATTTGCTTTCATTAACAACTCAGTATTGTATTTACAAAGGGGTTCATATTTGTTGTTTGTAATGCCCATGTAACTCTCTCTGTCTTTCTCATCCTCAATGCTGCCATATTGGTCACTCACATTTGGTACATTGCCCTTCTCTTCACCCAAATCAATATTTATCTCTATCTATCTAACAGCATTCCCTCCCCTTCCCTCCCACCCCTGGTAACCAACAAAGAAAATGTCCTGGCTGGAGATATCTTGAGGGTCATCAATATATGGGAGGCAAATGATGTCATGAGTGTGGATGAAACTGCCTAGGAGAGAAGAGAGAGTGAAACGGAAAAGGAGCCTAGGCTGGAGTCTTGAAGAACTCTAATATTAAACGACTAGGCAAATACTCTAATTTACTTTCCTTTTCAGTGCACTGAAACTTCAAGATGATTCTTATGGATTATTACACTTTGCTGCTAGTAAGCTATATCGATTTATCATGGAAAACTCTGCATATTACCCAAGGTTTTCATCAGTAGTTGTCCATCATTTTTGGAAATTCTATAAAGGCAATTCACAGATTCTATAGGACTTTAGACATTGTTCTTCAAACTGCAGGTTTCAGTGGGTCATGAAATCAATTTAGTGGGGCTGGATTAGCATATATTTTTTAATCAAATAAGTAGAAAATACCAAAGTACATCAAATATAATAAGCATCTACTCTCTTCCTTGGTTAGCTCATCTAGTTTCATGCCTCTCAATGGCATATACAATGCCCCCCCCCTTTTTTTTTTAATCTCTAGCCCAGGCCTCTCACCTAAACTCCACTCATTAATATATCTCCACTTGGATGTCTAATAGATATCTGAACTCAATATGGCTAAACATGAATTCCTGATCTCCCTTCCCCAAACAGCTCTATCTGTAGTCTTTCCAGGTGATGGCAATTTTATCCCTCTACCTTTGACCTTCTAGGCTAAAGTCCCTAGAGTTGTTTATTATTTTTCTCATTCTCTAACACACCACATTCCATCTGATGGCTACCACCTGGTCCAAGCTACTATCATCTCATTTCCTACCTTGACTAATGCAATAGCCTACCAAAAGGTCTCTTTCCCCCTTGCCCCGTTATAGTCTACCCTCAACACAGCAATAAGAGTAATACTTTAAAACAAGAAGTCAGTAAGTTTTTTCTTAGAGGGTAAGATAAGAGGCAACATTAAGGCTATCATGTAGGTAGGTACAAAGGAGCTCTCATGGTGTAGTAGGTAAGGCATTTGGCTGCTAACCAGAAGGTCGGCAGTTCAAACCCACTAGATACTCCATGGGAGGAAGATGAGGCAGTCTACTTGTTAGGATTTACAGCCTTGGAAACCCAGCGGGGTCACTATGAGTCAGAATTGACTCGATGACAGTGCATGGATATAGGTATAAGAAAGAAAAAAGCTTTCCACAACTTTTTGTTGCTAAAATTAAAAATGTAATAATAATTGAGTACAATTTTTTATAATACAAGTCTACTAATGAGAAAAAAATGGAAAAAAAAATTAACAGGTAACATTTTGCTTAAATGGGGTTCAAAGTGAGTGCTCTTCATCATTAAAATTGGTGGCAAGTGTTCCTTTATAGAAACTATTCTTAGCTGGGTCAAACAGAAACAGGCACTGAGCTGGATTTAGCCCGCAGGCTATAGTCTGCAGACTCCTGTTTTAAAATACAATTTTATCACTGTTCTCTCTCCATTTGTTATCTCAGTCCTAGAGGCCAGAATCAAGGCAGCCTTCGCTGGGTTGTCTGGTTAGGGTCTCACAAGACATAAGTCAAGGTGGGTTCTTAACTGGAGGATCTGGGGAAGAGTCCACTTCCAAGTTCATTCAGATGATTGGCAGGATCCAGGTCCTTGCAGTTGTAGGTCTGAGGTCCCCATTTCCTTGCTGGCTGCCAGCCGAGGGCTACTCTCACCTTCAGAGGATCTGACACTCTTTAACACGTGGCCTCCTCCGTCTTCAAAGCCTGTAACAGTGCACTGAATCCTCCTCAGGCTTTAAATCTGACCTACCCTTCTGTTACCAAACCCAAAAACTCAATTGCCATCGAGTCAATTCCAACTCCTAGCAACCCCCATTGGGCTTCCAAGGCTGTAAATCTTTATGGAAGTAGACTGCCTCATCTTCCTTCTGTAGAACAGCGCGTGGGGTTTGAACTATTAGCCTTCTGGTTAGCAGCCAAATACCTTACCCACTATGCCACCAGAGCCTTTTTATCCTTCTGTTAACAGCAGGGAAAAATGCTCTGCCTTTAAAGGTTCCACCTGACCAGGCCATACCCATATAATCTTCGTATCTCAAGGTCAACTGACTCGGGACTTTAAGTACATCTGCAAAAACTCTTCAGAGCAGGCCCTAGATTAGTGTTGGATTGACTAACCCGGGGGACAAGAATCTTGAGGGGCTATCTTTAGAATTCTACCTACTATAACTTGCAATAGCTTCTTACTCAGAGTAAAAAGATAGGGCCCTTACAAGGGCCTATGTGATCTGTGCCATCTCCTCCAACTGCCATGCCTGCCCCACTATATCTCTAACCTCACTTCCTATTACTCTCCCTCTGGCTCACTGTTCATCCACATTCGCCTCCTTGCTGCTCCCTGAACATGCCAGACGCATTTGCAATGTAGGGCCTCTGCTCCAGTCTCCGCCTGAAATGCTCTCCTCTTAGCTACCTACTTTGTTAACTCTCTTACCTCCAATCTTTGCTCAAGTTTCACTTTTTCAATAAGCATAACCTGACCATCCTACTTAATACCACCATCTTGAACTCTTATTCCTGGCACTACCTATTTCTCCTACCCTGTTCCACTTATTTTTTTTTCCCCCTACTGTACTTATCAGGAGCTCTGGTAGCATAGTGGCTAAGATACTTGCCTGCTAACCAGACGGCTGGCGGTTCAAACCCACCAGCCACTCCTCAGAAGGAAGGTTGGGCATTCCTACTTACGTAGTGATACTGCCTCGGAAACCCAAGGAGGGGTCGCTATGAGTCGGGTTTGACTCGACGGCACATAACAACTGTACTTACCACTTTTAACATAGACTTTGTGATATATATTGTCTGTCCCTCCTTGCTAGGATTAAGCTCCCAAAGGTAAGGGTCTTCGTCTATTCTGTTCACTGATGCAAGCACCTAGCACAGTGCTGGGCACAACACAGATGGTCAACAACTATTTAATGAATGAATGAAATTCCAGGAAAACTCCTGTGTCCATTTTCTACATTTGTATGTGAGTAGATTGTGATGTAATATATATTTGTTAATGAAGGTATAGTTAAGAGAGTTTGAAAATGACTAGATTATACTACATGACCTAAATGATTGTTCTGGTTCCCTAGTGCCACTCTGACAGAAATATACCACAAATGGGATGGCCTTAACAAACAGGAATTTCTTCTTACAATTTGGAGGGTTTAAGTCCAAGTTAAAAATGCCAGGCTCTAGGGGTTGGGTGAAAGCCCCTCAGCTTTGGGGTCCAACTCTGCCTCCTGCTCCCGGCCCACTGAGCTAGAGGCGCTTCTTCACTCACATAGCTGCTGGCTGCTGAGGCTGAGAAGCCCCAAAGTTGACATGTAAAAAGGGCACAGTCCTGATGTTACCAAACCACACGGCAGGCCATTAACTTGAGTTCAATGTAAGTCCCAACCAAGGTCAGCAGAGTATAGCAGGCTACTGAGCAACAACGCGGCTACATGCCAGGTCCAAGCGTGCCAAAGGCTAGAGACCATCCCCAAGGCTTCTCCTTATATACAGGAAGCAGACCATCTCCCAAAGGCAGCTACTCAGCTGCTTGTGGCAGATCCCACCATGGAGTTGACTGCCAGTCATCATGGAGAAAATTACCACCAGCTGCCCAGCCACTCAACCAGGCCCAGCCAGGGTGACACACAAACATAACTACCACAATGATCCTTTCCAAACTGGAGCACTTATAAATTTCCATGTGTACCTAGTAAATCTCCACCATATTCTTTGGGAGATGGCAAAGTTCACAGCCTAGTAACTACAGAAAGGCACTGAGTTATTGAAATATAACACTGACAGCAAAAAGCTAAATAGTTATGTTTGCCTGTTCTATGACTGTGAGTTAGAAAAGACGGCGAAAAGAGGAAGGACAACTGCTGAATGCCTCCAAAACAGAAAAATCCCAAATTAGCCCTTCCACAGAGATATTACTTCAGAGCAAATAAAAAACAAAAAAATTTACAGATCAATTCTTGTTACTTACTGAAGAAGCGAAGAACAGCAAAGGAAGATATCACTCAAAGTCTCTGCTGTAGAAATTGTGACTTTAATGGATGCTGGAAGCAAAGACCACTTCCTAAGTATGTACAATTTCCACTCATCCACAGGCAGATCCATGCTACTTGAGATCTGTAAGAGTAAGAAAATGAGGAATCAGATTTCCATAAATACACAATACCAGAAAATCAAGATTTGATTCAAGCAAGGGTAAAGCAATAAAATCAATTCTCTGGGTCTTTTCCTAGAGTTGGTTACATGGGCCTTTTGTTGCCTCATAACTAAAATCTAAGCAAGGATTTATATTTTCTCATACCAACTCACGCAGTATGAACTGAAAGTCTATTATGTTCCAGGTACCAAGTTCGGTGATTATATAAGGAATCAAATTAGACAGCTACCATGGCTGTCCTCTTGGAAGCTCTATCTACACTAGTTGCTCAAATCAGAAATCTGGGAGACACCAGACTTTTCTTTTTTACTCATCCCAGTAACTATTCAGTTAAATATTTCTCTTTCATGTAGTTCAGTTTTCTCCTCCAATTTCCAGGTCATTCTTTCAGTTCAGGCCCTCACCATCTCATCTGACATTCTTTCCAATGTCATCATTAGTCTGCTTCTCCTCAATCGGTCCTCTATATTAAGACAGATGCCAGTCCTTTGCCTTAAATTCATTAATGCTCTTCCCAGCACACTGGGAAGACCAGTACCAACCCTTCATTATTTGACCTTTGGCTTCCTAATTCTCAAGTGCCCTTCTTCCTCTGTAGCCTATCACACTGAACTAATCAAAGCTATTTCCTGTTCTCCAATTTCCGGAATATTTCATCTCTGCAATATTTTTGCATAGGCTAGTCACTTTGTCAGGAACATCCGAGCCTCACTTGGCGTAACCCTGGCAAACTCCCACACGTCCTTCCAGATTCAGTTCAGATGGCACCTCCTTCTGGAAGCCTTTCCCTGATCTTCCATCTGTGGCTCCAGAACACGCGGGTCTGTTCTAGGGCCAGTGCCAATCACAGTAGATACATGGGCGGGGTCTTCTTTACCTTCAGAGGCTCCCACAGTGCCAAGCTTAGGGCCCGGCACCGGCAGGCGCTCAGCACTGGGTTGTTCAAGGAACAAAATCGCTGCTTTGCCTATACTTAGCAGGAGAGTTCTAGAAAACAGCTCTAACTCTCCTCTGGACTGCCAGTCTGTCTCCTCCTTAAGAATCCGCGTCGGGTATGCTCCCAAGAGCCGGCTCCGAGAGCTCCGACAACTGGGCCACCAGCGTCCGTACTTATGTCCGCGCCACCTTAGGCGCGCTCTCGGGCTCGGCGCTCCGCCCCAAACATTGCCATCCAGCGACTTGACCCCAAACTCCCTTGAGCGGGTCATGTGGGCGGCCCGTCGGTCTTGGCCAATGCAGTTGCTACTTGGCCCTTGGGCCCGCCCCTGCGCCTCACGCACGTCGGGAGGCGGAGTGGCGTGCGCAACTGATCGCGCCAATCGCTTTGGAGCGCGCGGGACCCCGGGAGTGGAGTCGGGGGTACGGAGAAGCTGGAGCGCGGGAGTTAGCACGGCGGAGCCATGGTCGGCCATCTGAGCGAGGGGGCCATTGCGGTAAGCAGACTCCTGGATGCAGGGCTGGGTGGCTGTGAGCGCTGGAGGCGGGGGGAGTCTGCATGTGTGCGGAGTGGAGAAGCGGAGGGGAGTTAAGGGCGGTGGAGAGAGAACTCCAAGGAAGTAGATTACAGGGGGCGGTGGGAAACGGCCAGGGTATCTCTCATCTCCGGTTCATCACTCGCTCCTCAAAGTATTTGTTCCATTGTGTTTTAAACGTGCTCCCGTTTTTCCTACTTAAAATAAGCTCCTGACTCCCCCATATCTGTGCAGCTGCCGTTCTGTCGCCTCCCTTTTCCCTATCCACAGCCAAACTTCTGCAGAGTTGTTTGGTTTCAGTTATTAACCCACTCCAGTCAATCCCCCCCCCATCGCTATAGAAATAACTCAGGGTGAAGTTAGTAGTGGTCTCCAAGTCGCTAAATCGAACAGATACTTTTCAGTTTTCAGTTTACCTGAGTTCTCAGACATGTTCGAGTCTGTCGACCATTGGCTTCCTGGTGATTACACTCTTCCTTTGACTCCCGTGGTGCCACTTGGCTGGTCTGTCCCTGTCTTATTTGCAGGGCTGTCTTTTTTTGTTGACAGCCCTGCAAATTTTTGTTGACTCGAGGCTAGGCCTGCTTCTTCCAAGACAACGTTATAACTATCTGTGTCAATTGCTCACACGTTTCTTTGTCCAGACCTGCCTTTATATTGAAAGCAAGCCTGCGTCCTTGATATCTCTCAAAGGCATCTCAAATTCAACTTGTCTAAAAACAAACCTATGTTCCTTAGTCTGAGTCTCTCTCAATGTTCTTTATTTATCTTGTTGAATGGCACCATTGTCCATTAAGTTATGCTAGCCAGAAATTGAGAAATCTTTCTTGTTACATCCTCCGTCATACGTCCATCCAGTTCGTCGCTAAGTCTTGTATATTTTACCTCGACATACAGCTCTGTTTACTTCTCTCTACACACACCATCATTTGTTGCCTGGACTGCACCCTACTTAGCATAACCATCTTCCCTTCCCTCCCTTCGTAGCTTATGCCCACAGTTTTTTTTCCTCTCTATCTCACGGTCTTTTCTAAGTTGCTGGTGTTTTCTGCACTCTTGCCTTCTACGGGACCTTTCAACATGCTTTTCCCTCTAATACCTGAGTGGTTCTTCACTCTCCCTCTCACTAGTTAACATAATATTCAAATCCCAGCTCAATTGGAGCTTCCTCAGGGATGCCTACTTTGATTTACTAGATTAAATTTTGAGATCTTAATTCTTACTCTTTCACTTACTAGCATTGTAGCTTTGGTCGAGATACTAAACTCCTCTATGCTTTTTTCATCTTTAGAATGAGGGTAATGATATCAGATACTTCTTGCCTTGCATGAGGTTACCAAACCAAAAAAAACAAACCTCACTGCCATCCAGTTGGTTGCAACTCTTAGACTTCCTTTGGGACAGAGTACAAATGATCCCATATGGTTTCTAAAGTTGTAACTCTTTATGGAAGCAAACTGTCTCACCTTTCTCCTTCAGAGCAGCTGGTAGGTTCTAACCACCAATCTTTTGGTTAGCAACAAATGCTTTAACCACTACATCACCAGTGCTCCTTCTGCATAAGGTTAGTGGGTGATTCAATGAGTTAGTACATTTACAGTGCTTAACTCAGCGGCAGATAAGTAGTAAATACTCAATTCACGTTCTCTATTTAAAAATTTATTTTATTGTTGTTAAGAGTATACACAGCTAAACATACATCAGTTCTATAGTCTCTACATGTACCATTTAGTGACATTACATTCTTCAAGTGGTGTGACCATTCTTATCCTACTTTTCTGATGTTACCTGTTTTTTATAATCACATGTAATTTTACATTTGTTGTTTATTGGATCAATATCAGTTACTTTCTGTCGCTCACTGGATTGTAAATTCCGTGAGGCCTGCAATCATGGGTGTTTTTTTTTTTTTTTTTTGCACAATGCAAAATGCTGGTATTACTCTAGGTACTGGGGATACTAAATGCCCAATGTTTACTAATCGCATGAATTCATTAGGCAGTGAAAACAAAGGGATAGTGAAGGGTGGGGAACAAAGAGAGCTTGGGGGAAAATGGTATGGGGAGGAACGGTTGGTAGGGTCCAGTAAATACTTGCTTCAGTTGGGATGCATGAATGCTGAGACCTGAGAAGTGATTATAGATTGCAGTCCTCGTTCACTTAACTTTATAGCTACCTTGGACCTTAAAATTAGGAATGATTCCTCACTTTTAAAGGAATGAATATGAGGTTATTTACATTTGTGGAGTGATTTTCTCCTGTATTCAAAACTTTAGAAACATATTTCCAGTGTTAGGTAAAGTATTACTTGAGTTTTACTCAAATGAAAAATGAAATCTTTATGAGTGTGCATGTGTGTGTGTGCACATGCGCGTCTATTGTAGCAGTGTGTAGAGAATCTTTGTCAACTTTGATTATCAGCTAAAACAAGTAGTATCATTTTAGTGCAAAAGACACAGGCCCAGAAGGGGAAAAGAAGCTTGCATTTGCAGGGCATTGAGGTTATGCTAGTGGTGGTGGAGTATTTTGGAGGAGGATAGCAATAATGGTGGCACAACATAAAAAATGTCATCAGTGTCCCTGAGCTGTGAATGTAGAAGTTATGTTGGTTAATGTCTTGTATATGTTTTTGCCCAAATAAAATAAACAAATTAAAAAAAAAAGACAGACCCCAAAGGCTAGAAAAAAAGCACATAAACAGTAGAGGCTTTTTAGGCAAGATATGTAAGATAAAATAAAAGGTTATACATGGAATGATTGTGATAAATGAAATAAATAATTTGTATCTTAAGTAAGAGGAGTGCTGGTGGCGTAGTGCCTAAGGCACTTGACTGCTAACCAGAAGGCTGGCGGTTCAAACCCACCAGCCACTCCTCGGAAGGAAGATTGGGCAACCTACTTCCATAGTGATACTGCCTTGGAAACCCAAGGAGGGGTCGCTATGAGTCAGATCTGACTCAATGGCAGTGAGGTTTTTTTTTTTTTTTTTTAATCTTAAGTAATTGGCTTATAAAAAGAAAAGGATGGAACTAATGTTTTTTGACTTTCCAGTATGCCAGATGATAATTGGTACTTACAATAACCCTGTAAGGTAAATTTTTATCATCACCCCGGTTTTGCTGATGAAGAAATTAAAGTACAGAGACATTAAAGCATTTGTATGTAGAATGGAGATCTGAATCCATGTGCCCTTGACTGTTACATGCTGTTGGTGTGGTGGTTTTGTTTTTTTATTAATTGTTTTATTGTGGCAAAATACATATAACAAAATTTACCATTCTTAAGTGTATAATTCAATGGCGCTAATTGCGTTCATAATGTTGTGCAAGCAACCATCTATTTTCCAAAACTTTACCACCTCAAAGCAGGAACTCTGTACCCATTAAGCAATGACTCCTGCCTTGTATTTTTTATATACAATAATAATTTATGTTATTAATAATTTGTATTGTTAATTTGGAAATTTTAAAGCAATTTTATCTTAAGTGTTGGTGTCCTGCTACATGTCCCAGAAAAGTAAACTTTAAACTCAATTTATGATTGTTGTTGTTGTTGTTGTTATGGGCCACCGAGTCGGACCCAACCCATAGCGACCCCTCCTTGGGTTTCCGAGGCAGTATCACTACGGAAGTAGATTGCCCAACTTTCCTTCTGAGGAGTGGCTGGTGGGTTTGAACCGCCAGTCTTCTGGATGATAGCACATTTTAACCTGTGGGTGGATAAAAGCAATATCTGCACATAATTTTAAGATCTAATAGGGTAGAAAGGCATTTAAAGAAACTATCAACCTTCTGTCCCACTAAGCCCCAGTTCTTGTCTCCAGAAACAACTGCTTTTTTTTATTTAATCATCATTATTAAAGTTTAATTTACTTACACTAAAATGCACCCATTTTAAGTGCACAGTTTGATGAGTTTTAACAGTTTTATACACCCCTGTGAGCGCCACAATAATCAAGATATAGAACATTTCCATCATAGTTTCCACCTGGTCCTTCCTCTCATTCCCAGGTGTTCTGGTTTCTAGCACGCTATAGGCTAGTTGAGGAGACCTGGTGGCACAGTGGTTGAAACACTCAGCTGCTGACCAGAACGCTGGTGGTTCAAACCCAACAGCCATTTGGTGGGAGAAAGATGAGGCAGTCGGCTTCTGTAGAAATTTACAGCGTTAGAGACCCACTGGGACAGTTCTCTGTCATTCAGGGTCTCTGTGAGTCAGAATGGACTTGATGGCAGTGGGTTAGTTTCGAGGGTTCTAAAAATTTACGCAAGTAGAATGAAGTACTATCCTTTTGATCCATTTCAAGTTTACTTTTTTTTTTTACTTATGGTGTATTTTCCCTCAGTTGTAAACCTGGCATCATAAAATGAGTTGGAAAATGTTATTCTCTATCTCCTGAAATAATTTTTGCAAAAAATTTTTTTTTTTTTTACCTTAAATATCACCTGGAACTTATCGGTAAAGCCATGGGGCCTGGAGTTTTCTCTGTTGAAATAGTAAAATAGGTCTGATACAGCTTGATGAGACCCCCAAGACTGTGGCCCCTAGTTACCTTTCAGGTCTGGAATTTAACTCACTCCCATGGCTTCCAGCTAAACAATAGACAGGCATATAGGGTGAATGTGGTAGTTAAGGTTGTGTGTCAACTTGGCTGGGCCTGGTTGAGTGGCTGGGCAGCTGGATGTAGTATTCCTCATGATGAGACTGGTAATCAGCTCCATGGTGGAATCTACTGTGAGCAGCTGAGTAGCTGCCTTAGGGATGTGGTCTGCTTCCCACATATAAGGAGAAGCCTTGGGAATGGTCTCTAGCTTATGGCACACTTAAACCCTGCTTGTAGCCAAGTCATTCTTCAGTAGCCTCCTGTGCTCTGTTGAACTTGGTACTTTCAATGGACTTAAATTAATGAACTGCAAGGGGTTAGGTAACATCAGGACTGTGCCTTTTTACTTGTCAACCTTGAGCTTGGCAGCCTCAGCAGCCAGCAGCTGTCTGAGTGAAGAGATGCCTCTAGCTCCAGTGGGTCAGAAGCAAGAGTCAGAGCTGAGGCCCAAGTTGAGGAGCTTTCACTCAGCCCCTAGAGCCTGGCACCTTGAACTCAGACTTAAAGCCTCCAAACTGTAAGAGAATAAACTCCTGTTTGTTCAAGCCATCCCATTTGTGGTATATTCCTGTCAGAGCGGCACTAGGTAACCAAAACAGTGAACATTTACATCAGGTAGATACACTTCTTAGAAAGATCAAACGATCAAATGTGGAAGAACAGAAGGGCAGTGTTTGCACAGGAAGATAGCTGGGGGGGTGGGGCAAAGAAGGAAAAAGGAAGAGGTAACTACAGGAAGGAAGTGGGAAGGGAGCTGTTAGATTGTGAGAATTGTCACTGTCATGAAACACAATGTGTATGAACTGCTGTGTGGAATGAATTTACTCTTTAAACTTTCTTCCAAATCACAATAAAAATTGTTAAAAAACAGTAAAATAACAGTTCAATATTTTTTTAATAGATACAGAACTATTTAGATTTTCTTTGGTTTTTTGGTGGGGTTTTTTTTGGATGTTAGATTTGGTAGTTTGCGTTTTTTGAGATTTGTCCATTTATCAAAGTTGTTTCATAAAGTACTGTTTCCTTATTATTTCTTCATATATCTTTGTACCAAAACAAACAAACAGACAGACAAAAACTCAGTTGTCGAGTCAGTTCCTTGGTTTTCCGAGACAGTATCACTATGGAAGTAGATTGTCCAGTCTTCCTTCCGAAGAGTGGCTGGTGGGTTTGAACCGCCAGCCTTCAGGTTAGCAGTCAGGTGCCTTAGGCACTATGCCACCAGAGCTCCTATATCTGTGTATATATATTATTTATCATTTTGTTGTATGTGAGGTTGTGATGAGTCAGAACTGACTTGATGGCACCTAACAACATGTAGTGATTCTTCCTTTTTCATTTCTGATTTAGAGAATGTCAGAATCAGAGAATTCCAGGAATATCAGAGAATATCAGATGAGCTAGAGCTTTATCCAGTTTATCGATGGTTTCAAAGAACCAGCTTTTGGTTGAATTTTTTTTCCCTATTGCTTATTCATTTCCCATTTCATTGGATTTTTATTATTTCCTCTTTTTTGGACACTTAGGTTTAATTTGCTCTTTTTCTAGTGGAAACTTAGATCATTGATTTTGGACCTCCTTTTCTAATACAAGCATTTAAAGCTATAATTTTCCCTCTAAGCGTTGTTCTAGCTACATCCTACAAATTTTTGATAGATTGTGTTTTCACCTTCATTTAGTTAATACTTCCTAATTTCCCTTGTGATTTCTTCTTTAACAGATGGGTTCTTTAGAAGTGTGTGGTTTAATTTAGGAGTCTTCTAAATAACATTGTTATTGATTTCCAGTTTAATTACTGTGTGATCAGAGAATGTACTCCGTATGATTTCAGACCTTTAACATTTTATTTCATTAAAGGCACATGGTAAGCATGATGAATGTTTCAGGTGTGCTTGAAAAATATGTGTTTTGCAGTTGTCAAATGATAAATATAATTAGGTCAAGTTAAAGTTGCCTATATTTATACTGATTTTTTTTTTTTTTTTTGGCTATTTGCCGTATCAGTTACTGAGAGAAGAATGTGGAAATCACCAGTTATAATTGTAAATTAGGAGTGCCTAAGGCACTTGACTGCTAACTAGGAGGGTGGCGGTTCAAACCCACCAGCCACTCCTGGGAAGGAAGGTTGGGCAATCTACTTCTGTTGTGATACCACCTCGGAAACCCAAGGAGGGGTCATTATGAGTCGGGTCCGACTTGACGGCACATAACAACAACAACAATTGTGAATTTGTCAGTTTCTCCTTTCAATTCTGTCCCTTTTTGCTTCATCTGTTTTGAAACACTGTTGTTAGGTACACAAACTTATTGCCTGTCTTCCTTTTTATCCTTGGTACTGAAGTCTATTCTGTCTGATATTAATAATATATCTTTTTCTAACCTTTTACATTTCTTGTAGAGGGCAAATAGTTGGCTCTTTCTCATTCTTGATGGTTCCTGGGTAGCACAAATGGTATCTTCTTGGCTGCTGACCTAAAGGTTTATGGTTTTGAACCTACCCATCAGCCTCACAGAAGAAAGGTCTGGTGATCTGCTGTAGAGATGACAGCCACGGAAACCCGCTGGAGCGCTTCTACTCTGTAACAAGGCGTCGCCATAGTTGGGATCTACTTGATGGCAACAGGTTTTGTTTTCTCAGCTTTCAGTCTGACCTCTTCTGCCTTTTCATTGGAGTGTTTGAACCATTTACATTTAATATAATAATTTGTATATTTGGGTTTAAGTTTTTTAGCTTGCTACTTGTTTTCTATTTGTCATGTCTGGTTTTTTATTCCTTTTTTCACTTTCCCTGCCTTCATTTGTATTATTTGAGTATTTTTTATGATTCAAATTTATCTCCGTTCCTGACTTGTTGGCTATACTCATTGCTGTACTTTTTTCTTCCCATGATTGCTCTAGGGCAATGATTTTCAGCTGTTTTGGTCTTGGGATAACTTTACACTCGTTGAAGACTCCATGCAGAAGAGCTTTTGTTTTTGTGGTGTTAGTTCCCTTCCCGTGTATGAAATTATAGGTGATATATTTTTAGGAATACTTATTAATTTAAAGTAACAGTAATAAACACATTACTGAGACAAGCAGAAGGTGGCAGGTCCTGAAGGATTTAGTTAATTGCAGGTGTATTTGCTGTTGCTGAAGACGCACCACGTCCTGGAGCTTAGGGTGTAGAAGTGAGCAGGCAGCTGATCCAGTCCTGTACCCCTTGTCTTGAGAGCTCTTTTGCACATGTTTGTCCCCAGCATGCACACGTTGCTGCAAAATGACCACTGTATGACCTTCCTGGGGTGGCAATATTGAGGCAGTTATACTGACTGGGAATCGAACCGGCGACCTGAGGAACAATGCCTGCATGCCACCCCTTTCTAGGAAACTACCACCCTTCTTAGAATATACCCACCTGTTTTGAAACTCTTAAAAATCCCAGCAGAGTTTTGCTCAGGGAGACAAAGACTAGCGTTGCTTGGTCCCTCTTTGTCTCTGCTTATGAACTACTTTCTCTTAATAAAAGCATTGATCCTGTGGAAAATCTAAGCCTCTCCTGGTTATTCTTGGTCAGTGGAAGGCAAGAGCCTGACGAGAAGGACCCCTCAAAGGGAGGGGCTCCCTGGGATCTTGCCTTTTAATACTTTATGAAAAACTGTATTTCAAAATAAAAACTAGTGAGGACAGTGGCATTTTCCACAGTTTTGCGTATCTCTTTAGTATCTAGCTTAATAGAAGACGTGACTAGATTGTCTTAGCTGCTTCTGCACCCAGGCTATTGCTGTATGTTGTTTTGGTTGAAGTGTATGAAGGAAATCGGGCCTCACACAGATATGTAGTTAGTATAAGGAGTAAGTATTTTAATAGCCTTTTCAGCTAATTAGAATATTCTTATTTAATACTGTATACCAAAACTCAACAAATGGCAGTTTCTTAGAGGTTAGTTGGAATATAGAATTGGTCTGTCTTGCTACTTTTTTTTTTTTTTTAATGTAAAACATCTTTATTTAGATAGAAATATCTGATAATAGGGTCAAGAGTAGTACATTTTGACCCAGGTGCAAAATTTAAAGAGACACCAAAAAATCAGTAATCAAAATAAGTAATATTATAATGCAATATTTAAAAAAAATCAAAATGAATATAAAGCTCTTTAGTAGAATAGTATCAATTTCAAATAAGAACAGAATGTAGCTCTGTACTTGCACTACAACACCTCATACTTAACTTGCTTCATCCATACCCATAGCCACTTTCTGGGAATCCTGTTTTTATTTAATAGTATATTTATGTTAATTTGTGGTATTTTTCTGTCTTTTTGAATGGATTTTTTTTTTCTTTACTAATTAAACTAAACTTTTTGTTTGTTTGTTTATTTGTTTGTTTTTTAATTGTGATTTGGGTGAAAGTTTACAGAGCAAATTCACTTCCCAGACAGCAGTTCACATATCCTTTGTCTCATGACATTGACTACAATGCAACAGCTTTCCTCCCACTTCCTCCCCATAGTTACCTCTTCCCTGTGTCCATCCTTCCATGCACTCCTGCCCCCTGAGCTGTCGCCTTGTGCATAAATAGCCCTGCTTTCTCCCATGATTGTTCTCTCCAAGGAGTGTATCTACCTCAGGTAAATGTTCAACTCATATGCCTGTCTTTTGTTTGGCTGGAAGCCACAGGTATGAGTTTAATTCAAGACCTGAAGGGCAACTAGAGACCATAGCCTCAGTGGTTCATCCAGGCTCTATCACACGAGCAAACCTGGTTCCCCCTCTTTTTTTTTTCCCAAATGATTTTGAGTTTTGTTCCACATTGTTCTCCTTTTCTATCCAAGATCTCCTACATAGATCCCCCTCTAAGTGGTTGACAGTGGTAGCCGGGCACCATCTAGTTCTTCTGGTCTCATAGTCATATAGACTGAGGATTGCATGGTGTACTGGTTGTTTGGACTAATTGTTTCCATGAATCTTTGGTTTTCTTCTTTCTTCTTTGCTCTGAATGAAGAGACACCCATTGTTGCATCTAGATGGCTGCTTGCAAGCTTTTAAATCCCAGTCACTACCCGCCAAAGTAGGAGGTGGAATAATGTTTTGTGTAGTATGTTATGCCAATTGAGCTTGATGTTCCCTGTGACTCTGGTCCCGAGCCCACAGGTTCAACTACTTGGTCCCTCTGGGTAACTGGCTGTGACCAAGAAGTGACTACAACCTTGTCCCTTGTCAGCTCTCCTATACACCTGGGAATTCTTACAGAACATACAAATACACTTGTAGAACCAGTGTCTGCCAACCCTATATGTGGTCTTGGGTACTTGAGTGGATTTTTTACCTGTGCATGATATTGGCTTGCTGAGTTATACACATCTTCCAAGCATAGGCGTAGTTCATTTTATAATATCAAAAATTCATGTTTGTTACTATTGCTACTGATTTCATCAGAAAAGTTTTTAAGTATTGAGAAGCTGTAACTCTTGTGGGGGTGAATACATTTCCCAAAGTTCTGATTTTCATGTGAAAACTCTAATTTTACTATTGGCAGCAAATACTGTCAATCGTTTTCCTTGAAAACAGGTTATTTGAGAAATTATCTGCTAGATTGCTAGATTCCCAAATCTAAATAATCATAGTTTGTAATTTGTTCTTTTTGTTGTTTTTGTTTTTAGATTTATTAGGGTTTTATTTATTTATTTTTTTTGGCATTAAAAAATCTATTAACATTTATTGAGGTGATTGTCAGGTTACCTTTACAGATTTCTAATAACAATGCATAGCATCCCGAAGTGGTCTTTAGTCATCTCTATCTAAACTTCAATGATAGTTTAACTAATAGTGGACCTTTTATTTCATTCGAATTACAATACTTATACTATCCAATCCTAGAAAGTCCTATGAAATAGAAATGTGCATTCATAAGAATTCCATTAAATGAATTTATATTTGAAAAATACTATCTTAGGAATTAATGCTATCAAACTTCAATAAGCAATCATAGCATCAATTATATAATACAATTAAACTAAAAAGAGATCAATCAAACTTACTTTTAAAAAGAAAATACAGTGCCCAGCTACCAATGCCAACCACTCAGGAAAGGATCAAACCTGGAGATCTTGGATAGAGTGGGAGGGAAAGCATGGAACAAAATCTAAAAACTGAATAATGACCAGAATTACTGGTCAGATGAAGTCTGGTGAGAATCCCAATACTATGGCCCTGAAACACATTCGGTGCCTGGAATAAAACTCACCCCCAGGGGCGGGTTCTCAGCCCAATAGTTAACAAGATGTACACACAGACCACTCAACCCAGGATGCCACACCCACACACTCAATGGTAATACATCCCTTAAAGCAATAGACATGGGACACCAAAGGACCAGCATTCAAACTGAGGAAATCCAGGACAAACAGGAGTGCATAAATATGAGGGGCACAGGGGGAGTGTTGCCGGGTGGGGAGGGGAGGAGACTGGGTTAGGGTTGGACATGGCGAATGGGGAATGAAACTAAATGTACGCATTTGAATGTAAAACAAGCTCTTGAAATAAAATTAAAAAAAGAAAATACAGGCAGATGTCTTGCTGTGGTTGTGGCTGTCCAGGGTTCAACTGCTATGAAAGCTGAAACTGAATCAAACCTGCATGTCACCCTGGGTCCCGGAGGCCTCACAACTTACACATCCTTCCTCTTTGGGAACCTGATGATCCAGGGATCCTCTGATAACTTTGTTTTTTAAACTTTTATTGTGATTTAGGTGAAAGTTTATAGAGCAAATTCATTTTCCATACAACAGTTCATACACATTTTGTTTCATGATCTTGACTGCAATTCCTCACAGTGTTATAGCTCTCTTTCCACTTCCTCCCTATAGTTTTCTCTTCCCTGTGTCCTTCTTTCTGTCCTTTTTTTTTTGAAGTAAAAATGGTGTTCCGTGATAAAAGTGGCTAGTTCAACTCACAGCTCAAACGATTGCATCAAGTGCTTTTCCTTGAGACAACAGCCACGTTCCTCTGCAGAAGTATTGTTTTGTATTCTTCCTGTATTATTACACAGAACATTAAAAATTTATGTACCCAAGGATTGAGATACAATAAATAATTTCTATTGCTTTATCAAGGACATTTTGGAGTGAAGCTACCCCACACACACATGCACACACAAGTTCAAGGCAGTGAAGAAATACAATGACTACTAGTACAGCAGCTGTGCTAACCCACTAAGAAATTGACCTGCCATTGAGTTACCTCATCAGTGCAGTGTCGATACAACTGTTCCAGGATAACCCAAAACTTCAGAAAGTCATTTCGACATTTTGAATATTTCAGAGTAATTTGTGTTGTGGTCAAGCATTCACATAAAAGAAGATGTTATTTGATGGTTGGTGCTGATACCAGATGAATACAAAGTGACAAGGCCAGCCACATCTATGGGTTCATCTATTTGTAAGGCAGACAGAGAATTCTGCCGATGGGATACCTTCTCTGCCTGTTGTGATATATCCACTTCTTAAGTTCAGCAAGTGGCTGTGTTGTGGGGGAGTGACCCTGCAGCAATTTCTATTTCCTCTGACTTGTCATCTAGCAGGCATTCAACAGTGAGAACAGTACAAGGTTTTATTAGTCTTTCAGCCAATTTTTTTTTTATTGTATTAAATGAATGAGAGTGAAAAGAGCAAAGTCTTGTTTCATGATGAAAATAGTTTTGAATTATGAGACTCCCTGAAAGTGCCTTGGGCCCCACAGAAGTCTTCAGACTGCAATTTGAGAACTACCATTCCAAGGTTCTTTATTAGATGATGGGTATGGGGAATGTTACGTTATCCAGTGTTTGGATTATATGTATTTCTTTAAAAAGTTTTGAGCTGTTCTAGCAAGCTCTTCATTTATCCACAGAATCAGCATGATCTTTTTGAGATTAGTGTGGATCTAGATTAGCTTCTAATTTAGGGCTGGTTTAGTCCTACTCTTAAGGCATAACCTTTCTGTACACTGTACTGACCGTACCACATGGTCATTGAGTTCTCTCAGCTGTAGCTCATTGGAACTTAGATGGATGCCAGCTCTGTGTGAGTGCTGGTAATTGTTCACCCTCTAGCTTGCTGAGAGCTATTTGGCCTCTTAAGTCTCATTCTGAGTTGTGTGTGCAAAATTTAGTATCCAGCCAAGGCTCAAGTAACCCGTGTGGCCCCTCTTCTCTCCTCCATATCTGTGAAATCCAGATAGTCACCTCCCTGGACTCAGATCTTTGTCCGCAGAGCAGTAGGACTGCCATGTTGTGCGTGCACGCCTCTCTGAACTACAGTCTTGAAGGTGTCTCTGCAGAGAACCAGGGCAATCGTAGGGCTCGCCGCCTTTATTTCCCTTTCAGGAATCATGGTCTCGCTCTACATGTTGAATATTACTCAAAAACAGTGTATATGTTTTCATCCAATTTGTTGGTATGGTTGGAAGGGCTAGTCTGATGTCATTTGTTTTCAGCATGGCAAGAAGTGAAAGTCAGACAACTTTTCACAACCTTTTTTTTTTTTTTTTAGTTTTTTCACAACCGTTATGTTTTAGTTTCTCTGGTTGTTAACTACTGCCCCGTTGGCCCTAACTCACGGTGACCCTGTGCACAACGGGACAAAGTACTGCCCGCTCCTGTGCTGTCCCCATGATTGGTTGTGGATTGAACTGTTGTGATCCCTCGGGTTTTCATTGGCTGATCTTCAGAAGTAGAGCATCAGGCCTTTCTTCTTAGACTGTAAGCCTGCAATCTCTGCTGAAACCTGTATGGCATCCTAGCAACAGTCAGTCTTCCTTCAACTGACCAGTAGGTGGTGGCTGCACATATGGTGCCTGGGCCTGAAATCGAACCCTAGTCTCCCACATGGAGGATGGAAATTCTACCTCTGAACCACCACTGCCCTCAGTTTCTCTGATGGTTACCTCGAAATGATGGCTTTGTAAAAACAAACTAAAAACCTGATTGACAATGACTCTATTTTATTTTATTTTTTAAATGATAATTGGTAGGAGAGCAATGAGATTTAAAATTGCAAATGTACAGAAGAGGATGCAGTGGGAGGTCTCTATGAGTATATGTCTCACAAGACTGTGTTTTTACTCTTTCAGGCCATAATGCAACAGGGAGATACATCTATAAAACCTATCCTTCAAGTAATTGTGAGTACTTCATGTTTTATGTTAAACATTTTTCAAATAGAGATATAAATTATATTTTGATGAAGGATATATGGATTTGTCAACTTTAGGAAATTCTTCCTGTTATCATAGAAAAAGGGCAATCCAAAGTGTAGCCCTAAGAGAGGAGCCAGGATTTTTGTCCTTTTCTTTTCTTTTTTTAAATAAAATACAATGTTAACCAGAGTTAACCAGTTAGTTAATTTTTGGAGATTAAGATTTCAGGCTTTGCCTCTCTTTTCTTTCCACAGTTGATAGATCCTATGTCAATACTCCTATCGTTATAATTGCCTCCTAACTTCCCTTCCTGCCCTTAGATTTGTTTGCTCAAACATGCCTTATATACGGCCTCCAGAGAGAGATCTAAAATGAACTTCTCTGCTTAAAATCCTTTGTTACCCTGTTACACTTAAGGGGTTCTCAAACTTTATTGGGAACTTAAAAAACCAATAAAAGCAGAATCCTGGATATTTTCAGAGATTTGGAGTCAGTAGGCTTGATAGTGTTCCTGCTATTGCCAAGCTAGCTACCAGTCATCTTAAATTTTTTAGTATTTTACTTCTTCAGAAGGCTGCCTCTCATCACCTTCATGGGACAAATACCTTGGCTCTGTGCCCCCATATTATGTGTGCACCCCTCTCATGCCTCTCTGCCTCTGTCCCCACCCTGATTGTCAACCTCTTCAGGGCAGGGATTTTGTGAGACGTTTCGTATTTTCAACTTCTCGTAATAGGTGGTTTGTTATATATATTTTAAAAATTGATTTTCAGTCAAATTTGAGTTAGGGAAGAGAGAATAAAGGAGTTGCTGGTACCTGAATTTATTCTGATTTACATAGTGTTAACTTGAGAGAGGTTATATGGGAGAATTATCAAATCTAATTTTCTTTGACTTAAGTGTCAAGATAATGGGCAAGCAGTTGAGTTTGTGTTGAACTAATAGCAAACCCACCCTCCTGCCACTTAGGTTTACCTGCCCTCTGGGACAAGGCAGAAGACCTGGCTAATGAATCAAATTTTCTATTGCAGAACATCCGTCCCATTACTACAGGGAATAGTCCACCCCGCTATCGACTTCTGATGAGTGATGGAGTGAACACTCTATCCTGTGAGTATGATGTATGAGTCTAGGGACTTGTGAGTATTTAAATAATAAAAGCACACCCACTACTTTGAATTGCAGTAATTTAGTATATCCACAAGTCTTGCATTTGCTTGGCTATGAAGTTCATTCAGGCAGAATTGCAGCTGGTAGAGCGCATTCTAACAAAAGACTGGATCAGGTGGAGAGCTGCCACTTGGCTTAATTAATTTTCTCTGACTGGTGCTCCATATTTTCTTTGATTAATTTCCCTCAGGGTGATATTGACATTTAGGGAATGTGATGGGTACACATCTATCATGTACTTGCCCATGTGGGGTTTTATTTCTGTGTTGCATGCTTTAAGAGGGAGAAAGGAAGAATTTGCAGAGTTTCCTAGCTATCTCTAGTCACAATGTGAAAGACCTAGAAAAGATTTTCATAGTCTTTGGCATAAAACCTGACTGATGGAAAAGATTATTTGGAGCACTTTGGGAGATATATATATATTTAAGAACAGCAGCAGATGTTTAATGTAAATTACACTGATTTGCACTATGCTTAGTCTGACTAGCTTTAATTTCAGGAACGTACTCAAAGGATTATTTGCTAGCACAGGTTGATTGGCTTTCAGATGGTTAGGCTGAAATAATCTCTGCTTTTCAGCTTTCATGTTGGCAACACAATTGAACCCTCTTGTTGAAGAAGAACAATTGTCAAGCAACTGTATCTGCCAGATTAACCGATTTATTGTAAACACTTTGAAAGATGGAAGGTATGTGTTGTGTTTTCTTGTATTATACTGTGTGCTAGAACAAGGACTCTAATTTTAAAAAGAGAAGTTCATTAGATGCCAGAATTCAATTAGGAATCAAGAAGTCCATGGTGAAGTTTCAGCTTAGAACTTAAGAGCTGTTCAGTTCTGAACTCAGGTAACTAACTGGTGGCACCACAAGGGAGAAGGAGGGAAACAAATTGGAAATTTTAGGGCAGATGCTCACAGTTTATGAGGAGCGATACAGAAAGGTGGATATATATGTTTGGTGGGGGGGGTGTGCGCCCACTAAATATAATGTCACCAAACAATTTGTATGTTGTTGTTGTTGTTGTTATGTGCCGTCGAGTCGGCCCCGACTCATAGCGACCCCTCCTTGGGTTTCCGAGGCAGTATCACTACGGAAGTAGGATTGCCCAACCTTCCTTCCGAGGAGTGGCTGGTGGGTTTGAACCGCCAGCCTTCTGGTTAGCAGTCAAGTGCTTTAGCCACTATGCTACCAGAGAAATTGTTAAATGAGAAACTACTTTGCCATGTAAACTTTGATCCAAAACACACTAAAATATTATTTTGAAAAATGAAAAAGAACCAGGAGTCTTTGGAGGCTATTTTATTACAGACTTGGAAGTTATAAGATGAGCCTAGATTATTTTACTGAGCAGGAAAGTAAAGAAGTCTTGGGAGAAAATATTTACAAATCACATATCTGATAAAGGTTAATATCCGGAATATATAAAGAGCTCTATAACTCAATGACAAAAAGACAACCCAAGTTAAAAAAAAAAAAAGGATGAAAGATTTGAATACACATTTCTCTGAAGAAGATATACAAATGACAGATAAGTCCATAGAAAAACTAATCATCATTAATCATTAGGAAAATGCAAATCAGAACCACAAAGAGATACCACTTCGTACCTACTTGGATGGCTAGAATAAAAACAAACAAAACCCAGACTAATAAATGTTGAGAAGGATGGGGTGTGATTTGCTGGTGGGAATGTAAAGCAGGGTAGTCCCTGTGGAAAGCAGTTTGGCAGTTCCTCAAAAGATTGAACATAAAGTTAACCTTATGGCTCAGCAGTTCCACTCCTAGTTATATATACCGCCCCCACGTTTAATTTTAATTTTTTTTTTTTTTTTTTACCCATAAGATTTTAGGACAATGATTCATGCTTTGCCAGTGTTTATGGTAACATTATTCCCAGTAGCCAAAAGGTGGAAATAAGCCAAGTGTCCATTAGCAGATAAATGGATAAACAAAATGTAGCAATATAATGTTGTTTAGCCATAAAAAGAAATCTACATTGTAGATGAACCTTGTAAACATTATGCTAAGTAAATAAGCCAGACACAAATGGACAAATGCTACATGATTCCACTTCTATTAAGTACCTGGTATGGGTGCATTCATAGAGACAGAAAATAGGTTGGAGGTTATCAGCTAGGGAGAAGAAATTGGAGAGTGGCTGCTTCATGGGTTCGGGGCTTCCTTTTTGGAGTGAACTATTTAGTGGCAATGGTTGTACAACGTTGTTGTTGTTGTTATGTGCCCTCGAGTCAGACCCGACTCATAGGTACCCTTCCTTGGGTTTCCGAGGAAGTATCACTACGGAAGTAGATTGCCCAACCTTCCTTCCGAGGAGTGGCTGGTGGGTTTGAACCGCCAGCCTTCTGGTTAGCAGTCAAGTGCCTTAGGCACTATGTTACCAGAGCTCCCTGTACAACATTAATGCCAGTGAAATGTATATTTTTAAAATAGTTGAAACAGCAAATATTATATGTATTTTACCACAATAAAAAATAGTGAAAACAAAAAAGGAAGTCTTAATGGGTGACAGCATGTCAGTAGGACAGAGAAACCAGGTTGTGAGGTTTTCCACTTGCCAAGTCATGGACAGTTTAAAAATCAAGTGAATGATAGCAGTAGGTAGAAGCTATTGAATGAAATAAAACCCGCTGTCATTGTGTGGATTCTGACTCATCGTGACCCCGTAGGACAGAGGAGAACTGCCCCATAGCGTTTCCACGGCGTTGAAACTTTAAGGAAACGAACTGTGTCTCGTCTTTTCTCCCGCGCAGCAGCTGGTGGGTTTGAGCCACTGACTTTTTGATTAGTAGCCAAATGTTTTAATCACTGCATCACGAGAGTTGCTTTATTCATAAAACATGCTGGATAGATGAATATACGTGGAGGAAATAGAAAGCTTCTTCCACACACACACAGTAGTGTGACGTCTAACAAATGTAGAGGAAATGATGACATTAAAATGTCCAGTTTGGCAGCCATCATCATCATCATCGTTCATGCAGGAAACATCAGTGGATGCTATGTGTGGTTCCAGTGGCTGCTGAAACTGCCTCCGACGTGGGAGTTGAAACCACAGAAACCAGTGTACAGGCAGTACCATAGGAGAATCCATTCCTGCTGCTTCCAAGTTCTGGTGACGCTGGCATTCCTGAGGCGCTCTGGTGCGGTGCTTAAAACATTTGGCTGCTGACTAAAAGGTCAGCAGTTCAAACCTATGAGCTGCACCATGGGAAAGACAAGAGGCAGTCAGCTTCTGTAAGGATTTATAGCCTTGGAAACCCTATGGGGCAGTTCTGCTCTGTCCTGTAGGGTCCCTGTGATCTGAATCGATTCAATGTCAGTCGGTAGGCCGGCATTCCTTGACTGCATCACTCTGATCTCTGCATATGTGATCACAATGCCTTCTCCTCTTCTGTTTATCCAGTGTCCCTCTTACAAGGATACATGTGATTGCATGTAGAGCCCACCTTGATAATCCAAGATAATCTTCCTATTTCGGGATACTTCATTTAATCACTTTTCAAAATCCTTTTTTGCCATGTAAAGTAACATTCACAGGTTCCAAAGATTAGGACATAGGTAACGTTGTTGTTGTTAGGTGCTGTCTAGTCACCAACTCATGGTGATTGCACACAAAACAGAACAAAACTCTTCCAGTTTGCATGGAGTAGGTATCTGACCTCCTTTAACTTCTGCAAGCTAGAGGAGAACAGCCTAAGGCCGATTTCCATGAGGTGGAGATCAGACATCCCTCCACACTCTAAATTTTTACCAATTCTGACACCAGTCATCCCTCCCACAGCACTCTGCTTCTCTGCTGAGTTTGTTATTTGTTGCTTTGTCACACAGAATTCACACACAGTTCTTATGGTTATTGCAATTCAGATTTAGGAGTGCTAGGGATCCAGTCCTTTGAAATATGATGTCCTCCCCTTGGCGATTCCCACAAGCACAACTCTCTTTGGCTATTGGCCCTCAGGCAAGTGTTACAAAGCTCTTTTAGCTCTGCCTCCGCCAGAGGCACCCCAGTCTACCAATAAACGTCTTCCCCGAAGGCACTCAAGCTTCCTCCTTAGGCTTCAGCCCACTGTGCTTTCTGCTGCCAGGGCTGCTGCTGTTGGTTCTTGCTGTCTCAGCAAAGTGTTACAGCTTTATCTGTGACTCCAGGAGGATCTTGGGTCCAAAGAATGTGCTCCACTTCTGGCTCTTCTTTCTTGATGGTAGTGAGCTCCCCCTTCTCACCTCTGGGATGGCTCATTTTAAGGCTAGTGGATGGCAAAATCGACCAATCCCCACGTTAGGATTCCATACACCTTATTTGCATGGTCCCACCTGTTCAAGCATGCCATACCCTTTATTTACATTATTAGCAGGCTATTCAATCCCTTTGGTGGACCACAACCACCTCACATTTGCATATTCCTACCCAGTCATTTATTTGGTGGGAATCATAAAGACCATGGGCTAGAAGGGCCATGCCAAGCAACTAGCTGTAGTGTACCAGTGCTGTGTGGTCTCCATCATGGCTTCCAAATTAGACCATTGTCATTCCATGGGTCTTTATTGGCTGATTTTCTGAAGTAGATCTCCAGCCTTTCTTCCTAGCTCTTAGTCTGGAAGCACCACGGAAACCTGTTCACCGTCACACACCTCCACTGACAGATGGGTCGTGGCTGTGCACGAAGTCCACTGGCTAGGAATTGACCTACCACAGACCTTGACGCCAGTAAGCG
The DNA here is from genome assembly GCF_000298275.1 of Orycteropus afer afer. Classification (NCBI taxonomy): domain Eukaryota; kingdom Metazoa; phylum Chordata; class Mammalia; order Tubulidentata; family Orycteropodidae; genus Orycteropus; species Orycteropus afer. Next base: position 10,581,328 of record NW_006921629.1, read on the forward strand.
GCAGTTTAATTAAGAATGAGTTATAGACTGAAAATAACTTCCTACAACATATGTATTGATTGAAAAAGGAAAAGTTAACTTTACAGTGGAGAAACCTGGCAGACAGCACCTTACTCTAATGATCAGTATTAACATTTCCAGGAATGGATCAAATGGAAATTGTGTATCATTTGATGGGGTGCAGTGAGAAGAACATACCATCACTTCTGTGATGTTCTTGCCAGAGATGCATAACTCGTATTCGGTCCTAAGGAAGCTTCAGGCAAATTGAGGAACATTCTACAAAAGAACTGACTCTGATCTTCAGAAGTCAAGCATGAAAAGCTAGGAAAGACTGAGAGGCTGTTGCAGATTTAAGAGATGTAATCAAATATAACAAGTGATCCTGGATTAGACCCTTTTGCTGTAAAGAATATCATTGAGACAGTTTCTGAAATGTGAATGGGTTCTGTGGATTAGATGGAAGGGTATTGTGTAGGTTTTAATTTCCTAATTTTGATGGGTACATTGTGGTTAAACCAAAACCAAACTCGCTGCTGTCAAGTCGGATCCAACTCATAGCAACTCCTCCTTGAGTTTCTGAAGTGGTATCACTACGGAAGTAGATTGCCCAACCTTCCTTCTGAGGAGTGGCTGGTGGGTTTGAACCGCCAGGCTTCTGGTTAGCAGTCAGAAATGTCCTGAAACTATAGAGCATCATGTTGGCAATTTAATTTCAAATGTTTTGGGAAATGGAAGTTTTTTTGTACTATCCTTGTAACTTTTTTATTAGCTTGGGATTATTTTTTTTTCCTTTTTATTTTTTTATTGTGATTTGGGTGAAGATTTACAGAGCAAATTCACTTTCCATACAGCATTTCACATATACTTTGTCTCATGTCATTGACCACAGTTTACTACAATGCAACAGCTTCCCTCCCACTTCCTCCCCATAGTTTCCTCTTCCCAGTGTCCATCCCTCCATACACTCTGCCCCCTGAGCTGTCTCCCTGTGCATAAGCAGCCCTTCTTTCTTCCATGACTGTTCTCTCCAAGGCTAGTGTCTACTTGAGGTAAATGTTTAACTCACATGCCTGTCTTTTGTTTGGCTGGAAACCACAGGTGTGGGTTCAATTCCAGACCTGAAGGGCAGCTAGGGGCCATATAGTCTCAGTGGTTCCACCAGGCTCTATCGGACCAGCAAACCTGGTCCTAGCTTAGGATTATTATTATTATATTTTTTTTTAAATTTTATTTTGATTTGGGTGAATATTTACAGAGTACATTCACTTTTCATACAGCAGTTCACATACACTTTGTCTCATGCCATTGACCAAAATTTACAATGCAACAGCTCCCCTCCCACTTCCTCCCCATAGTTACCTCCCCCCAGTGACCATCCCTCCATACACTCCTGCACCCTGAGCTATCTCCCTGTGCATAAGCAGCCCTTCCTTCTCCCATGATTGTTCTCTCCAAGGCGTGTGTCTACTTGAGGTAAATGTTTAACTCACATGCCTGTACTTTGTTTGGCTGGAAACCACAGGTGTGGGTTCAATTCCAGACCCGAAGGGCAGCTAGGGGCCATAGTTAGGATTATTTTTTAAAAATTTTTATGGTTCAACACGAATCGAAGGAACAACTGAATTTAATCAGATAGATGATTCCACCAAAATTAAAGCAAGACAGAAAATTGAACAATGCTAAGAGAGGTTAAAGTGATTAGTTCTTACACTGATTAGGACGTTTATGTTTTCTCTAGCCTTCCTCTTTGCCTCCTTTGTTTTCATTCTGTTGGTTTATTGGATTTCAGTCAGGAGCTTCTTTCTGAAATGATTGATTAATGCCATATTCCCTTATATCAGCCAGTTACCTTTATAGCAGAAAAACAGCTTGGCTGGGTGTCATATCCTTGGGTCATAAGGTTTTCCCTCAGAATTTTGTCTTCTGGCATTGGATGTTGATCTGGAGAAACTGAGTAGATCTCTTCCCTTGTGGAAAGCTGTGCTTTTCTTCCTGTATTCCTGAGGAATTCTTTATGCTTTAAGTTCAGTGACTTAACCAGGCTGTGTCTCAATGTCAAGGGTTCTATATCAGGCTTCCTTTTTCTAGTTTTAAAAGGATGTAGCATACCCTTTAAGTCTTCCTTCTTTTTGAGGGAAATCTTCTGTGTGTTGTCCCTTCATGCTGTTTTCTGTTTAATTTGTTGAATTTTCCATTTTCATTAACATTGTTGATAATTTTTCTCTCCATATATGATTTCAGCTTTTGAAAATCTTTTTTTTTTCTGATGCATGCTTTGAATTATCTCAAGGCTTTACCAGCATGATAGTGGTTCAGTGTTCAGCTTTCTTTGCTCTGTTCCTGGATGTTTATAGCGTAAGTTTGTTCTCAGCTTTTCAAGCTCCCTTCTCAGTCTCTTGTTTTACCTCATATTTGTACTTTTATTAGATTCAAAGTATTACTAATTTGCTAACCACTCTTGGGAAGTATTATTCCCTTTCTTGGCTTATGTTTTCTTCTAGACTAGTTTCTTTAATTATCTTTTGTCTTCTGTGAGTTAAGGTCGTGTGTCAACCTGGCTAGGCCATGATTCTCAGTGGTTTAGCAGTTCTGATGTAGTTATCCCTCATGATGAGATCTGATACGATGTAATCACCTCCATGATGAGCTGTGGTGTGAGCCCCCAGTCAGCTGACAGGGATGTTCCTCTGTAGTGTGGCATGCTTCCAGTATCTACGAACCTGGCAAGGATCTCTGGCTGTTTGCTTGAGATTATGCACCTGCCTTGTCATCATGGGGACTTGAACCAGCAGCCTGCTGTATTGTCTGCCGATCTTGAGATTGTTGCCTTCACAGTCTCTGAGCCAACAACCTGCCATTTTTCCTACTGATCTGGAATTGTCAGCCTCCGAAGCCAGCAACCTGCTATATAGCCAGCCAGTCATGGGTTCATCAGTCCCTGCTGCTACATGATGTCTGACCCGTGGACTTGGGACTGACCAGCCTCTACAATTGCATGGGCCATTTCCTTGAGATAAATTTTTCTCTCTCTTACTATGGGCTTCTCTAGAGACTCCAGTGTAAGACACCTTCCATATTCCTTTAATTTTTATATGCTATTGTGTGTTACATTGTTGCTGTCTTTTTTATTTTTTTCCTTAAATCTTGTTTGTGCTTAATGTAGACAGTTCTGTCCACACTTCATATTTGCTCTGATACAGTCTAGGCTAGGTAAATCCCCTTGCCAACCTCCCCACTTGGGACCTGCTATCATCTACTCCAGGCTATTGTTGAGTGCTTACGTGGTATTTACTATCCATTCTGCTGTCATCTAGGGTTGTGGGAGAGGGTGGAGAGCTTTGCTGGGAAACTCAGGCTCCAAAGCCTAATCTCTCCAGTCAAGGATAGAATTCTAGTCCTGTAGACTTGATTTATTCCATCACCCCAGTGTAGTGGCATGCCTGGTATCTCCCCTGCCTCTGCTGAGAGCCCGTGTGTGTACATTCAGCCTTATTTACTCCTTCCTCTCTTGATAATCGTCTCAATTCCTTTCAAACAGGGCTTTAGCAGTCATCCTTGTATAGATGTCTTTGCATTCTCGTGCTATGTTTTTCAAAGGGTAGATTACTAGAATTAATATTGTGGGGCCAAAGGACATAAGTATCCCAATTAGCATACTCATGAACGTTGTATAAGAGGGCCTGTTTCCAAATAGGCAAATCCCTAGAAACAGATAAGTTGGGTTAGATTAGTGGTTCCTGGAGTAAAGGAATGAGAGTGACTGCTAATGGGCATGGTCTTTGTTTTGGGGGTGATACAAAATGCTCTGAAATTGGGAGGTGGTGATGCTTGCACAACTCTAAGTATACGAATATCACTGAGTTACACACACATAAAGGGTGAATTTTATGGGATGTAAAGTTTATCTCAATTCTAAGGAGCCCTGGTAGCGCAATGGTTAAGAGCTTGGCTGCTGACCAAAAAGGTCAGAGGTTCAAACCTCTGAGCCACTCCATGGGAGAAACATGTGGCAGTCTGCTTCTGTAAAGATTTAGAGTCTTGGAAACCGTGTGGGGCAGTTCAGCTCTGTTCTATAGGGTTGCTGTGAGTTGCTATCAACTTGGTGGCAATGAGTTTGGTTTTGGGTTTTTTAAAGCCATTTTTAGGAGTCCCTGGGTGTGCAGCCACGACTCATCTGTTAGTTTGTTGTGTGGTGGGGGCTTGTGTGGTTGCTGTGCTGGAAGCTATGCCATTGGTATTGCATGTACCACTGGGTGTCATCCATGGTTCAGTGGAGCTTCCAGACTCAGACAGACTAGGAGGAGGGACAGTTGGCCAGAGAAAACCTTATGAAACAGATGCAAACAGTTAGTATACTTGGCTGCTAACCCAAAGTGTAAGTCTACTCAGAAGTGCCTTGGTCATCTACTTCTGAAAAATCAGCCATTGGTGAGACCCCCGAGGTATGACCCCTAGGTGCCCTTCAGGTCTGGAACTGAACTCACTCCTGTGGCTTCCAGCCACACAGTAGACAGGCATATGGGGTGAACATTGACATCAGGTAGATACACTCCTTGGAGCGATCAATCATGGGAGAACAGAAGGGCAATAAACATACAAAATGCTCTGAAATTGGGAGGTGGTGAATATACGAATATCACTGAATTACACACACTTAAAGGGAGACAGCTCATGGGCTGGAGTGCATGGGAGGGAAGGACACAGGGAAGAGGTAACTATGAGGAGGAAGTAGGAAGAGAGCTGTTACATTGTGGGAAATTGCAGTCAATGTTATGAAACAATGTGTATGAACTGCTGTGTGGAAAATGAATTTGCTCTGTCCTCTTTCACCCAAATCACAATAAAAATTAAAAAAAAAAACAAAAATGAGCCATTGAAAACTTGAAGGACACACACAGGGTCACCATGAGTTAGAATCAACTTGACAACTAGTGTCTGATTTAAAAGCTGAGGGGAAGAAAGTGCCTGGTTCCTTTTAACCTTCTCAACACACAGAGAATTAGCATTTTTTAAGATGATTACCAATCATCATTTTAACTTAAATTTTCCTATTAGTGAAGTCAAATGTCTTTCACGTGTATATTGATTATTTGTAACTCTTCTGTGAATAGATTTTTATTATATACTTTCCCATTTTTTATTAACTTGTGGGAGTTCTTTGTAAACCAGTAATATTGATTAAGTCTTTGTTATCTGTTTCAAATATTTTATTTCACTCTATCATGGTATGTTTGTGGTATCCTGTGATGTGAAAGTCATGGTTTTTGGGTTCTGTTTTTCAATCTAGTCAGTGTGTCCATTTTTTCCCTTTATGGCTTCTGGATTTTGTATCCTGCTTAGGAAGCCTACCGACCATGTTATAAAAATATTTTGTAGTTCTTCAGACACTAGTGTCCATTTTGGAAATTGACTTTAGTTCATCTGAGATTTATTTTTATGTAGGGTACGATGGAGGAACACAACTTCATTTTCTTCCAAACAGAAGAAAATCTATGATAGCCTATATCATAGATGGCCTATAGGCCCCAGTAAGGAATTTAAATTTTATTGTGCGGTAGGAAACCATAGGGTTCTGAGCAGGCAGTGGTTTGATCTTTTAAACCATTTTCATAAGGTTATTCTGACAGCTTTGTGGAGAATTGAGGGATGGGGCAGAAGTAGGTGAGAGAGTCTCGTATTCCATTTATCTGAATCTGTTCTGAGTCGTATGCTTTTCTTTTCCAGTCATCTGTTTGTCTATTCCTGTGTCAGTGCTATAGAAACTTTTTTTTTTTTTTTTTTTTGGTAACAGCTTTATTGAGTTAACACTTACCATACATAGTACCTGAGGCATTTGACTGCTAACCAGAAGGCTGGGGTTCAAACCCTCCAGCCACTTCCTGGAAGAAAGACTGGGCAATCTACTTCCATAGAGATACCACTTTGGAAACCCTAAGAGGGGTCTCTATGAGTGGGATCCAACTTGATGGCAGTGCGTTTGGTGGATTTGGATATTTTATATCAATGAAATAGATTCTTTGTGACTGACTTTTCATGAAGCATAATGTTTTCAGGGTTCATCCATGTTGTAGCATGTATCAGAACTTGATTCCTTTTTATGGCCAAGTAACAGTCCATTGTTTGTGTATACCACTTTGGGTTAATCTGTTTATTAGATGATGGACACTTGATTGTGCCATCTTTTGACTACCCTGAATAATGCTGCTGTGAACATTTTGGGACAAGTTCTTGTGCGGACATGCATTTTTGTTTCTCTTGCGTGCATAGCTGGGAGTGGAATTGCTAGGTCAAGTTTTCAGGAGCTGCCAGTCTGTTTTCCACGGTGGATACAGGAGTTTACATTTCCGCTGGCAGTGTGTGAGTGCTCCAGTTAGTTTCCTGACATCTCTGCCAACATTTGTTATTATCTGCCATACAATTTCCTTTAAGGTATCTGTCTGTAGAATAATTTTCAGTTATCATTCATACACACACAAGGAGCTTCGGTGGTATAGTGGTTAAGGAATTTGGCTACTAACCAAACGGTTGGTGGTTTGAACCCACCAGTTGCTCTGCAGAAGAAAGATGGGGCAGTCTGCTTCCGTAGAGATAAATAGCCTTGGAATCCCAGCAGGGGTCCCTATGAGATGGAATTGGCTTGATGGCAGTGAGTCAGTTTATGCGCACATGCACACACACACACACACCCCTGTATGAGCCCTGTTGGCACAATTATTACAGCACTTAGCTGTTAATCAACAGGTTGGCAGATGGAACCTACCAACTGCTCTGCAGCAGAAAGATGTGGCAGTCTGCTTCCATAAGAATTTAAGCCTTGGAAAGCTCATGCGGTAGTTCTACTCTATGCTGTAGAGTCAGAGTCAACTCGACGACAGCAGGTTTGGGTTTTGGTCTCTCTGTATGAATTGTTAAATATATATACGTGTGTGTATATATGTCTATATATTTAACAGTTTATCTGAATCATGATTCATAATAAAGTTTACACTATAGTTGGTTGATAGTCTTTTAAGTGCCTTTGAATCTATACAGTTCCTTCTCCCTATCTTTTCCTCTCTTTATTATTTATTTCTTGAAGAAACCAGGTCATTTTTTTGCCCTCACAGTCTGGATTTTACTGATTGCACTCCTGTAATTGTCTTTCAGCATGTTCATCCGTCTTCCGTATTTCCTGTAAGTTGGTATTGGTGTATTTTAACATGCTGCTGGATTCATCTTGCTAATATTTTATTTACAATATATGTGTATGTATTACAAGATGAAATTAGTTTTGATTTTGTATGTGTTCTCTTAGGTTTTGATATTAGGGTAATGCTAAATGATTGATAAGCCTTCTATTTTTATATGTTCTGGAGTAATTTCTTTGACTTTGGAAGGTTGTTAAATATCCACCACTAGTATCTGTTGAGGCACCTTGGTGGTGTGGTGGTTAAGCGCTGCGCTGCTAACCAAAAGGTTGACAGTTTGAACCCACTAACAGCTCCGTGAGAGAGAAGACCTAGTGATCTGCTCTGGGAAAGATGTCAGCCTGGGAAATCCTGTGGGGCGGTTCCACCCTGTCCTGTGTGTGGTTGCTAAGAGTTGGAATCAACTCAATGTACAAAACAAAAAGTGGCAAATTTTATGGGAACTATGTCTAATTTTCAACAACAGGTGGCTTTAAGTTTGTTTTATTGAAATAAGAGAATCCTGATATGAAAACCTGGTAAGAGTGGCATAGGCTAACAAATTGTAGGTAAAAATCCAAAATACAACCAGCAGAATGCAACATGATGAAGCTGAAGTATTACTGCTTAAATATTGCTCCAAACCATCTACTTTTTCATCTCCACTGCCACTACCCTAATTCACGTCACCATCATTGCTGCCTCCAGTGTGTTCCCCTCAGCTTTCTTGTTCTTATTACAATGCTTTTTAATTTTTTCGTTGCAGTTCTCTTTAAAATGTAAATAATATGATATTCTCCGTTAAGTACGTATTGAGCGACTGCTGTGGACCAGTTGCTATAGTAAGATTGGAGCATTCCTGCCCTCAGTGAAACTATAGTCTAGTAGGAGAAAAAGATAATAACCACATAACATATTAAAACAGGCAGAAGTGTTCTGAAGGAGAGAAATCGTGGCTGTCAGAGATAATCTAAGAGAAACTTGATCTGTACTAAAGATGAAAGAAGCATCTCTTGAAGAAGTGATGTTTGAGATGAGTGCTGAACAAATAACTATTCATTGGTGGCAGAATGAGAGGAAAGCATCACAGGCAAAGACTAGCATGGACAGAGGCCTTGTGGCAGGAGAGAGACTACCATATACCAGGCACTGAGAGCAAACAGGGCAGCTAGGGAGCAGAGAGCCATGGTGAGTGTGTGAGATGAGCTGGGGGGAGAGGTTCGCAAGGCCAGACGACTCAGAGCCTTGTAGACCATGGCAGGTTTTCATATTTGGCCTGAGGTCATTAGGAAGAGAGAGGCCAAAGACTACAAGTTCTTAAAGATAGGTAATGATTACACGTCTTAAAAAATAACGTATCTACTGTCATAATTGGTTTTCACAGGAAAAAGTAATTGTTTAGATAAGGAAGGATACATTTCTGAAAACAGATCATCTCTTTGTGGCCACATATTCTTGTATTGAATCTAAATTCTTATCATGTCAGTTGCTCCTTGCAGATACAGGATGGAGGAAGGATGCTGCATTTTAATTAAGGGACTAGATGGGGAATGAAAACCCTGCGATCATAAAAAGCCTTGATAATGATGCAGTGAAAGATTAAGGGAAATATTTGTGTAGGAATTGATGGCATGTATTTCTCAAGTTATTCAGTGGTGAAAACAGTTGAGAAAGGGGAATAGTTTTATCAAAATGATAGTTGAGGGAGAGCTTTTTAATAGCTTATTTGACTGAAGGGCTTCTGAGTTTATTTTTTTTATTCTAACTTGTTTTTATTTGTTTGCCTTTGTAGGAGAGTAGTTATTTTGATGGAATTAGACGTTTTGAAATCAGCTGAAGCAGTTGGATTAAAGATCGGCAACCCAGTGCCATATAACGAAGGTAAATGCTTTTATAGATGGTAGTGTTCAGTTGAATACTTTGTAGAGATTTGGAATTCTACCTTTTAGTTAGTATTCAGTTGATTTGTTAAAAACAATAATGATATTAGTGGTGGAATATTTTGGAGAAGGATAGCAGTCATGGAGGCACAGCATGGAAAATGTCATCAGTGTCCCTGAGGTGTAAATGTGGAAGTTTTTGTGTTGGTGAATGTCTTAAGTGTGTATGTTTTCACCACGATAAAAGTAAAATTAAATGATAAAAGTAAAATTAAATAATAACAGTAATTTGGGGGGGCTAGAAACTACGTGATTTGCCAATTTTTTTGTGCTAATGACATCATGTTAGGGCTTATATGAAGAAAATGGGAAAAATTAGAGAATATTATGGGAAAAAAATCCCAATTTTTGGGAAAAAAATAAGTGTCTTGGAATAATATTAGTGAGAAATGTGCTTTCTTAAGGTTTGTTTTTTAAAAGTGTAAAGCTTGTAGTTTATACTCCTTCGATAACACTCACCGCACTGATAGTTCTCAGAATAGTCTATTTGCTAGACCATGAGTGAACTGGGTGAAGTAGACTCTGTATTGGTTTATGTTGTATCCCCAGTGTCTAACTTGTAGTTGGCTCTCAATAAGTATTGTCAGTGTTCTGATTACCTAGTGCTCTGACAAGAATATACCACAAATGGGATGGCCTTAACAAACAGGAGTCTCTTACAGTTTGGAGGCTTTAAGTCCAAGTTCAAAGTGCCAGGCTCTAGAGGCTGGATAAAAGCCCCTCAACCTTGGGCTTCAGCTCTGCCTCCTGTTCCTGGCCCACTGAAGCTAGAGGCGTTTCTTCACTCAGACAGCTGCTGGCTGATGAGCTGCCAAGCTCAAAGTTGACAAGTAAAAAGGCACAGTCCCGATGTTACCAAACCACATGGCAGGCCATTAACTTAGGTCCATTGTAAGTCCCAAGGTCGGCAGAGCATGGCAGGCTGCTGAACAATGACTTGGCTACATGCAGGGTCCAAGCGTGCCATATGCTAGAGACCATTCTTCAAGGCTTCTCCTTATATACAGGAAGCAGACCACATCCCAAAGGCAGCTACTCAGCTGCTTGTGGTAGATCCCACCATGGAGTTGATTGCCGTCTCATCCTGGGTAATAACTACCACCAACTGCCCAGCCATTCACCCAGGCCCAGCCAAGTTGATGTACAGATTTAACTACCATGGTTGGTTTGAATTGACTGTATACCTACTCCTTATTATCTTATTATCCAACATTTCACATTTATGACAATAGTAAAACATTAACTGCTCAGCTGTTTTGAGCATTAATGACATATGTCTGGAATTAACAAATGCCAAGGTGTGTGGCAAAAATAACACTGGCTGTGATGGTTAAGATTATGTGTCAACTTGGCTAGGCCACAATACTCAGTGGTTTAGCAGTTACATAATGATGTAGTCATCCTGCATTTTTGTACAACTCTGATTTTTATTTAACAGCCTGGTCGTTGGAACCTAACCGTGTTGATAAGTGAGGCACAGGTTTATAACATATTATTTAACAGTATTATCTCTTGGTGGTGAAATTACTAATGACTTATACTTCCTTTAGAGATATATAGAAAAGCACAATGAAATCAGTAAAAAAATTCATTACTTTTATTTAAAAAAAAAAAAAAAACTCACTGCCATTGAATTGATTCTGACTTACAGTGACCTTCCTTGGGTTTCCAAGGCTATAAATCTTTATGGAAATAGATTGCCCTATCTTCCTTCTACAGAGTAGCTGGTGAGTTTGAACCGCTGACCTTCTGGTTAACAGCCAAATGCCTTATCCACTATGCCACCAGAACTCCTTTCCTTTTTTAAAAAAATTTTTATTGTGATTTGGGTGAAAGTGTACAAAGCAAATTCATTTTCCATACAGCAGTTCACATACATTTTGTCTCATGACATTGACTGCAATTACTCACAGTGTAACAGCCCTCTTCTACTTCCTCCCTGTAGTTACCTCTTCCCTGTGTCCTTCTCTACCATGCACTCCTGCCCCCCTGAGCTGTCACCCTGTGCAAACACTGCCCTTCTGTCCTCCCACGACTGATCGCTCCAAGGAGTGTATCTGCCTGATGTAAATGTTCACCCCGTATGCCTGTGTGTTGTTTGGCTGGAAGCCACAGGAGTGAGTTCAATTCTAGACCTAAAGGATGGCTGGGGGCCATAGTCTCAGGGGTCTCAGCAGTCTCTGTCAGTCCAGCCAACCTGGTCTTTTTGTATGATTTTGAGTTTTGTTCCACATTGTTCTCCCCTATCCAGGACCTCTTGCCCTGACACGCTCCTTTACTTTTGATAAGAGAGAGAGTAATTCTTCTAGCGAAAGGCAGAGTCATTATCGAATCACTAGGCCTGTAACAGGAAAAGGTTTGTCTGCCTCTCCACTGAGTCAAATAAAAACAAAACTAGAGCCTTACTTTATACCAGATTTTCTTTTGAAGTTGTAAAATAAAACCATCAAAAATAATAAAAATAAATAGAAAAGGGCTGCCTAAATGGATTAAAAGAATTCACAATGAATATTTGGCTGCGTTAAACTAAATGCCTTGCTCTCCCCATACTCTCTCATCCCAGATCTCATCTCAGAGGTTCCTTCTGGTCTGTTCCCTGGGTTGCCAACCTGGCAACTCTCAAGTTAGTAATCTGATGTAACCATACTTACCTTGTTTATTTCCTGTGTATCAGGATCACTGTCCTTCATTGCTTGATATCCAGTGGCTTGAAACCTATTTGTTTCATATCTTGTCTGGGTTTTTTTTTTTTGTTTTAGCCAGTAGAGTTAATCTGGTCTCTGTTACTCCATCCTAGCTTTACAAGTCAAATAGCTTTGCAAGGTGTAGACTTTGAAGCAAACAAAATCGCATTCCCCTTCATACTCTTTTTGGCCCTTATTCCTGTCTACAGGCAATCTGTTTTAATTCTTACAGCTATTGCTGCAGTTTTTATCTTCATATTTCTAAGTAAAACCTTTATGCTGCTCTTTCTTGATTTTTCAGTTTTGACATTTATTTATTGATTTAAGATTATGGAAGATTAGAATTTAGCTCATCTACAATTCTTTTCTCCCTATGTCCCAGATCGGAGAATTAGATGTCAATATCAGATGAGATCATGATTAAATGATTAGTCAGCAATTTTTTCTCCAGTAAAAGATACATTTCTCTTTTGTTCTTAACACACGTAGACAGCTCTAACTATATTTTCAAATGGTTTTTATATTTTCAGATTGATTTCCTAATCATCAGAAAGATTTATAATTTTACTTTGTATTTATCATAGCTAATTTTTATACTAAATCTAAAGTCATTAACAGATGATGGTCAATCATGAATATTTAGAAAATTTTTCTGCTACAATTTGTGGGAAAGACACACGTTTAAAGAAATTGGACACGTAGCTTATATTAGCTATTTTAACTAGAAGTGTGACATTTTGAAAACTAAAATAGACTTTCAGCTAGTAAATATAAAGATGCTGAAGGATATGTATGTGAATTATATATATATATATTTTTTTTTTTTAATTAGGATTTGGGTGAAGATTTACAGAGTAAATTCACTTTTCATACAGCAGTTCACATATACTTTGTCTCATGTCATTGACCA
>NW_006921629.1:10594361-10596000 GCF_000298275.1 Orycteropus afer afer
GGGCACCATCTAGTTCTTCTGGTCTCATAGTTGTATAGGTTGTGAATTATATATTTTTAAAAGAAGAAAAGCCAGTTGTCAATGCTGTGTGTCAGAGCAGCGCTGTGGGTCCCGGAGCTTTTCAATGGCTGGATTTTTGGAAGTGGATTGCCAGGCTTTTCTTCCAAGGGTTACAGATATGAAACATGTAAATAAGGTATTGACTGTAGGTTATTTAAAGTCTTCCACTGTATGTTTCCTCCTTCCCGAATGATTTCTCAGTAGGAATAATTTCTCAGAGAAACAGCAGTAGCTGTTAAAATTAGAAGTCGTCAGCGTGCTGGTGATTTCCACTGAAGTACACTGGATACTGGGTCAAGGTCTTAATTTAAACTTAATGGACATAGTCTTCACTTTCTCTTAACTTTTGATACTAGCAGGTGGGGCTTTTGCTTAAGGATAAAGAGAGTTGATCACAGTCATTCTTGTGCTGGAGGGAAACTGCAGCCTGTCTTGTTTTCCTGCTTCAACTCAGCCCTAGCCGTTGCCTAAGTGGAGTAATGGGAAAAGAGAGTTGGAGAAGTTCAGGCCTGAACTCTCGAAGAGGACCAGCACAATTCAGCACTGCACCACCAGAGCTCCCTAAATCTTTAGGGAAGTAGATTGCCCCACCTTCCTTCTGCAGTGTGGCTGGTGGGTTTGAACCTCCACCCTTCTGGTCAGCAGTCAAATGCCTTAGGCACTGCACCACCAGAGCTCCCTAAATCTTTAGGGAAGTAGACTGCCCCACCTTCTTTCTACAGTGTGGCTGGTGGGTTTGAACCTCTACCCTTCTGGTCAGCAGTCAGATGCCTTAGGCACTGCACCACCAGAGCTCCATGTGCTAGAGGTAGAAGGGACTATTTTAGAGATTGGTTGTTTTAATCATTAAAATAATGAAAGTGAATGAGACGATGAAGTGACTTAATCAGGACACAGAAAATGAGTTTCTTCAAGAAATGAGAATTCTCGGTAAGATGGAGGAATAGGCAGACAAGTGACACAGACCCTCTTCAACAAAGAAAAGAAAAAGCAGTTGACTGCGATACAGAAGATAATCCTGGAGCCCTGAGCTTTGAAAGGAACTATGCAGAAGTGGATTCGGCACCAACTAGTGGAAGAACCTGAACGAAAACAGAGACGGAGCTGCAGACTGTCGCTACTCTGACGGGACCAACAGACTGAATATTTCCAGGTGGTGTCGGGACCTGAGAATTGACCTAAAGATCAGCCATGGTCACCAAGGGCTGCAGGGACAACTGCACTGGTGGCCTATGACTAGGAAGGGAAAAAGCAAGGAGGGAGACAACCTGAGCTGTTGACTTTCCGCTGTCTGGAAGGCCCAGCCATTTTTATTGTTTACACGTGGCAGCCATTTTGGATATTTAAAGTGACCGAGAATGCAGCCATTTTTGAATGTTTACAAGTGGTGGCCATTTTGGATATTTAAAGTGACAGAGGGCGCCGTCATTTTGAATCTTTACAAATAGCAATCATTTTGGATTTTAAAGTGATAGCATTCTTATTTGGATTCCAGGGACTTAAGAATAGGCTCTGTTTGCCAAGGTCAGCAGAGACATATGAGAGGCTGACAACAGGAAAGGAGACAGGTGGTGAGTGT
>NW_006921629.1:10597847-10599390 GCF_000298275.1 Orycteropus afer afer
TATCCAAAGTAAATAAGCCTACAAGATTGTAAACAGGGAACTGGAGACATCAATTGACAAATGAGGACAACTACAAACCAAAAAGAGGGAAAAGACTGTGTTATTACAGAACTTCTAGATGGTAGAGAAATCAAGACAACTACAAGATAGAACAGACTGTTCTACACTTGGGAAGAAAACTGTAAATCACAGGGTAACCACAAAGAAAAATGATAAACCTTCACATCAAAATAAAAAAGAGGACCAGCATAAATATTCAGCAAATACTAAAACAATAGGAATGAAGGAAGTGATAACACAATTCATAAATAAAATGAGCTCAGCATAGAAAATTATATGGAACAAAGAAATTGACACCACGAAAAAGCACATAACAAAAATGACAGCAACAAGTTCGTATTTGCTGATAATTACATATCTGGCAAGGGATTTATCTCTAAGATTTATAGAAAACTCCAATGCCTCAACACCAAAGGAATTAACAATCCAATTGAAAAATAGACAGAAGACATGAATAGACGCTTCACCAAGGAGGATATTCAGGTGGCCAGCTAATACATGAAGAGATGCTTAAAATCATCGACCATCAGAGAGATGCAAATCAAAGCAACAATGAGATACCATCTCACCCCAGCACTGATGGCAAGGTTCAATGAAACAAAGTAACAAATGCTGGCAGGGATGTGGAGAGATTGGACTCTCATACACTGCTGGTGGTACTGTGGAGTGATAGAACCACTGTGGAAAGCAATATGGCGATTCCTTAGAAAGCTTGAATTGGAGATACCATTTGACCCAGTAATCCCATTACTAGGTATATGTCCTAGAGAGGTGAGAGCCAGGATAGGAACAGATATGTGCACACTCATGTTCATTTCAGCACTATTTACAATAGCAAAAGGATGGAAACAACCTACATGCCCATCAGCGGAAGAGTGGATGACCAAACTATGGTACGTACACATAATGGAATGCTATGCAGCACTAAAGAATAATGTAGAGTCTGCAAAACATCACATAATATGGATGAATTTGGAGGACATTATGCTGAGTGAAATAAGTCAATCACAGAAGGACAAATATAGTATTAGTTCATTGTTGTGAAGGGTCAAGGAAAGGTTTATATATGGAGGGAAACTTTGCTGGTTTCCCTGGTTGCCAGGGGAGGGAGGGAACACTGCAAAAAAAAAAAAAAATGCATTGACCCATGTCACTTTAGTTTTGTATATTTCACTGTACATAAATTATATTTCAATAAAATACATTAAAAAAACGAGAACACATTATTCTTAATTATTTCCGAGTGATGATGCTTTCAGACCTTCCAGTTTAACCATTATACCAAAGGTCTTGCCTATTGTAAAAAAAAAAAAGGTATTTAAATAAAAGATGTTATATGAGTGAGTCTTTTTTAGGAATGTACGTAATTAGATGTTGTTTCACGTTGGTATATAGCTAGTATATAATTCTGTAAGAGTTGAAGGCAACAAAGGTGAATACTCTGGTAGTATAGTGGCTAAAGCACTTGACTGCTAACCAGAAG
>NW_006921629.1:10599560-10626146 GCF_000298275.1 Orycteropus afer afer
AACAACACACAATCCTGTAATAATAGTAATAAAAATAATATGAGTGGATACATAGACGCTCAAGCTGAACAGAAGTAAGAAGGGGACTATATGGAGGTTTTACGCAGGATATCTCTACCTGTGGATTTTTATGTGCTGCAAATATATCCATGAATATACAGTAGAGTATACAGGGGGCAAAATTATAAAAACTTCTTTGTCGTAACCAAACACCTTGAAGGAATGAGTTGCTGGGCATGGGACTCAGGACTATAGTCTTGGGGACCTAAGGCCAATCGGCATAACAGTTCACAAAGAATATTCTACATCCTACTTTGGTGAGTAATGACTAGGGGAGGGAGAGATAGATACGGATCTATTCTTAGGGGTGGAATTACTGGGTCATAGGAGCTCTGGTGGTGCCGTGGTTAAAGCATTCGCTGCTAACCAAAGGTTGGCACTTTGAACCCTCCAGCTGCTCTGCGGGAGAAAGATGAGGCAGTCTGCTTCTGGGAAGATTTATAGCCTTGGAAACCCTGTGGGGCTAACGGGTTACTTTGAGTTGGAATTGATTCAACTTTGGGTTTGGTTTTGCTTTTGGATTTTGTTTTTCAGGTAATTTTTATGCAAATAAAACTGAATATAAATATTAATATATTCTCCTTTCGTAGTCCACTTTGCTTACACATAAGGCAGCATATTATGTATACTCTCTTGAATCTTGCGTCTTTTTATTTTCCGCCTAGAAATATTTCCATGTTGGTGTTTAGAGACCCTCATTTTTTTTTTTCCCAACAGCTGTAGAGTATTCTGTTGCGTGGCTGTTCCATGGTTTATTTAATCAGCTCTTATTGATGGATGCTTGGATTGTTTTCATGCTCTGGCTATTAAAACAATGCTGCAGTGAATAACTTTGCAGACGTGCAGGTGTCTGGACAGGGGGTTAGATTGCCAGAAGTGAAATTGCTGGGTCAGTGGGTAAGTGTATCTGTGGTTGGTAGCTATGGTTGGATTCCCCTCCATTGGGTGGTGGTGGTGGTGGTGGTGTTATGTGCCGTCGAGTCGTCTCCGACTCATAGCGACCCCTCTTTGGGTTTCCGAGGTGGTATCACTACGGAAGTAGATTGCCCAGTCTTCCTTCCAAGGAGTGGCTGGTGGGTTTGAACCGCCAACCTTCTGGTTAGCAGTCAAGTGCCTTAGCCACTACTCTACCAGAGCTCCCCCTTCATTGGGTAGTATCCCACCAACAATGCATGAAAGTACTGGTTTCTTCCTAGCTATGCCAAGAGCGTCCATCCTTAAACTCTTGAATTTTTCTGTTGTCTGATAGGTGAAAAATGATATCAAAAGGTAGTTTTTAATTTGCATTCTGAATGAGATTCAGCATCTTTTCATATGTTTCAGGGCCTTTTTGTTTTTGTTCTCTGTCAACTATTGATACTGCTCTTTTTCATGGGCAATTGGTCTTTTTCTTTCAGTTTTTAGGAGTTCTTAAAAAAACTGGGTTTTAGTCCTTTATCCCTGATGTGAGTCATTGTCTTTGCTAATGATGGTGTTTTTTGTTTGTTGTTTTTGTTTTGCTATGTAACAGTGTTTAATTTTTATGTAGTTGAATTTATCTGTTCTTTTATATCTTGTGATTTTGAGTCATAGTTAGAAAGCTCTTCCTTGCTCCAGGGTTGTTTTTTCCCCCTAGGATTTCTCTGATTCCCTTTTTACATTTAAAGCATCTCCTTACTGTTCTGTCTTAACTACTGTGGTTTCTTGCTTTGTGGTGTTTTTACCTTCACTTTTGTATTGTTTGGAGTTTATAGGTTTTCTCTGTCCTCTAGTTTGATTGAAACTAGTTTATATGTTGGATATGTGTATATGGGAGTGGATACTTCCTCTCCTTGTTCTCTTTATGTTTTTTTAGGAGAAACAGGAAGATTTGGGACTTAGGCCATCACCATGCTCCTTTTAGATACTTACTTATACCCACACACATCATAGTAATTTAATGTTTTAAATTGGAAAGGGAAAGCTGGAGCCTATTAAGGTAACATTCTAAAATATTACCTTGGCACATCATGTTTGTTTCTCAGTAGAGTAAGGGTTTGTTAAAATGAGCACATTGGTTCTTTCTTACTCTCAGCTTTTGGAAAAGAGAACTAAGGCAAAGGAAACACTTAGCACTTGCATGAAATCTTTGGGTGCAGTAGGGTCAAGGAAGAGGGACCCGACTTTACCACCGGGCTTTTTTTGTATTTTATTTTTTTCACTTTGTATTTAGTTGAATGGTTGCTTTGAGCATTTTGTGTTTCCGGGACAAAAGTGTTGTCAGAGATAAAGATGGAGATGGGAGAATTGAGGGGTAATTACTGCTCGGGGTCAGAACTGTAGAGCTGTGGAATAATCGCCCTTGTCTGAATACCCTGCTCCACGGGCCCCTCCCTTCAAGGTCTGTTAAAGAGCAGAGGGATGAGAGATTTTGCTGTTCGGGATTATTTGCTATTGAGTTTCAGCCAGATCAATAACACATTGTTACTGGAGCCATCCATGGAAATAGCTTTGTTAGAGTGACTGCTGCCTTACATTGTATTTCACAGAAATGGTTTCTAATTTTCTGTTTCAAAAGCAAGGAAACTGTTACCAGTGGGTAGGGAACTAAAGATAGTATAGTCCCTGCACCTAACCTAGAACCTATGACCACTAATTTAGTTGGCCAAGGTCATCCCAGAAATGTTGTTGCTGTTGTTGTTGTGTGCCTTCGAGTCGGCCCGACTCATAGCGACCCCTCCTTGGGTTTCCGAGGCAGTATCACTACGGAAGTAGGATTGCCCAGCCTTCCTTCCGAGGAGTGGCTGGTGGGTTTGAACCGCCAGCCGTCTGGTTAGCAGGCAAGTGTCTTAGCCACTATGCTACCCAGAAATAGTCAGGGAAATTCCAAATGTACTTTGAAACTTTCTTACAGTAATACTACAAATAAAGAACATTTATGGAATTTCCATACTGTGAGAAAACGTCCACACAGTTAGTTCATGCTTCATACAAATTTGGATTGGATAATTTTAAATCTTCCATATTTAGCATTGGGAGCTCTGGTGGCATAGGGCCTAAGGCACTTGACTGCTAACCAGAAGGTTGGCGGTTCAAACCCACCAGCCACTCCTCGGGAGGAAGATGGGGCGATCTATTTCCATAGTGATACTTTCTCAGAAACCCGAGGAGGGGTTGCTATGAGTTGGGTCCAACTCGACGGCACAAAACAACAACAACATATTTAGCATTATCTACTTTTGTCAGTATGTGTATTAGTTCTGTGTAGCTACACCATTCTAACCATATTTTACTTAAATTTAAATTTCTTACCTGATACCTCAGGAGTTCTGGTAGTGTAGTGCCTAAGGCACTCAACTGCTAACCAGAAGGTTAGTGGTTCAAACCCACTAGCCGCTCCTCAGAAGGAAGGTTGAGCAATCTATTTCCGTAGTGATACCGCCTTGGAAACCCAAGGGGGCTCTCTGTGAGTCGGATCTGACTCAACAACACATAATAACAACAACAACACCTGATACCTCACTATTAAGTATTACATGTTATTGAAAGATACTAGTTGGAATTTCTTTTTTTTTTTTGGTCTGATTCTGTTCATTTTCTGCCGGCGTTGTTGTTATTGTTAGGTGTTGTCAAGTTGGTTCTGCCTCACAGCAACCCCACGTACAGCAGAATGAACACTGCGAAGTCCTGCACCATCCTCAGAATCCTTGGTTTGTTTGAGCCTGTTCTCGCAGCCACTGTGTCAGTCCCTCGTGTTGAGGGTCTTTCTCACACACACACAGACTCTCTGCTTTACCACGCATGGTGTCCTTCTCCAGGGACTGCTCCCTCCTGGTGACATGTCCAAAGCGTGTGAGACAAAATCTCCGGTTCTCACTTCTGAGGAACGTTCTGGCTGTACTTCTTCCAAGACAGATCTGTTCATTCTTCTGGCTGTCAGTGGGGTGTATGGCACATCCGTCACCAGCACCATAATTCAGAGGCATCAGTTCCTTGGCCTTCCTTGTCATTGTCCAGCTTTCGCGTGCATTTGAGGTGATTGAAAACACCATGGCTTGGGTCAGGTGCACCTTAGTCCTCACAGTGAGATCTTTGCTTTTTGACACTTTAAAGAGGTCTTTTGTGGCAGATTTGTCCAGTGCAACACATAGTTTGATTTCATGACTGCTGCTTCCATGGACATTGATTGTGGATCCAAGCAAAATGAAATCCTTGAAAACCTCAGTATTTTCTCCTTTTATCATCATGTTGCTTATCGATCTAGTTGTGGGGATTTTTGTTTTCTTTATGTTGAGGTATAATCCATACTGAGGGCTGTAGTCTTTGATCTTCATCAGTAAATGTTTCAAGTTCTCTTCACTTTCAGCAAGCAAGATTGCGTCATCTGAATATCTCAGGTCGTTAGTGAGTCTTCTCCAATCCTGATGCCACACTCTTCTTTACATATTTCAGCTTCTCAGATTATTTGCTCAGCATACAGACTGAATATCTATGGTGAAAGGGTACAAACCTGTTGCAGGTTTCCGGGTTTTAAACCATGCAATATCCCCTTGTTTTATGTACTCCCTCTTCATATATGTACAAGTTCCTCATGAGCACAGTTAAGTGTTCTGGAATACATATTCTTTGCAGCATTATCCATAATTTGTCATGATCCACAGCGTTAACTGCCTTTGCGTAGTCAGGTACACATCTTTCTGGTATTTTCTGCTTTTAGCCAAGATCCACCTGACATCACCAGTGATGTCCTTTGTTTCATGTCCTCTTCTGAGTCTGGCTTGAATTTTTGACATTGAGTTCCCTGTCACTGTACTGCTGCAACCATTTTTTAATTCCTTTCAAGAAAATTACCCCTGTTTGTGATACTAATGATATTGTTCAGTAATTTCCACACCCTTTGAGATGGGTACAGATATGGATGTCTTTCAGTCAGTTGGCCAGGTAGCAGTCGGCCGGATTCCTTGACATAGAAGAGTGAGCAGCTCCAGTGCCGCCTCCGTTAGTTGAAACTCTTCACTTGATATTCTTTCAGTTCCTGGAGCTTTGTGTTTTGTGGATGCCTTCAGTGCAGCTTGGACTTCTTCCTTCAATAACATCGGTCCTTTGTCTTATGCTCCCTTCTGAAGTGGTTGAATGTCGACCAGTTCTTTTTGGTACAGTGACTATATGTTCCTTCTGACTTCTTTTGATGCTTTCTGCGTCATTCAATATTTTGCCTGTAGTATATCCTTCAGTATTGCAACTCAAGGCTTGAATTTTTTCCTGGTCCTTTTCGGTCTTTGCATATTTCATTATAATACTTAGTCTTCTCAAACTGCTCTTTGAAATCTTCTGTTCAGCTCTTTTACTTCATCAGTTTTTCCTTTCACATTAGCTCTTCTACCTTCAAGAGGGAGTTTCAGAGTCTCTGCTTATAGGAAACTATAATTACTGTATTTGTTAAGAAAGTACTTTCTGGTAGAGGTTGAGTTTTTATTACTCTGTATACTCCGTTGTCTGTTCGCTAATTTTTCTCTGCTGGTGGCTCACTTACCATTATAATGATCATAAAAATGATAGATGTGAGTGCAAGTAACTTGAGGAGCTAGAGTCTGTTTTTAAATATCCCATTTCCCTCCTGGGTCAGAGCCACTGCTGTGAAGCTAGAGCAGGAGTCTAGGAATCATGACCTTGATCCATCTTGTTGGGATGATTTGATTTGCAAGTGGCATGAAACAGAAGATTATCAGAAGTTAAGTCTGTGTCTTACTGCTATGGGGTAGAATTTTAATTTTCAGAAAGATTTTTATTTAGCTACAGATGGGTTTCTTTCAGGCATTCTGGGTCGCTGCTGTTTGCAGTGCATGAAATTGAAGGGCGATTGTTGCTCTTTAGAATGCACCAGGTTCCTTGCTGTCCAGTTAGTTCAGGGCTAGGAGACAAGAGGTCTTCTGTGCCAGGTTTGCAAATGTGGTCCAAAGCAGGAGTTAAGGATTGCTCTAGTAAGTGGATTAGTAGTTTTACCTAATGACTAGATATTATGATTATTAAGTTTTATATAATTACAATTTTAGCTACTGGAATTAAATTTTGGTTTAAAAATTAAGTAGATGGTGGTGCAGTGGATGGATCCAATCAAAGCTTCCTAGCCTGGTGACATTGAGCAGGTTACTTGACTTCACTCACTTTTCTCATCTGTTAAATGGGAGTAGTATCTACATCACAGAGCTGAAGATTACATGGAATATACCCACTTCTCACTTATTGACATGGTTAGGTTCCAAAGACCAGGTTATTATGTGAAAATTGGTGTTATGCAAAAACAGCAGATGGAGCACATCACCTCACCCCCTCACGATACTGTTAAGATCCTGCCAGGCCCCTGCTGAGGTCACCTGCCACTGTCACTTCCTCTTTCCCTACATTGCCTCAGGAAAGCCCAGCTCCCACTGCTGCCCAAAGGGGAGAACTTCCTTCCAGAGCCAGGGTAGCTCGTCCCTTTCCCCACTGGGGGTCCCCTCCCTCTCTTGCCCTCACCCTATTTTCAGGATGGGTGACCCTGGATCGTCTCCTCGATGACTCTAAAACACCCTTGATGGTTTCCTCAGGGGCAGGGACGGGTTGGTGCCTGATACCCACTGGGTCCTCCCACCAGACCCAAGCATCCTTCTGCTCTTACCAGGTGGCCCTGCTCTCTTCCATCCCCATGTCCCCAAAAGAATCAACAGTCCATTCTCCTTCACAGCTTCCTCCTAGGCAATGAAAGGCCTCTGCTCTTGACCTTGAACTGTAGCTGCCACTGGCCACTCACTCACTAACCCCATCCCCATTCAGGTAGCCTGCTCCACCACCACTTGTGCCTTCCCAGGTGGGCATGAAGGAAGTATAAGGGGCTGCGAGTGCCAGTCAGCTGACATGGGGTCCCATAGGCCTCAGGCACCCAAGTGTCCTGTCTGAGGGCTCCTATTGACTATAGCCTTGTCTGTTCCTGTTACTCCTGAGGGCTGGGAGCTGGGGCCAGATCCTGGAGTGCCACTTGTGCCCTGTGTCCTGGCCCCACTCCAGCCCCCCTCAGCTCCACCCAGCCAACCTTACGTCTCTGGGACACGTGCCTTCTCTTCCAGGTGGTGTGATGTTATGAGCTTCCTTTCTGTGTCCACATGGGTCCACTGGTCAGGGACTTGGATGTTTATTACTGCCAGATGTGCATCATTAATGTGCAAAATAATCGGAGAGTAGATTTTTTACAGGTGTCATAAATATGAAATGTTGAATGGCAAGATAGTTGATAAGTGAGGAGTAGGTCTATAAAAAGTCAGCTATTGTTAATGTATTATAAATGGTTAACATACTTGGCTGCTAACCAAAGAATAGGTGGTTCAGGTCCACTCAGAGTCATCTCCAGAGGAAGACTTAATGGTCTACTCCTAAAGTATCAGCTGTTGAAAACTACAGAGCCCAGTTCTGCTCCAACACACGGGTCGCCATGAGTTGAAATCAACTCAACAGCAACTAGTGTCATAAGATAGAATTGGTCACTTGTTAAATACACTGTGCTTCATTACAGCTAAGACTCCAACAATTGAAGAGTGCCTGCACTATGATATCATATAGAGAGGGAAGAACTTGGGTGAAGTATAGTAGAGTTTGTGTGTTTTTATTGTTTGAATGTTTAAATCTTTGATTCTCATGAATGTATTTCATGAAGCAGGTAGAAATACAGTTTTCTTTATTTCTAACCACTTAGCCCCAATGCCCTACTGATTTAAAGAAGGTTCACTGTAGAATTTCAGAATGTTCCTTCACGCCACATTGTCAAAGAAGAGCAATTCTCCCATGCAATTTCATATGACACTTTGTAAATGCAGAGATAATGGAAAAGCTAAAACGAAAACAAAAATTTCATTGTCAATAATCTAGCCTCTATTTTCTATGTAAATAAAGTCTCTCCAGTTTCCTCTCTATAGGAAGGATTAAATAATAAACAATTCTGTCTAACCTTTTTAGTCTTATGCTAAATTTATTTTACTCTAATGGCACAGTTAACTCTCACTTGGTTGTGCCAGTTAATATTGGCAGAAGTAAATGACAATGGTGTGTAATGTATCCGTTTGAGTTAGGACCTTGAAATCCCAGCAGGAACTTCACAACTTGGCGTTTGGAGAAAGCAGAGACGGGGGGCTGGTGGGAACTCCCCAGCAGTGTCCACCATTTCGTTTCTTAGGGCACCCTAGGACATTTTTTTTGAGTTGTACTTGTGTGCTGCAGACACTCTTTTTCTGCTTTTCTTACTGTGGGATTTTTTCCACGTACTCTTTAATTCATCTGGAATTTGTTTTTGCCTGAGGTGCACATCTCTTTGCCCCTTTCCAGTTACCATTCAGTCACCTCCTCCTCATGGCGACCCCATGTGTGTCAGAGCAGAACTGTGCTCCACACTTTTCAGTGGCAGATCTTTCAGAAGCCAATGACTAGGCCTTTCTTCAGTGGTCACACTGGGTGGACTCGAACCACCAATGTTTCAGTTAGCAGCCGGGCATGCTGTCCGCATCACCCGGAGTTATTGCGGGCATTCAGGGTGAGCAGCCCAAGGGAGACCGTCTGACTCTACCTTTAGTACCAACCACAAAAGCAAAGCCAAATTCCATAAATCTATCATTTTTAAAATTAGGTGTATTTTACAAATGTAACATTCTTTAGCTTCATAAGCACTGGCATAAAAGGGGAAGGGCAAGTAATTACTCTTCTGGTGTGGTGTTTCTTATTTTCTGTTTGAGAGACATGTTCATTTCCCCTCCTTGCCTTTTCATCTTCTTGTTTCCTTGACACACCTGCTTCTAAGCGCCCTTCTCATCTCTCCCTGCTGTGACAGTTCACTAGCACTTCACGGTACCTAAGACTCTCTCAACTCTTATTTTCCACCAGCTGTCAGTTGCAGAATAAGGTGGCTTTGTTTGGGAGGGAAGGGGTAGAATCCTTTCTGAACGTCGCCTTTTCCTTTGAAGCAGGAGCACTTCAGAGACAATTGAACTGCTTTTAGGTTTTTCTTACCACCAGCTTTTTCTTCTGATAGATCCTGCCGTGAACATACAGTTCTGTTGATGACATCGATTTGTTGCTATGGAAATAGTGGCAATGTCACAGATTCAGCCCAGTGACTTTACTGCAGGTTCATGCAGGAGAAATGGGTGAGGCTTTAGGGAGAACCTCATTAAAACTGAAAGCTATCAATTATAAGCAGGTGAAAGGAAAATGGAGCCAATCTTTTATGTAATGAAAACAAAAAGTGAACCCCTAGCAAATTCACTGCATGCAGTTGAAAAGCCCCCAGCATGAATCCTGACCTATGAGCCTCTTTTACAAAATCAGATTTTTACACTTTCGCACAATATTTCTTCTACTTCAGTTTACATTCTAGAACCCAAATTATTTGCACTAAAATGGCTTTTCCCTTCTGGTCTTCAGGACATGGGCAGCAGCAAGTAGTTCCTACTCCAGTCTCTGCAGCCAGCGCACCAACCAGCAAACCCCAGCAACAGAATGGAAGTTCAGGAATGGGTAAGATTGCCACGCGAGGACGTGTGTTGATTCTGTGTGTCAGGCTTTTGAGTAGTGTTTTGAAATTTAATCTGGGACTAACAGGATTTTTTAAAATGCCATTCATGACCAAATGGCTTCTTGCAAAGAATAATTCAGATTCTTACTGTAAGTATGTGATTGGAAAAAATGACTAAAGGTAGTCTTCTAAAAATCTTTAACAATATGCCTTTTTTTTTTTTTATCAGAATGATAGCACTTCTCCGTTACTAGTTTACCTTGATAGTTTTTCACATCTTTAGGTTTTACACCTTCTAATTATCTGTAAATTTGCATAGCTTTTCAATTCTTGCCTCTTAACCATCTAGGATCTGCTTATTGAATTTGGCTCCTCTCTCCACGTTTCCTGTTTGGGACTCTTGGATATTCATTGTTTGCTTGAAGATAGAATCGTTTCTCCTGGTCACAGGCTCTGCCTCTCGGTTCACGGATGAGAGTTTCTTTTCTAACTTCCTCTGTAGCAGGTCCTGAGAAGCAATAATGGGATCATTTTGGTTACTTTCTGGTCTTTGCTTCAGGAATCCCCTGATCTGCGAAGTCACCTGTGAAAATTATGATTTGTAGGATTGGTGAAGTTTATGTTTACCGGTCTTTGTTTCTGTTGCAGCTTCACATGAAGTTCTCTTTTCCTCTCAGCTACTGGTTTTTATTTTCTACTTCTAAGATTCTAGGAGAAGCAAGATAAAGACATCACTGATGCTCCTGTGAAACCTTTAGGACACAGGACTTTTCCCCAGTGGTCGGTGGCTCTAGCCAGCAAGCGTCCGTGTTCCTTTCTAAGTGCATCTGTGTCTACCTAGCTCTCGGATTGTGTGCTGTTGGCAGGGGTGTGTGTGAGGGGAATAGATTAAGGTAAGTGGGAAGCAATCTAACAGTCAGTTCCTTAGGCTGAAATATAAATACTGTGCTGCTGTTTTCCAGTTGTCTGTCTTTGACTTAGGTTGAAATTAATTTTTTAAAAATTAGTTAATGTTTTCTAAACACACATCAGCTAGGAGGTGAAAGAAAAAGGACTGAATGTGTGTATTCACATTCACAGTACATGAGCTTCGTTGCATACTCTGGAGGTAATTACATACTATTGTATCCGTATGGTCTCTCTTGACTCCCTGGTTGGAATAGAGAATTTTAGGATCTGAGGCAGTAGGTATATTTTTTTTACTGAATGCTGCAAATACCTACAATAGTGTGATAGTACATGTCATGGAAACTCAATAAATAAATGGTAGATTTACATTTTTAACTAAATTCCATTCTGAGGGATTTTTTTTTTTAAACCAATACCAGTTTATTAAAATAGCAAGCAATTAATGGCACTTACACAGATGCTTGGAGGCTCGTCAGTATTAAATAACTTAGGCCATTCAAGTTTAGGTTCATTGTTCTAGATTCTGAAATACTGAAGTACACAAGAGAAAGGAGTTACCTAAATGCCTCCCCACCCCCTTTTTGTTTTAAATTGTGATTTGGGTGAAAGTTTACAGAGCAAATTCACTTTCCACACAGCAGTTCACATACACTTTGTCTCACGTCATTGACTACAATTTACCCCAATGCAGCAGCTCCCCTCCCACTTCCTCCTCATAGTTACCTCTTCCCTGTGTCCCTCCCTCCATGCACCCCTGCCCCCTGGGCTGTCTCCCTGTGCGTAACAGCCCTTCTTTCTCCCATGATTGTTCTCTCCAAGGAATGTCTCCACCTCAGGTACATGTTCAAAACATATGCCTGTCTTCTGTTTGGCTGGAAGCCACAGGTATGGTTCAATTCCAGACCTACAGGGCAGCTAGGGGCCATAGTCTCAGTGGTTCCACCAGGCTCTATCAGACCAGCAAACCTGGTTCCCACTTTTTTTTCTCCAATGATTTTGAGTTTTGTTCCACGTTGTTCTTCCTCTGTATCCAGAATCTCCTACATAGATCCTCCACTGAGTGGTTAATGGTAGCAGCCAGGCACCATCTAGTTGTTCTGGTCTCATAGTCGTATAGGCTGCAGATCATATGGTGTACCAGTCGCTAAGACTAATTGTTTCCATGAATTTTTGGGTTTTTTTTTTTTCCATTCTTCTTTGCTCCGGATGAGGAGAGACCCATCATTGCATCTAGATGTCCACTTGCAAGCATTTAAGATCCCAGTTGCTACTCACCAAAGTAGGAGGTGGAACAGTGTTTTGTGTAGTAAGTTATGCTAATTGAGCCTGATGTCCCCTGAGACCATGGTCCTGAGCCCACGGGTTCAACTACTCAGTCCCTCTGAGAGAATATTTTTATATAAAATCTGCATTACATTAATTTGGAGATTGAAGGTTTACAGAAATAGTGTCTGATAAAGGAGTTTATCTGCTAATCTTTAATTCCCTGTTCTTTCTATGTGGAGGTAGCTACATAGGCTCAGATGGAGGCAGAAGGGGTCAGAGGCCACACACCTATGTTTTGAACCAAAAACTGATTCTTGCTTTGTTCCCAACTAAACCCAGTTCTGTAGACTTCATTCTGCACTTTTTGGTCCTATAGGCCAGTTGAGCACTGGGGTCTTTGTGGATGTTTTGTGGTGAGTATTCTTCACCTCAGATGTTTCATCCAAGTCTGTCCCTTCCTTCTTACTTCCTAGCCTCCCCTTTTGCCTTTTTTCACTATGTGACTAATGACTTGTCATCAGTTTTACTAGTCAAGAAGGTTGGTTTTCTTCCTGTGGCCTGTTGTCTTGTCTACTGATGTAAGAGAAAAGTGTAAGGGGGTGGACCTCGGAAAGTGCAGTGTCTGGATTCATTACCATTATTCCTACCATAGGGCTTAAGTCAGTAAATGTAATAGTGAACTTCCATGCTTGGTTCTAGATGGTTTTTCTGTCTCCTGCTTCAGTCTCTGCTTGATCTTCATACCTCTTGGACAATAAAAAGGAAAAACTTTGCCTCTCGTTTTGTACAGTTTTACCAGCAGCACCTCAGTAATTGAGTTTTTGCTAAAGTTATTGTAAAAGCTAAGTAGGATAATAGATTGTCCTTTCTGTTCATTTTAAAGCTTCCACCGTATCTAAGGCTTATGGTGCCTCAAAGATGTTTGGAAAAGCTGGAGGTACCAGCCTGGGGAACACTGCTGTGGGAACACAGTCCAAAGTGGTGCCCATTGCCAGCCTCACCCCTTACCAGTCCAAGTGAGTTGTTTCATAGAATAAGTTCATAATGTATAAAAAGTTCTCCTAGGTGGGCTTTTGAGTTTTTTTATGCATGAACCTCAGAGTCACCATCACCTAAAATGGGTCTGTCTTTTCTGAGGAAGAGAAGGGTACAAATTGTGGCAACCTTTAACTCTCTTAACAAAAAGAATAGAAAAGCAACCTGCCGTAGCCTGTGGAGTTTCATTCTGTGTGAGAGTGAGAGTGAGTGAGAGAGAGAGAGGGAGAAAAGATACACAACAAAGCATGCACCCATTTGAGATTTCTTCATATGCAGTTCAGTGCCTTTGGTTACATTCTTCACATTGTGATGCCATTCTTTCTTTCTTTTTTTTTTTTTTTATTAGGATTTGGGTGAAGATTTACAGAGTAAATTCACTTTTCATACAGCAGTTCACATATACTTTGTCTCATGTCATTGACCAAAATTTACAATGCAGCAGCTCCCCTCCCACTTCCTCCCCATAGTTACCTACTCCCAGTGTCCATCCCTCATACTCTTCTGCACCCTGAGCTATCTCCCTGTGTGATGCCATTCTTAACATATCTCTACATACATTGTTTCGCCACTGTTAGCTTTTACTCTCTATGCCTATTAAAGTTCTTAACCTGTGCCTCACCATTACTATTGTCAATTTGATCGTGTGTCGATAATTCTTTGCAAGCATACAGTGTTCAAGGCTGACACTCTTTTTTAATTGAAAAACTTTTGTTTTGTTTACAGTTGACTTCATGGAATAGTTTCAGTCCAAGGTTTAAAGATTATTTCAGAACAGTAGATTTAGAGGTTCCCCAGTGTTAGTGGATCCAGTAAGTCTGGTTGCCCTAAGAATTTGATGTTCTGTTCTATACTTTTCCACCTTTTCAGGAAGACCCATCTATTGAGTGCCTGATTCAAACGTTCAGTAATGGTAGCCAGGCACCAACCATTTCTTCTGGTCGCATGGTAAAGGGGGTGGCACTTTATGCAGGCATTTAGACCTGCGTCCATTTAGTTTTCCATTTCCCGGGCCTCTTCTGCTTCAGGCAAAAAGAGACCAGTTGTAATATCTTGAGTGGCCACTGAACCAAAAAAACAAACCTGTTGCCATCAAGTCAGTTCTGACTCATAGTGATCCCCATTGGATTTCCAAGGCTGTAAATCTTTATGGAAGTAGATTGCCTCATCTTCCTCCCATGGAGCAGCTGGTAGGTTTGAACCACCAACCTTCTGGTTAGCAGCCAAATGCTTTACCCACTGCACCACCACTGGCAGACTTTAAAGACATCGAGTGTTACTCACTGAACTAAAAGGTAGAATAGAATCTCTAAAAACAATTGACTAGATAGACCCATGAAGCCATGACCCTAAACCTTCAAACCAAGAAATCTGATAAGAATCAGTTGATAATCCTGTGAGTAAAAATGAGTATTTGTGCTAATTCTGAAGACATTTCATCTTCTGAGAAGTTGTAAATTGGTGATTTTTTTTTTCAATCCCAGAATTCTTTCAGATGTATTTTTATTTGTTCTAAAGTGCCTTTTAAGATAGGGAGGATTTTTTTCTGGAGGTGTTGTAAATAAGGTAGCTAAATTACCAGGCACCTCCACTCAGGATCCAGGACTGGATCTCAGATCTTGCGTCTCCTTTTTCAGCAGGCTCTCATTCATGCTGCTGTAGAGTATTTTCCTGTGGTGTTTCATGTTTATAACCTTATATTTATATGAGAAATGAGACAGACGTTTGACATCAGTGATATCAGTTCTCATAATTGAAAATAGTGGCAAAACGTAATTGCTGGTATTGCTGTGTTTTCTAGCTTAGAACCTTTCATTAAGGGATATTGTTGCCTTGGTGATGCTTTTTGGAGAAGAGAGAGAGTTTATAAATTTACTTAGTTGACAGGAGAATGAGTTAGTATTAAATCACCTTGTATGTTTTAGTATTTGCTTATTCTGTAAACTGTCAAACCTGTGTATCATCTTGGGGTTTTAATTACCTGGATTAAAATATAGCTAACACTGAAAAACAGAGTATGTATAAGGTGAGAGGGGTCACAGGAAGGGTATGGGAAACCTTTCCGATCCCTCCCAAAAAGACTTCAGATAATAATACACCGTTTGGTTTTCAGGTGGACTGTTTGCGCTCGTGTCACCAACAAAAGTCAGATCCGTACCTGGAGCAATTCTCGAGGGGAAGGAAAGCTTTTCTCTATCGAAATGGTTGATGAAAGTGTGAGTATTTGTCAAATGAGGGAAGAGCAGTACTTGACTCTGAGAGACAGAGGGCTCATTTCCATGCAGGCCTATCAGGTACACAGTACCAGGAGAGGCCAGACAGGAACACGATTGTTACTGTTGCTCTAACCTCTGTTGAAGGTATAAATGAAATCCTTGATCTTAGATAAAAGTATTTGTTGAAGTAGAAATTAGTTTTCTAAATGTACGAGTCGCACATTAGCAGGAGAAAACAGAGATGTTGTGTCTGACTTGCTGGCAGGCTTAGTTGAAGCCCTAGAGTATGATACCTGCCCATGAGCAGAGCGGAGCTTTGGACCACAGCAGAAGGCAGGCAACAGCCACCTGGCTAAATGGATGCCTTTGTGGGAAATGGATTCTGACTGTGCACACTCTTATTTGCTTACAAAACAAAACAAAAGCCATGAGCATGAGACCAAAACATTTCCAGGCTGTGGAGTCTTGATAGTTGTGTATCTGTCCATTAGTCTTGTTAGTCTTGTTTATAAATGCTAAAATATACTTCAAACATTCTTTTAAAATGCTGCATATTTCCTAGTTTTTCAGACTCCTAAGGCAGAAAAAAAGCAGTTTTTCTTTTTGAAGATGGGATAACGCCCCAAATGTACCTGTGTGATGACAGCGGCAATATCAGAACTTAATTTTTTACCAAATCATTGGTTTGATGTGCAAAATTTTGGGTGAAATTTTAGCTGTTTATTTAAGTTTCTTATCCAGCCATAGCATTTTGATGGACAGAAAAGTGAAAGTGAAAATCAGACCCCAAGCAACGTGAAAACATGACTGGTTATAACTCTTGGCAGTGACTCCTGGGTATGAAGGAAATTCCTCACTTAGGCACAAGCTGATGAGTCACCGTGTTCAGCGTCTTCCCTGCGGCTTCAGTCGTGCCGCTCAGTGTTCACATTTTCTGTTTTTGTTGTTAAAATATTAAACTCACTGCTGGATTTTTTTTTTTTTTTTTAAGTTTCTAACTGAAGTTAGTAAAGATTGATTATGCGATTAGCTAGGTGAACCTCTGCTTTTTCACTATCGCTATTAGGTTGAGTGATTGGAGACTGTAAAATACATGCTTCTGTAGTGTCTGTAGGCCTCACGTAGATCCCGTTTATGGTTGTGGTACTTCCTGCTCTTAAGATGCCATCTTGATGCTAAAGTCTCCTGTTCACTGGTTAAGCTTGCTGTCAAACACCACAATCCTAACCTGCTCTCCTGCGTCTGCAGGGTGAAATCCGAGCTGCTGCTTTCAACGAGCAAGTGGACAAGTTCTTTCCCCTCATTGAAGTGAACAAGGTACAGCAGTGTTGGTTTGAGAACTGAAAGTCAGTTCAGTGGCGACCTGGGGATGAGGGGCTCTCGGCCAGTGAGAGTTGGGTGGTGCTGAAGGACTTTTGTGTCAGACTGGATGGATGTTCCATGGTTTGTCCTTTCCTGCAGGTCTATTATTTCTCAAAAGGCACCCTGAAGATTGCTAACAAACAATTCACAGCTGTTAAAAATGACTATGAGATGACTTTTAATAATGAGACTTCTGTCATTCCCTGTGAAGATGGTCATCATTTACCTACAGTTCAGTTTGATTTCACAGGGATCGATGACCTAGAGAACAAGTCCAAAGACTCACTTGTTGGTAAGTCTACATATGGGAGCAAAGAGAATGGGGATCATTAATTTTGTTTGCAGTTAATTGGGAAGGTGTAAGGCTTACGTACTTGCTGTTCAGCTTTTGGTCATACAATAAAGGGAGCCTTAACTATCTCTTACTAAAAGGTTGTGCCTATGTTTTAGACATCATTGGAATCTGTAAGAGCTATGAAGATGCCACCAAAATCACAGTGAAATCTAACAACAGGGAAGTTTCTAAGAGAAATATCTATTTGATGGACATGTCAGGGAAGGTGGTGTCCGCTACTCTGTGGGGAGAAGATGTAAGTACTTGCAATGAACAGACAGAACATGTACAGAAAGGCAAAGACATAAAGAGCTCCTTAGATGGAATGTCTTGCCCTGTGAGTTGTGGGGCATTGGCCATGTTGTAAGGGTGAAGGGTTGAGCTGTCTGGGGTATATTTGAAATCCTTGATTTGATTCACTTCTGTGAGATTTGCTATAATTGAAAGTTTTACATAGTGAAATCCTCTTTCCTCTAAGTCTAGGAGAAGAGTGGTACATTAGTTTTTTGATTGATCTCTGAGCAGATTTTGTGTGTGAAGTCTATCTTAAATAGATTCCACGTTACCATTTATTCCATTCATACTACTACTGACATTGTTTTCATTTTCTAGAAAAAAATGTCACCATGTATGCTTCCTCAGATGTGCCTGCCAGTGAGTGATACTTGTTTATGTGCGTTTGGTGTTTTGTTCTCATGCAGGCTGATCGATTTGATGGTTCTAGACAGCCTGTGATGGCCATCAAAGGAGCCAGAGTTTCTGATTTTGGTGGACGGAGCCTCTCTGTACTGTCTTCAAGCACTGTCATCGTGAATCCTGATATCCCAGAGGCCTATAAACTCCGTGGATGGTAGATTTTTATGGGGCAAAACAAAGGGGTTATTTGAGCCTGGGCTTTGAGATGAGCTAAGTCTTTTGGTTCTTGTGATCAGTATGTGAGCTGTCTGCTGAGCAGAAGGCTTTGTTACTGAATGGAGCAGTTTCTGTATTTCTGAAGGCATCATACCTTCTGAGAGGATGGCTTTAGAGCCCTTAAACTGACAAACCTGTAAGCCCATGATATACCTGAAGAGTTGGAGGAGGCAATTAGAATGGAAGTGCTGCATGCCGACCTGGATCCTGTCAAAGACAGTGCGGGCGTTAGCGGTCTGTTGTGAGGAGCTGTGAGCGAAGGCACCTTTCTCTCCTTGGTTTACAGCTGTGGGCTTTTGTGGTGTGGGAGGAGAAAGTGCTTTCTTATTACTCAAGTCGTTGGTGCCCATCACATCTCCTAGTATATTATTTGTTGGGTTCTGTGATAAAGTGTGGTGGGAACAATGGGCTTTTGTTGGCATTATATTGTTATTCCCAAAGCACTCAAGGAATGAAGAGAGCCTGTTAAAATCTCTTCAATATATCTAGCTTTTTTAGGGCATTGAAACTCTGTCTTAAAAGAGTACTTCAAACTGAAACATGGTATGCAAGTATTGATGTGATCAGGGAAAACACTTTAACTAGCTTGAGCTTAAATAATTCGTGTAGCTGTAATCACAGGGAAGTGTGTTGGTTTCAAACTGTGTCTTAGATTTTAAGTGACTAAGGTATTAGCTCATATGACATACTTCCCCCTTTCATTTTGAGTCTAAAGTGAACCAGTAGTGTTAGTATTTTATTGGTTTGATGAAACATTTACTGGACTGTTCATATCACAGTAAGCCAGCCTCCTGAGTATGGTCCACAGATACTTACTTATTTAACTATCTCTATAGCTGCTATCACCTTATAAAGCAGGGCCTGTTAATAGTCTGACCAGAAATAACTGTGGCTTTGGTTTGTCCTTTGCCTGGTTTTCTTTCAGGCTCTGGAGTTGACCCCAAGCTAATTGGATGTCCACATTACAGTCTTTGTGTTTCACTTGTCAATAACTGAATCCCCATCAACTTCAAAAGACAATCCTGTCCCTAGAATAAAAGAACTTGTCATTGATCAAAAAGAAGTTTGGTGCATACACTCCACCTTGGCGAGAATTTGAGACGTTTAGGCCTTGGCTATAACAATGTGGAATCCTTACTGTCAGAAAGGCTGCCTCACTCCTTACTCCATTGTGTCCTGATGAGCTATCTTTGGTGGCAGATGTCTCCTTGGAGTTTTTGAACCAAAAACTTGTGTAGCTGGTGGTGGTGAAACAGACCCCTGGACTGTGCTGGGCTTCTGTTTCGGATTTCGCCACTTCCCTGAAGGACTGGGAGGGCCTTGTCCGCAGCACAGGGCAGCGTCCATCCTGACCACAGTCTCTTTCTGAGGAGCCTGCTCTGGACGTCGTTAGCTCTCAGTTACCCACCTCTGGGATGACACGTGCATGTGTGTGATCTCAGGCTACACACGTATATTCCTGAGTAACTTTCCCCTACCCACTTTCCTTCATATCACCTGTTACTTGGTCAAGAAATACAATCACTTTTGACAATAATTTAATACAGATTGAAATTCAATATCAGCAATAAGTCAAATCTCACTAAGGAGGTAAATCTACAACAAGAAAATAGATAATGCCTTCCAGTAAATTACTTTGGGTTATGTAATCTTTTGGACTGTGTATCAGGCTTAAAAGATCTTTCACCATGGAAACAGTTCTGCTAACCTATTACAATAAGATGACTGTCCCTTTCTATACAGATACATTTCAGTGATGATAAGAATGACCGACAATGAGCATCCGTTGCCCAAAGAATCTAGCAGAGCCCCCATTACTGCTGTGTTGTCTTGATGTCCCTGGTTTCTGTTTTCAGGCCTTGGGCCCTCTAGCCAGTGTTGCTATGCAAGGCTAATTTAAGAAAAGGTTCTGTGGTGCTTTGGCACTGTGTGTCTTGACCACTGGGGGGCATCAAAACAATTGAGATAACAAGGGTTATTCATTTGCCTTTTAGACTTAAGAGAACAATTAGGAAGACACTGACTTCAGCCCCAATAACTATGACTGTAAAAGGTGGTAGTGGGCAGGTAGAAAGCCTTATGGGGGATATAAGAACAAGTAGCACATTAGAAAAGTGTATCAAGTGTCTGTCCCTTCTTTTGTTTACTTTGTAGGTTTGACTCAGAAGGACAAGCCTTAGATGGTGTTTCTATCTCTGATCTAAGGAGTGGAGGAGTAGGCGGGAGCAACACCAACTGGAAAACTCTATACGAGGTCAAGTCAGAGAACCTGGGCCAGGGCGACAAGGTAGCCTGCGTTCCTACCTTTCTTCCTAAAAGCATGTATCTAACTAAACTCTCACTGCCATCAAGTCGGATCCGACTCACAGCAACCCCTCCTTGGGTTTCCAAGGTGGTATCACTATGGAAGTAGATTGCCCAGCCGTCCTTCCGAGGAGTGGCTGGTGGATTTGAACTGCCAGCCTTCTGGTTAGCCTTAGGCACTACGCCACCAGAGCTCCTAAAGCACATATAGTATGTGAAAAAAAATGGTAAGTGTTCAAATCTGATGTCTGAGACCAGCGGTCAGACAGTAATTCAGAGCTATGATTCGAAACCAGGCCTCGGCCAGAGCGTGGCGTGGTGGTTGAGAGTCACTGCCAGAGGGAAGGGGCTGCACTTACTGATAGGAGTATGTTGTACCCCTCAGGTATATTGAGGCAGAAAATGTTAAGAACCCTGACTGGAGAGTTGTTTAATACTTAGAGGCAGGGACAACAAAGCTGTTTATGAGAATATGACTTGCCTTCAGGCCCGTGTTTTTTTTCTGTGATTGTTCACGCAAAATGAAGCACCCACGTGTCAAGAAGATGTTTTCTGAGGTTGTAGCTCACAAGTATTCAGTACCAGGTTCCCTGTCAGGCCCTGGCAGTTCACACGGACAGTAACTGGCTGCAGAACATTAACCTCTCATAGGCTGAGAGTTGGCATGCTTCTGACAGGAGTTGACTCGGATATTTGATTATAGTTGCGGTTGCCCTTTCAAGTGCCTCTCCTCTGTCTTGATCTAAACGTGAAATCTGTCAGTAATTCATTATTTAAATAATTTGTTTCTTCTTTATGCTCCCAGTAACAGCAACCTTTGCTTTTTATTTCCCCCTAATATACAACAGTTTTTATTCTTTACTGTCTCATTTCACTGTTTCCTTATCCATCATTGTCATCAACAGCAACTTATAACACTATTATATGTAGCATCTTGGGAATTAAACATTGGACAGATCTGTATTTTGCTGTCATAGAAACAACCACTCTTGGAGTTCTGCCCCCATTTCTCTCTTAGATCTATGGGTAGACAGTATATAATAAATTAAGCGTAGAAAACACCTATCTGCTCCCAAACTTTCAAGTTCACCCTTTGAAGATGGACCTAACCTGGAAATACAGGGAGATGCTTTAGGCAGTCTTTTAGGAGTCTTATTTTCTCCAGAACCTTCTAAACTGGGATACTAGCCCAAACTCTTTAAACATCTCCATGGTGGTTTTGCCTGTTTTGGCATGAGACCGCCCTAGAGGTTGCTGACCTGGCTCTGAATTCAGGGTACACCCAGAGGAAACTGCTCCCTGGCAGTACTAAATGTACCCGAAAGAATTACTCATTTCCATTCCTCTTTATGGGGGTTAAAAAACAAGCACAAAGAAGAAAAACCCAAGCATATGACTTAATCCTTGGTAGATTTACTTATCTGTGATTTCTTAACTTTGAAGCCACAGATCTTAGCCAAAATTATTTTTGGATTCTCCTGAATTTTAGCTCCTAGACCAGGGGTTAGCAAAGCAACCCAGAAACCAGATCTGTCGTGCCACTTATTTTGTTGTTATTTATTACAGTAACATATATATAACAAAAAACTTGCCATTTCAACTGTTTTTATGTGTATGATTTAAGGACATTGATTATGGCACTGTCTTGTGTAACCGCTGTTTATTTCCAAATTTTTTCCTTACCCCTAACAAAAGCTCAGTGCCCCTTAAGCACTAACTCCCCCCACACAAACATGCTTGTTACTGGAACGCAGCTGAACGTGTCCACTTCATACTGTCTCTGCCTGCTCTTGTGCCCCAACAGCAGAGTCAAGTAGTTGCAACAGAGGCCATCTGACCACATGGCCATAAAGCTAAAATCCTTCCTATCTGGCTTTTTACGGAAAAGATTTGCTGACCTGCCCTAGACAAAGATAAAAGTGAATCTCCAGGCCTAGAATTCACTGCCATTGTTTTCAAAATAATTTGCAGACAGATGGTTGATGATAGTTTTGCTAGAGTTTTGTGGTCTGCACACTCTATATTTTATAGATCTCTTACCTTGGTTTGGTTAAAGGAACAAGGTAAATAAAGTCTTCATCTTTCACACAGTTTTCAAGCAAAGAAAAAAAAGCGTTTCCATTTTAAACTGATTCAGAATTTTCTTTTGCTAAGGACTTACATGTTTTAGAACTCGGTTATTTACCTTCATGGGGTTTGTAGTCAGCCCATGTGACTTCTAAAACTACAGAATGAACTGCTCCCTGTCACCACTTTGTGATCTTGAGAACTAAGCTTCGGAAAGGCTTCGTACTTACGTGTAAGGGTGAGCTTTGAGCTGTCACTGAGGGCAGCCCTGAGTTATCGGCTTGATGCTCCATATGTCTCCTGTCACTCTCTCCTGAAGGCGGACTACTTTAGCTGTGTGGCGACGGTGGTGTATCTTCGCAAAGAGAACTGTATGTACCAAGCCTGTCCAACTCAGGACTGCAATAAGAAAGTGATTGACCAACAGAACGGATTATACCGCTGTGAGAAGTGTGACAGCGAATTTCCTAATTTCAAGTACCGCATGATCCTCTCAGTAAGTGGAATGGGTGTATGGGAGCCACCGGGGGTGTTTATCAAGTCCCTGCCATGTGCCAAGCACCCTGGGTCCAACAGCAAAAACAAAATCATGACAGGAAGCCTGCAGTAAGTGCTAAAGAGCCGATGATTGTTTCATAAATTACGAAGTACAGGGCCTTTCACTCAGCTGAATAGCAGTCTGCTTTCTCCTCCTAAAAGCTTTTTACTTTTCCCCCCGTGTCAGAAAGTTAGATTTCTGCACCCCGGCTGATCTCAGTGTGCCGTGCGTGTAGCTGGTGGCACTGCCTGGCTAACATTTCAAAAAGAAGTAATTTGAAATGGCATTTTTAGAGAGCAGTAATGGTCCTTACACAGCCCATGCCTGTGTTTATTATCCTGGTGGATGATCTGTTCCTCAGGCCTTAGTGCTGACTTCAGAGGCACGGGACTGCGTGCTGATGAGAGGTTGTGGCTTTTTTGCATTGTAAGAACTGTTTCTTTCTGTTTTAAAACCTTTAAAATGAACAATCTAAGTTTTTTATTTATGTTTTTAAATGATAGTGAAGTTACAAGAAGGTGGGCACTCACAATCTTTCCAGAGAGTAGTGATTTGACATTAGTAAGTCAGAAGCCATAAAAATGTTTTTATTTTTGATGCAATAAACAACTGAAGAGAGTTTATTCTAAGGAAATAATCAGATGTTATATATGTATAAGGTTGTTTATTAGACTGTTATTTTAAAAAAAAAGAAAAATAGGTACAACTTAGAAAAAACTCAAAACTTAGTACTCTATTGGTTAATTCCTTTATTGAGTATCCATAAAGTGGAATACCATGGTAGTCTTAGAATTTGCTTTTTATTTGACAAAAGTTTCCACAGTTAAAATGTTTGTAAAAAAGTGCTGATGAAGACTATAAAAATGGTAAGTCAGTATTCAGACTATATTACTTGAAAATGGCAAATTATAGAATAGTATGTCTTACATGTACATAGAAAACAGACTGAGAGGACAAATACCAGTAATGGTTATTTCTGGTTAATTTTTATTGGCTTCTGTATATTTTTCTAAGGGGCTCTGGTGGCGTACTGGGTAAGGCATTTGGATGCTAACCAGAAGGTCAGTGGTTCAAACCCACCAGCTGCTCCGTGGGTAGAAGATGAGGCAATCTACTTCCATAAAGATTACAGTCTTGGAAACTCGGTGGGGGTCGCCATGAGTCTGAAATGACTCTGTGGCAGTGGGTTTGGTTTTTTGGTTTATATGTTTTTCTGCATTTTCTGATTTTTATTTTTTTATTTATCTTTTTTTTTTTTTGCCACAAATACTCTTGTGATAGGAAAATTTTAAGAAAATATTTTTTATTTTTAATAAAAAAGTAAGGGATTTCATTTCATCTACTCTTCCTGCATCCAGAGTGCCCTTTAAATAGTAGCTCAACAGGAAAGTTCTATTTAAACATCATCATTTTTTGTGAACTCTACACTTTTCATTTAAGATGAAGAAAATGGTGTTTACACAGTTTATCCCATCAGTTTCCTGTTAAGCATAAATAGTGGAATTCCAGCTTGCTTGTTTCATGTGCTGTGTCTCCATCCATACCTCTACGTCATGGCTGCTCTCACTCTGTGAAATGTGACTCTTTTTCTTCTTAGGAAAATAGTGTGGGGGGTACAGTAGGTTGATCCCCAATGTGTGGTACCATTACCTTCTATTTACAAATGTTTTTAAACTCTCTTGCATCACTTTGTATTTCATCCTAACATTTGATACTAAAAGTTCCATGTACATGCAAAATGAAATGCAAAATTATCAAAATAATAACCTTGTTTTATTTTTTTCTTCAAAGTCTTTTACCTTAGCAGTTATATTCTTTGATACTCACTTTCTTCTTTGAGTCTCCCTTGTCTACCTTTACACTGTGGTCTAATTGAGAAATGTATTGTTTATTCCGTTGCTAGGCAAATTTGGTGGCTGGGTAAAGGCCCCTCACTCAGGCTCTTGAATTGTCCGGGTTGTTCAGCAGTGACAGCCTCATCTCCTGGAGCTCTTCCTAGAGACTGAAGAATGTATAATTTAAAATGCAGAGAACTTGCCCTGACTCATTGGAGGCTTGTTCAAAACCTTTAATCCAGAGCTCGTTTGAGCTGGAGGGAACTAAGTCTCTGGACCTGTGTGCTGCCTCTGAGGGAGAGAGTAGCTGGGCTATGTCCCCACCGAGATCTGAACTCACGTCCACAGCATATCGTGTTTCTGCTGTGAACCAGACACATTTTAAACTTTCTGATCCTCGCACATCTTTGCAGAGAGCAGGGTATAATGATATTGTGTTTTTCTTTGGGAATTAATGAATGAGTGCAAAGAATTTGTCTCCTAGTCTCCTGAGCATGCCTTCCTTGTATTATTTCTTTGCTGTGATAATACAGAGTTGTGTTTTTCAGGCAAATATTGCAGATTTTCTAGAGAATCAGTGGGTCACTTGCTTCCAGGAGTCTGCAGAGGCCATCCTTGGACAAAGCACCACTTACCTTGGAGAATTAAAAGAGAAGGTCGGCCACATTTTATTCTAAGAGTTCCCAAGCTGTAACACTGATTCTTTTTTTTTTTTGCTTTTTAGTATTTCTTGGTTCGTTTCTTTTGTGTGTTATATATAGTTTCTCTGTTTGATTATGCTTGAGAGCTCATCTGATTTTTTTCTAACTTTGCCTATTTTGGATGCATTAACAATGAGGTAATAAAGTATAGTGGGTCTTGGATTATGAGCCTCCGACTTAATGTACAACCCATAGTCATGAACCAGCCCCCATAAAGCCTATTATATTAAAAATTCCAAGTACATCCAGTGGTTCATAATAACAAACGAGCTACTTTGCAACATGAATCAAAGCATTATTAAGTTAAAAATGTTTTAGTGTATCTGGAATGTTTAATGTTTTTTATGCATAGAAAGGTACACTATGTATTATATATACCGAGACAAACGTTTGACTGACATAAGATACAAACCCTACCTAACTGTTGTGACTTAGCACAAATTTAACTTAAAGACAGACTTAGGAATGGAACTTGTTCATAATCTTCCTGTAATACATGTAAAAGTACTTCAAAAATAAAGCACTTTTAAGTATGAACCACTTACTTATTATTATGAACAAACACCCCAGCATTGGTTTGCTTATGACCACTTGAGACTCGAAAGGCATCTTCTGAAATAACTTAAAGGTAGACCTGTGCTTGAGGCATCTTACTGCTAACCAGAAGGTTGGCAGTTCAAGCCCTGTAAGTGCTTCACGGAAGGAAGATGGGGCAATCTACTTCGGTGAAGATTTACCACCTCAGAAAAACCAGTGGGGGGAGCTATGAGTCGGAGGAGACTTGATGGCAGTGAGTTAGTAACAATAAATGCCTTTCTGAAAAGTTGAGTCAAATCCTGGTTTAAATGCACATATAAAGTAGTTGCTATTTCTGGTAGTCAGATGCAGTTCTTATTAAGTGACTTTCTTTTCATCAGATGATTTATCCATTTCATTTTTATAAATTTGCATTTTTACTTATTAGGTTGGTTTAATGCAAGGAATAGATTACCAAGTATGCTAAATTTGGGGAACATCATTGCTCAGATAAAATATGTAAAGACCAATATAAGTAGTAGCTTCTCTTTTTTTAATAATTTACTATATTTTATTGTTGAGTAAGCAATATTTTCTGAGCTACATAAATTTTATCTATAATTTCCCCCCCCCCCATTTCTTACCAATTGGTTAGAACACTTGTAAAGGCCGCTGAGACACAAGGTTTTGGCGTTTGTTTTGCCATTTTTCTCCTGCCGTCCTGCCCTGGTTCTGTTGTTTGCTCTGCCCTCCCCTCCTTTTCGATTGTCCAAGAGATTTCTGGAGAGTCCCGACATGCCCTTTTACAAAAATAACTGGTATTGACTGTAGAGTATGATGGTATCTTTTGTCTGTTTTGACAA
Organism: Orycteropus afer afer; assembly: GCF_000298275.1. Classification (NCBI taxonomy): domain Eukaryota; kingdom Metazoa; phylum Chordata; class Mammalia; order Tubulidentata; family Orycteropodidae; genus Orycteropus; species Orycteropus afer. The sequence goes on from NW_006921629.1 coordinate 10,625,972, forward strand.
AACAGGTCCTCTCTATTTTCATACTAGATTTTAAGCCTCAAAGCAGCCTTTCAGATTTTTATTATTATTATTATTATTAGCTTATTATAATTGACTGTTTCTACTGCTGGTGAATGAGGACATACAGAGAAACTCATCTCTCAGGAGCCATGATGTCCTTGGAGTATGAACACCT
>NW_006921629.1:10627056-10654049 GCF_000298275.1 Orycteropus afer afer
AAAAAAAAAAAAAAAGTATCAGAGAGAGTTCACATGGGCCAGTCGTTTCCGTGTCTCAGGTTTGTGTTTGTTTCTGCAGAATGAGCAGGCGTTTGAGGAAGCTTTCCAGAATGCCAACTTCCGGTCTTTCACATTCAAGATCAGAGTCAAACTAGAGAACTACAATGTAAGTAAGGTTGCCCGGGGTGCCGGGGGTTGGCAGTGGGAGATTGCTGTTTGTCACCTGCCAACAACTTGGCAACAGTGATGGCTGGCAGTTAGTTGCTTGTATGTGCCAGACCCAATCCACACACCTTGTGTTCATCACTCAGTGAATCTTCCCAGCACTGAGGTACTATTATTGTCCCACTTTTAGATGAGGAAGCCGACTTGAAGAGTGAAGTGTCTTGTCCAAGGGGAGGGAAAAAAAATACATGTTCTTTTTTTTTCCTGAAATATATCTGTGTTCTGACAAAAATTAAATCTTTTGGATTTAATCTTCCAGGAGGGTAAGGTTCTAAAATCAGTAGATGAAGCAAAGACCACATGTAGCTAAAATTACCTTGAAAATTCCTTAAATTGCCCATAAAATACAGTCATAATAAAGTAGCATTTACTGAGCACTTACCTGCCAGACACTGTTCCAAGCCCTTTAAATGCATCATCTCACTTGATCTTTACAGTAACCCTACATACAGGAATTATTATTAACCTCCATTTTACCAATGAAAGAACATAGACCTACAGAGAATAAGTTAAGTCATGTGCTAGCAAGTGACAGAAATAAGATTCCAACCCAGGCAGTCCAACCTCAGAGCTTTGCTCTTAAGGAAGCTTATGAATACCACCATATGTGCACAGAGTGTGATAAACTGCAAGAAGCCATCACCTAGACTTTGCACCTTTTCTGGGCATCACCCCTTTCTGACTCTGCAGGCTCTAGCCAATGCCTGGACGTAAATGAACCAGTGATGAGGGAGCTTTCTGAAAACACCCTCGTTTCTGTTGCAGGGTGTACTCATTTTGTTTTTTGATTATTAGGCCTTAACTGTAATACTTGCTGATAGATGTGTTAGTTTTTCAAAGCATTAAATGAGATAAGGGCCAACAATGTCAGTGTGATAACAGTATTGGGGAGTGGGAGCCAGGAAGGGACTTGAAGTGTCATTCAGGCACCTCATCATATGGACAGGGACAGTACAGTGCAGAAAGATTGACTCACCCTGAGCTGAGACAGGAGCCACACCAGGTCTTCTCTGCCTCGAGTGCTTTTTCTTTGATGCTACACGCAGCTTTTCTTGAAAAGAAAGCTCCACTCTCAGAACTCCCTGTGTGGTTTTAGGCAAGACACTTACCTTCCCTGGGCCCTTCTTTCCACCTCTGTAAAGAGAGTAAGTTGAACTAGATCAGCTGTCTAAGGTCCATCCCATTTAGAGTCTAGATTTCTGAGTGTTTGGGAGCAAGCAGAAAGCATGAGAAGAATCTGTGTCAAAGGGAGGCTTCCATTTACTCTCCCAGGCCCAGAAATTTAGACTTGATGCTCACTCAGGCTTTTTTCTTTATTGGAATCACTGAACTCTGCATCCAGCACATCTCTGTGTTTTCTCCTGCTGGGATCATTGAAGCCACTGAAGCAAAGGGGGTTATCACCATTGCTCCATGCCAGGGCTTTCTAGTCGATCACAAACTGCTTTTCTCTTTTCAAAGGATGAGTCTCGAATTAAGGCCTCGGTGATGGACGTGAAGCCTGTGGACCACAGAGAATATGGCAGAAGGCTGATCGGGAGCATCAGGAAGCACGCCATGCAGTAACGTGAGGACGGCAGCACTGATTGGGCAGAAGTTTGAAAATAAAGAGCAGAACGGAAATTGATTTCTTCCCAACCCCCTGTGTGACAGTTCTATATTAGCTACACAGTGCAGAGAGCCTCTTTATGGTGGAGCCTTTATGACGTGCATCTTGGGACCCATTGGTGGGCAAAGAAAAGTATGCCCAGATGTCTGGCATCAAACCTTGTCAGACCTAGGGGGTCAGTTAGTAGGTGGTGTAGTACCAGCCACGCCCAGGCTTTTGTCAGCTTTATTTTCTGTTATCTTTTAAAAAGCGAGAATTGTGTCGCAAGTAATTGACCCCAAAATCTACAGGTAGTGAAATAAATTATGTAACTAGGATTTTACTTCTCCAGTGGTGACACCTTCGCAACTTGGGTTCCTTCTAGCGGGAGAGAGCTGAGAAGTGGTTGTGTGGAAGCTGGATAATTGAGTAAGTGTGTCTTCCTAGAATTCAAAGGCTCGCTCTCTGTGGAGGTGCCACATAGTTGTTAATGCTCGGAATGGCAATATGGTAGAATTATTAATCAAAGACATATCTCTTATATCTGAAGAATATCAGAATATCCTTCCTTCAGGGTTTAATAGACGGAGTCAGATGGGTCTGATATTAATCAAAATTGTCTCTTCTGAGGAAGGCTGATAAGCATTGACTTGCTGTCCCCTAGGGAAATCCAGGCAACTACAAAGCATTGCTTTAGTTTTCACTTCAATTAAGGCTGCATTTTGGCTTCGTGAATGCACTCTTTTACTACCTGTACATATTTCTTGCATTTGTATGTTTCATTTCTTGATTAAAGGTATGTTAAATAGAAAGGATTTTGAAGGGAGAAGCCCTTTGTTTCCCTTGCTTTGTTTTAATAAACAGTATATTCTGTGCTTGTGAATCCTACTTTCTTTGAATGCAAAGGGTTCTTGTAACTGGAAAGCAATTAATTAGCCTTCATAATAAATGTTCACTTGGGGGAGATGTTAACTCATTACAAACTCGAAGATTAGTCCAAGGCATGGAGATCATTCTTCCTAATGTTTGCATCCCTGAAATGCATCTTTAAAAGGACGAAAACATTAAAGCCCAGCCATTGTGCCCAAGAATGCTGATGATCTGGTACTTGGGGATTTTATTGATGTTTACACAGCAGTCTGACACCAACCAGGCTTTGAAATGTGTACAGACAGTGAGCTAGTAAGAAAACAGTAATTATGCTACTGGGCTTTTCAGTCAGCAAGAGCATGCTTGCTCTGTGTGTTCCTAATCATATTAATTATCTATCGGGTTGCTGCAGTCCACAGCTTGGCACTGGCTGCACATCTCTCCGAGTGGCCAGGCAGTGTTGCAGCGGGAGGCTGCAGCTGGAGGACCTGGCTTCTAATTGGTGCAGATGCAGCTTATGGAAGCTCTTTGTGCAGTTGTAAAGGGACGTGATCCTGCCTGTTTCACACTCTCTGTCTCTTTTTGGAAGAGACCTGCTCTAGGCAGGAAGGCTCACATTCCTGAGAGCAGACATGGAGAGGGGCCACTAGTTGTTGAGACCTGTTCTTTCTTACCCTTGTCTAGTCTCAGAAGATGATCTTTGGGTTATACTTGGTTCTCTGGCTGAGGCCTCACAGTTTTTTATGGAAGATCTTTCGAATCTGACTTTGTTTTTATAAAGGACTGACTAGAAAATTATGGGCTCCCACACTACTCTGGATTGACAAATTGTGGGTTGAAAGTGGTAATCTAGCTTTTGGTCCAATAACCAGTCTTTTATATCCACTATTCCCAGCATTCTGTCTTGTCTCCCAGGGAGGAGCACTAACTCCTAGTGTTACCGTGACGCATCTAGAGAACATTGTACTGGCCACTGCTCTTTCTAATGACCAGTGTGACAAAACCAGCCTGTCTACAAGGATGTGATTAGAAATCCAGGGGGAGTGTTGGAGGGGAGGAGGGCTCTCTCTAGAGAGGATTTGTAACATTTCCCTGAGAAAAATTAGATCACCAGGAGAAGAGCCTCAGAAATTGGCTCCATAGCTATGCTTTTAAGAGATTGAGGTCCCTGAGGATTGCCTAAATAGATTCTGGCCCACAGTTCTTAGAATTCTCTTGGATATAGTTTACCTCGAAAGACTGTTCACGTTGTTCTATTTCTCATCTTTCACTCGTAGATCAATGTTTACTTGTGTACACCATGACATCAACATTAAGCAATTAGGAAGAAAATCTAATCATTTCGCCTTTATTTTAAATGGTTCTTGAATTCCCTCCAGCCTCATTGTGAAAGAGACTGGAAAAAAAAATAAATCTGATTCCTGCCCATATTTTCCATGTTTTATGCTTTCCATTAAAGCCTAGCTAATCTCCAGTGTGCCGTTCTGACGTTTTTTGAACTGCAGGGTCAACAATCCCCTACACACACATTTTTTTTTTTTTCTGAGTGGCCTATCTTTGCAAAGTATAAATAATATCGATCGTGGTATTTAATACACTAATGAAACCCATGGTATTGACTACATAATTAATATACTGTCTAAAAGTGAAGTTTGGCAGCCCAGTATATAAAGGTTTATATTGACTTGAGTTTCTTTGGCAATATGCCTTTCAAGGTTTTTTTAATAGAAAATAAAAGGTAGTTTAATCTCCTTCTTTGCACTCGTTAGAAGGCCGATACTCCCCTAATAAATGGATTGTTTCCTCATTTCAAAGGGGGTTTCGTCCCTCCTCCCACCCCTTTCCTTTTTACCAGTTTGTTAACTTTTAGTCTTATGTAATCCATTCTGTTGGTAGAATTCTGGCTTTTGGGAAGAACCTTTTTTTTTTTTTTTTCTCAAAAAGAGTTTAGATATTTTCATTTATTTGAAACTAAGCTGAGTGACTGTTTCATTTATTAAGCTGGTGAGAAGTAGTATTAATATGCGTTAAAATGAAAAAGGAAAAGGAACTATTTGGACCTGTGGCACAGTGAGTTTCTCTTGTATGTGGACTTTCTGGCCTTGGGTTTATAATTTTGCCACAGTGATTGGCTGGGCCACAGTCACGCACAGAATTGGTCAATATACTATGCAAATATGGTACGTAAAACCACCCAGGTGGGTTACATGACCTTGCAGAAATTACTCTGTTGGTCTGCCTAGGGGACTGGTCAGTTTGTGGTCTGGCTGAGAGGGCCATGCTCTGAAATTGAATATAAAGGCTAATCCTCACAATGGTTAAGGGAGACCTCACTACCGTCAAGGGGAACCTGAAGCAGACTGTATTCTTTGGACCCAGAATCCCTGCATTGAGAACCTCCTAGACCCAAAAGAGAGTGCTTTAACACCAAAGATGACAGAAATGTCAACAGCGATACCAGCATGAGAACCACAACCACAGGACCAGCAGATGACTGTGGTGGTGCTTGCCAGCCCAGATACCACCTCAGCCTAACAGTTGTAGGTACCATCAAGTCAGCCCCACCTCACAGCAACCCTAGGTACAACAGAACCAACCTGCTCAGTCCGCGCCATCCTCACAATCTTTGCTGTGCTTGGGCCCATCATCACAGTCACTGTGTCAGTCCATCTTATTGAGGGTCTAACCCTTCTCCGCTGACCCTCAACCTTACCAAGCAGGATATCCTTCTCCAGGGGATGGTCCCTTCTGACAATAGACAGGGTTATAAAGCAAACAGTAATCCCTCTGAGGAACATATAATCCTCAGAACAATCAACCATAAGAAACCAAAAGAGCAGCTTTTGCCCAAAAACAAGGCTCTGAGGGTGGGAAAGGAGGACAGAAGGAAATGAGATGAGTGCTGTTAACATCGAAGGGATTGCAAATAATAAGAAACAAAAAATGTATAAATTGTTGAATGGAAAACTAATTTGCTCTGTAAACTTTCACTCAAACCACAATACTTGTTTTAATAAAAAATGCAACTGTACTGTGCATACCATTCTGTAATATTTTTCTCCTAGCACTGGAGGGTGGACATCTTTTAAATTTTAGTAGAAATAGATCTGTGTAAATTTCACTGGTATCTGGCTATATTTGTCTTTATTGAGCCAATTCCCTTACTGGATGCCTATATTTTTCTAATTGTTACAAACTCAGCCTTTGATGAACAGGAACATTTAGACTTTGCTGCACTGTGAAAATATATGCCTTCTTATTTTGTTAGGTTCTCTGATTTTTCTCTTTTTCTGCCATAATCCATTGGTAACTCCTCCAACCCTGTGTACCATCAAAGGCTGGCAGGTAATTTGAGCAAGCCTGAGAATCCCCTTGAACAAAAGCTGGTAGATTAATGTGGGAAGGAGAAAGGAATGGAAGCCTTCTGAATCTCAGATAGTTTATGCCTGCCTACCACTTGGAAGGCATTGTGGTTATGAAGAAGGCTCAACCCTGGTTTTCTGTTAGTGTGCAGACAAGTGGCTTCTGGAAAACACATTTGACTTGCTTCATAAATCAAACCTGATTTTCTAAAGCTATCAGTTAATGATGTCTAAATCCTTTCATTATATTTGTGATGGTGATTTTGATAAGTTGAGGAAGTGAGTTGTCTTCGTTGACACCCTTTCTACATTGATTTAAAGATAACTTGTCCCTGAGAACTCTAGTCTATTTTGGAACCATCCTTGAATACCTGAAATGAGTATAAAATATGACTTGTGGTCCTCACCACAAATCAAATTAAAATTCAGTAACTGGTGAGATCACCGGAGACAGCAGTTATAAGGAAGGGCTCCACAAAGAATTGGACAACTTGAGACTTAGGAAAATGTACAGCCTTCATTTATGTCTATATACGGAGGATTGTGCCACACTTGATAATCATTCTGTGTTCATTACTGACAGATGAAGCTATGTGGATGCCATAAAAATTGGGTTGAAAAAAAAAAAAACTGCTGTCGAGTTGATTCGACTCATAGTAACCCCTCCTTGGGTTTCCAAGGCAGTATCACTAGGGCAGTAGGATTGCCCAACCTTCCTTCCGAGGAGTGGCTGGTGGGTTTGAACCGCCAGCCTTCTGGTGAGCAGTCAAGTGCCTTAGGCACTATGCCACCAGAGCTCCCCCCACAAAAATTAAGTTGGGTGGAGGGCACTAGAGAAAATTGAATTCCTTGTGGGAATGTTTGACCAGGGGGTCGTATGAGGGGCAGAAGGGACTATTCCCTGGGGAAGGATATCATGTTTGGTAAAGTGGTGAGTCAGTGAAAAAGGAGGAGACCGTCAACAAGATGGATTGACGCAGTGGCTGCGACGACGCAAGGACTGTGAGGACGGTGCATGACTGGGCTGTGATCTGTTCTGTTGTACACAGGGTCGCTACGATTCGGAGCCATCTTGTCGGCGCCTAACAACCACCACCACTGAGGGGAACTTGGCGTTATCTATTGCCAGATCCCTAACTCTTGGATTGGAGTTTGTGACTTGACGGTGAAGTTGTCGATGTATTTGAGACTGAATCAACCACCTGACTGTTTTTTCAGCCCTTCGGCTTTACCAGGCTCCTAATGACTGCTGCCTCCTTTCACCCACTGGTTCTTAGCTGTTGATAAATCTCAAAACTCTGTAACTTTCAAAAAAAAAAATCTTTTTTTTTTTTTCCAGCCTTGAATAGACCCCATGAAAAATGTGATCCCACCTGCCTCGTGAGAAGTATTTGCATCCAATTCAAAAATGATCATGTAAACTTTTCATAATTATAAGCCATTCTTATCAAATCGTACCTGTTCCTGAGTGTATTACCCAGTAGGTAATTGGAAGTTTGTGCTGTCATTAAAAATGACAGCTTCCTCAGATAACGTTCTGGGTGCTTGTAAAATGCAGATCGCCCAGCCTATATTTAACTTGTGTGCGGTGCAGCTTCCTTTCAATGGTTAGGTAACCTAGGGGCTGGCGCCTGGTGCAGGAGAGCTCGCGGCAGGGAGCAACCAGCTCTATGCTCATGAATACCTTGCCCTGAAATGGAGTCAGAACAAGCAGGACTTTTTAAAAATAAGCCCCAACTGGACTCTCATCTCTCTCCTCTCCGCGTTGACACTGCTGCTCATGTTGAAGTTTATTTATATCTTCAGTCAGCCATGGCACAGAGGTCATTTCTATTGGCCTAAAATTTGAGCGGCTTCTGTGTTTGCTTAGGGAAGCTGATCTCCTCAGCACTTAGGCTTGTAATGCAAAGCTTGTCTTTTGCAGAAGCTTTTCTGCCTCTATAACACCCAGCACCATCACCAATTTGCAGCTCCACTATGTATTTAAAACTTGAATAGCTTTATAAGGTGCATCCCTGTAATTGAGCTCTCCTTCTCTAATGGGGTCTTGCCTGGCAGCAAACCTTCCATAAAGGAACCACTAATTAAGCAAAAAAAACTGTTTGTCTTGCTTAGCCATGTTTCATGAATTTAGCAGTCAATTTAGAAGATGGCAGCATCCTTCTTTATAGCTGTGATTTTAGTAATAGTCTTCCGTGGCGTTCTGGAGTCTTTTCAGCCAGCACTTAGGGTCTGTGTGACCCTGTTTCTGTTTTGCTCTCCATCTTTAAGGGTTTATTTACGTGCACTTCTATTTTCACGAACATCCTTATTAAAGCTACTCTTTAAGGATCAGACCCACACCGAGCCTTCCTGGTTGGAAGCGGGGCAGTGGGAAGCATGTTGATTTGCAGTGGTGGCACGCACTGGCTGTCAGGGAAGATGCCTGTCAGTCAAATGGGTCTCGTGTCTGAGAGGGCCCAAGCAGCTCTCTCCCCTTCTGCATCTGAGGGAGAATTGAAGGTGTTAGGCAGGCTTACCCGGGCAGCACCACTCACACACCATGTGCAAGCCACCGCTGTATTCAGCACATGCCTCCTAATAGAACCTTTAGCTCCTGGAGCCAAGTCTCGTTTTGTGTGTGTTATTAAAGTGCGGGTGACTAGAAAAAGCAGAGCCCTCTTAATTAGAGAGTGACATTCTTGTATAGTAGTAGTGTACTGTTCGTGGCATAATTGTCACAGCAAATTACCAGTTAGGTTAAATATTGAGCTGGTAGTTCTCGTAGCTTCAATTATTTGCTCCACCCCGTCCTCCCCACCCCCTCCTACTATCCTGCACTTCCAACTTGAGCTTCTGCCAAGTGGTAGCTTTTAAGTGAGGCTTAGAGAAGATACACTTTATAGCAAGAGCAATAAATCTGGCTTTGGGCAAGTTATAGGATGCCAGGAACATCTGAATGAGGGGCGCAATTTTTGCTCAGAGTATGGGGGAGTGCTGGGTCATCCTAGGGGTCTTCTAAAGCCAGCTATAAAACTACTGGGTCAGTGAGTATATCTGGCAAGCGTGTCTTGAATGTGGGAGCACTATTTGCAATGCCACGAGAAATGCAAAAGAAATAGAGGGCTTGTCCCTTCTCTCTGAATTTTAATCCATGAGGGCAAGGCCCGTACAGTGGAAGAACACTTTTAATAAACATATTAAGTAATATAGTGTAGATTGCGTATGTGATGGAAAAGGAGCTCAGTGGAGAGGAGGGAACAGAATCTAATGGAGGCAGCCATGAAAGTTCGGAGTTTTAATTGTAACCATGAGAAAAGATGGATTGGCGGAAGGAAAAGAGAAGTTCCTGTCAAGGTAGGCATAGGTGGAGGAGAAAGTAAGCCGGGGGCAGGTGATACCCAGGAAATCAGCTTGGCCTGAGTGGTAGATCTTTGTAGAGAAATAATAAATGAGATCGTTGAACCTCAGCAAGGCAGCGTGGACCTTGGTTTTCTCAGAGCTTAATGCTTAAGCCCGTTTGGAATGTAGGTCTTAGCAAACGTCTTTGGTCTTTAATTGACCTTTCAGCTGCTCCTGGAGCTGGTGTTCTCCAAAGCCAGGTAAACAGGACGATTGCTCCAATGCAGGCTGCCTCTGCTTGGCCAACTAAATAGCTGAGGAAATCCTGCAGGGGATGTTATTGGAGTGTTGTACACTCAATTCCTCACAAGCTTCACGCTGGGCTGTTCATTTTCTTTGGACGAAGATAGACTGGCTCCCTCTCTTGTTGATGGAATGAAAATTCTCTCTTGCATTATGGCGTATGTGATAACTTTGGTGGCGGTGGTGTGGGGATAATGAAGAGTCTCTTAATGGCCCTAGTTAAACCCGGTAATATCACTCCATCACACTTCAGCTGGCTGTGGGACTCTAACCTACTTTGTATTCCTAACCTTCTAAACCCTGCCACTGGCATCTTCAAAGCACGAACAAGGAGGCAGCCATCACTCATGTTTCCTGGAGCACAGCTAGAAGCCAGTACTAATTTCTTGACTCCAGGCTTGGGCCTCTTCCAATTCCAGCTCCCCAGCCTGAGCTCAGTCTCTTTGGATAGACTTGAGAAGTCAAAGTTACAGCCTGGCCACAACACCAGCCTTCTCAGTCACTTAGCTTCTAGCATGCGGGCTAAGGGCCCCCAAAGGAAGACAGCTCATTTTATTCCGGAAAGTGGGGAAGTGAATTTGCTTCAGGACCTGCCGAGGTCTAATTAGTATCATCCAGAAGCAGAGAAGCATATCATGCTTGATAAAGTGGAGCATCAGAGAAAAGGGGGAAGACCCTCAAAGAGATGGAGTGACACAGTGGCTGCAACAATGGGCTCAGGTATAGCAAGGAAGGTGAGGCTGGCGTGCAAGACTGGTGTTTCGTTCCGTTGTACACAGGGTCGCTGTGAGTCAGAGCTGACTCCACAGCACCTAACAACAGCAACATAAGCAGAATTTGCTCTGAGTGTGGGGTGTGCGGTGTGCATATGTGTAATGTTGGTATATGCATGTGAAGTGTGTGTGGTGTGTATGCACATCTGTGCAGTGTGTTGTGTGCACGACTGTGCATGCATGCATGGTGTGTGCACATGTACACAGTGTGTATGTGCACGTGTGTGCCCTTGGCTAAGGTAAGATATGCTTAGCAATGGCCGCTACTCCTTTCCATTGGCCTACTTCAGTCCTGCTTCTCAAAATGCCTAGCAGATGTGGATACCCCACAACCCCTTTGCTTTTCTGAAAATGTCCCATATTGACCCCCAAGCAGAGAACCGGGTAGGATATGATTGTCAAGGCAACTTTTCAATGAGCTTGAAAGAGATGGGAAAAGGGGGCCACATGCTGAGACAGAGGAAGGGCAAATGGGAGCGACCATGAGAACAGGAATAGGTGGGGAGAGAGGTCGTTTTACCCTAAATTAAATAATGGAAATGACAATTATGAGCAGCAATGAGAGCAATGATTCGGCAGCCTCAGAGCTACACGACCATGGTGAATGGCTCTCCAGGGAAACGGGCGCTGCCTCCTCTCCTGGAAGTCGGGGAAGGGGTCTCTCGCCAACTAGGGGTGGAGGCAGAGCCGGCCGCCGCCTGATTTAGCCTGGAAGTTAAAATCGCTGAGGCAGTTTATAGCAACACCAGAGTGAGCCGAGGCGCACTGTCAGTCAGTAGGCAGGATCCAGCGATGGTGGCATAAATGTTTCAAATGTGCTCAGGGTAATTAGTTTTGAATTACCATGTGCATATTTTAAACATTTAAATGATCATCCCAGGTTTTCGAAAACAGTTTCGCACGGCTTGATGGTCCTCCCGCTCCGGGCGCCGTCTCCCCCCTGGGTTAGCAGCCCGCGCGGCCGCCGCCGCCGTTCGCGCGCGCGGGATGGAGCCAGGTGGAGCATGTCGGTTCTGCGGCTTCAGCCGAGAGGGCTGAGCGGCGGGAGCCGCGCTAAACCCTCGGATCAAGGGGGATTAGGCCGCAGCCCTGGGTCCTGGCGCAGCCGGCTCGACCAGCACTTCCCCTCCAAGCCAACCGCGTCTGTGCCAGTTTTTCAAAAACAATTTGTTCAGCTTTTAAGTTTTCCATTGTGCATGAAAATGCACTTCCATTTGGGCAGATTTTTTAAAAATTTTATGAAGACACACAGAGCTGGGAAACTTGATCTATGATTAGGCAGGTAGGAACTACATTTGGTGCTTTAAAACAGTGGCCTTGTCCACCAGTCACTCGGGGCAAAATGCCTTCCAACAACGTCGTGTCTAAGGCATTTGACTGCTAACCAGAAAGCAGGCAGTTCAAACCCACCAACCCCTCCTCAGAAGGCAGACTGGGCAATCTACTTCCTTAGAGATACCTCCTTGGAAACCAAGGAGGGGTCGCTGTGAGTCGAATGGACTCCAAGGCAGTGAGTTCGGGTGTTTGGTTCAGCATGCAAACAGCAATTTCCAAAGTCCCTCATTAAGTGGACAGTACAAAGGGCAAAAGTTACCACTCCACAACCCTTGGAGTGTTCCCTCCAACAAAAAACAGAAAGAAAACCAACCTGTTGCGGTGGAGTCAATTCCGACTCATGGCGACTCCATGTGCTACACACCAGAACTGGGCTCCATAGCGTTTGTTGTCTGTGATCTTTATGGAAGCAGGTCGCCAGGACTTTCTTCCCCGGCGCCACTGAGTAGGTTTGCACCGCCAACAATTCAGTTACCAGCCGATGGCAGGTCACTTGCACCGCCCAGGCTCCTTGCTCCCTCCGTCAGAAGTTGTTGAAGATGTTGGTGAACATGTAGAAACTGTTGTATTGGTGTATGTTTCGCTATGTATATTCTCAGCAACAACAAAAATAAAATAAACATAAAAATAAAACAGAATTTTAAAAGTTAAAAAAAACTCCAAATATCACTTTTTAAAAAAAAGTTACTGTTGGTTATCTTACCAATGTCTTACCAACAGACTCCCTTTGGCTTGGGCAGCGTTAAAGTCAGGCTTCTAACTTTAGCAGAATTTGGAAGAGGGACTTGGAGAAGCGGTTCTGCGTCCGTGTCTTCCTGTTGAATGTGCTGTTTCTCCAGCAGGTGGAGCTAGAGAATAAAAGCTCTGAGCCTGGGCCTGGGCCTCTGAGTGGGAGCTATCAGTGCTGAGATCCCAATTGAATGAAAATGGTTCATTATGCAAACTGTCTGGTTCAGTACACAGAGGCAGCCCCCAGGCAAGCACCCCAAGTACTCGCTTTTTCCTCTACCCAGATTAAAACATATGAACTACTTTGATGTAATCTTATAACAAAGCCTAATAGAAATTTTATTTCTTCTGAAGTTGACTGTCATTTCTTATTGCCCCCCTTCTTCTGTTCTATTAATATCCTTACAGTCAGGGGCATGGGGCTGAGTGTCGACTGTATCTTAGGATAGGAACAGCGAGTTTTCCTTGGCAATGGCCCGGTTATTTAAATACAGTTACATTGCTTGCAATATGTTTAATCTCTTGTGTTTTTTTTTCCCCCATTGCTATTTATCATTTTAATAGAATGCTACACAATATCACATTATGCAATGTGTTTAAATTGATAAATTATATTAGAAAAATATTGGATAGGATTTTTTAATGGTAAGTGGGTTTTGTAGAAATATTTTCTCATTAGTAGATCAGCTGCTTGCAGGGTAGGAATTGTAAGGATTTGGGAATAAGCTATATTTATGACCTATTTGGCTAATTAAAATTAAAGCATAATTTTAGCATGAAGTTGCTGCAAGACTTTGCAGAGAGGGTGGAGGAAGAAACTTGCCCAAATCCAGTTACTTTAAAATGTCAGTTGCCATAACAACTTCACATGAGCCATATTTTTACTTGAAAATTCCTTTTAGGACTCTGCTGCTATAATCATTTGCCTCGGCTCTTTTTAGGAGGCAGATTTTCTTTTGTGATCATTTCAAGGCTTTTGTTACTGTAACATAAACCACCATGTAAACCTCAACTCTTTATTTCTCCATGTACAAGAGCAGAAGGGTCCCCCAAAATAGAAATGTGGGGTACAGGGAATGGGCTGCAGGGAGGGCTCTCCAAGGCCACGGGGGAGAAGGGCCAAGGTCTAGGGGGCAATTTTGGCAGAAGCCAGTGCCCTTCTGGGTGGGAATTAGTAAGCCAATAGAATTTTCTGAAGTATGACGGTTAAGCATTTCTGTGTCCTGGGAGTTTTGCATAAGGCAAATACCAGTCTGACCCTCTTAAGGCAAGATGGACCCACTCATGTATTCCGAAGGCCTAGTGCTGCATCACTTTGTCATTCAGCGGAACTACTGGTATTTGATGACCGTGTAAGGCAATCCCCAAAGTATTTACTTAGAAGCAAAGTGGTAGCAGAGTAAAGTTCAGTGTCCTTTTTCTATCCACTGTTTAGCTGCTAACCTTGATTCATCAGACAATAGGACCTCAGAGAAGCACCGGCATCTGTGTTCCGTTCTGGCCACAGGCGGACTAGAGGGTACAGTTGTCGCCAGCCTTCCTGAGCTCTCTGGGACTGACAGTCATTGCTGAGTGCAAGTGTGTGGTTCTGAGGAAAAAATCTTGCAAGTGGGAAGAGCACTTCATTTCGAAAGACTTCTGGTGCCATGTTCTTGAAGGAGTCTGGCTATTCTCACTCATCTCGTGTGTCCCTGGTGGCGTGTTCTTGTAGTCAAGTCTCTGACTACCCCTGCCATGACTTTAGTGACCCATAGCCCCCTTTCCTGGTTTTTGCCATGTTCCTTCCTCGCTCTCTCTCCTCCTTCCTCCCACTCCAACTCTTTGGCAGGATCTCAGAATGGTCACACTTCCTCACCGGAAGCTCACAAAGGGAGAGTGGAAATCCTGGGAGGGGGATGGGAGAGTAAAAAGATGAGACATGGATTACTATCCTATTTTCTGGTGAACTTCACCTTGGGGAACCATGTCACCTAATCTTCTTACCAATAAAACCACCAGTTGCTGTCAGGCTGGTTCGGACACATGGAAACCTCATGTGTTAGAGAATAACTGCTCTGTGGGTTTTCTGGTCTGTAATCTTTGCAGAAGCAGACCTCCAGGCCTGTCTCCCATGGCACACTGGGTGGTTGGAACCACTAAGCTTTAGGTTAGTAGTCAAGTGCCACTAGGGAATTTTCAGGGGTTACAGTGAAGGTAATCTCTGTCCCTTCCACCTCATACAGTGGAAGTCAAGATCAAACACCACAATTTGTGGGAAACAGAAAGCAAAAAAAAAAAAAAAAAAAATCTCTAAATGTGTTGCTGTGAACTGCCATTGAGTTGGCTCTGACTTATAGCGACCTTTTGCAACACAGAACTAACACTGCTAGTCTTGTACCATTCCCATGTTGGGTTGGGGTAGTAGAACAGACCACTGTGATCTATTGGAAAGGTTTTCTTTCAGTGGCTGATTTTCAGAAGCAGATCACCCAGGCCTTTCTTCCTGGTCTCAGTCTAGAAGTATCCCACGATGCAAGCCACCACTGACAGTTGCTACAGGCTGTGCACGAAGTGCATTTTCTGGGAATTGAATTCCAGTGTCCTGCACGGAGGGCGACAATTCTTCCACCGGAACACCACTGCCTCTCCATAAATGCGTAAGGGATAATAATCGTTACGTCTTCTTTTCTGAGGGACCCAGACCTTGGTGATAATGGAGCTTACTCTCTAGACAAATAACCAGGCTGGAAACATGAGCTGATCTTTTCAAAGTCGGTGCTACATCTCTGGAAGAGACTTCGTGAAGGTTTGCATCTGTTTGGAGATGTGCAACATTTTGATCGCTCTGTACACTCTGCTGAAATGTAATGCTTGACATTTCTCAAGAACCAGTTGTGCTTTTTCATTTTTTTAAACTGAGTGTAACTGAACTATATGTCGGGGGAAATTGAAATAAAACATTACTGCTTGGTTTAGATGTGAAACTTGAATTTCTGCTTCTTTCTCACCCTTCCTTTGAGGACAAACATCCTTCCTCCACTTTCTAGCCCCCAGGCATAGGAAGCAAATGTCTACACCTGCTCTTTGCACATTACGGGGGCAGCATGGGGCAGGAGAAGATTGTACCACTCCATGATCAGACTTATCTGTGTTCAAATCCCACATCTTCCACTTCCTTAACCTCAGAATTCATTTCCATGTGTATGAAGCAAGGATGACAATACGTGACTTTCAGGCCTATTGTGAGGATTCAAAATAATACACATAAAACACCTAGCATGTAGTAGACTATATTTTAAAATTGCAGTGCTAGGTGCTGTCTGTGCTTATGAGAGGACTGAAATTCCTTCTGTCTGGCCCAGCCGTAGTGCCCTTGACCTGGGAGGCAGAAGGATGTCTTCATACCTTTAGCTGATTAGAAAGAGCAGCCTCTGGGAGCCTGGTGAAGCTCTTCATTTGTAGCAGTCCATCCAGAAGACAAATCTGGGTGCGTAGCATTACAGGTTGATCAATTTTGATTTAACCTAAACAAGTGTTTTCTAATTATCAGAGCTGACCAACAACATAATGTTGTTGTTATGTGCCACCGAGTCGGACCCAACTCATAATGACCCCTCCTTGGGTTTCTGAGGTGGTATCACTATGGAAGTAGACTGCCCAACCTTCCTTCCGAGGAGTGGCTGGTGGGTTTGAACCACCAGCCTTCTGGTTAGCAGTCGAGTGCCTTAGGCACTACGCCACCAGAGCTCCTAACAACATAATAGGTCACTTTAAAATATAACAACAACCCATGGGTAGCACAAATGACTAAGTGCTTGGCTGCTAACTCACAGATTGCAGCTGAGATCCACCTGGAGGTGCCTTGGAAGAAAGACCTGGCAATCTGCTTCTGAGAGATCACACACATCGAAAATCCATGGGGCACAGTTCTGCTCTGACACACACGGGGTCACCACGGGCTGGAAGCAACTAGATGGCAACGCTGCTGGATTTTTCTTAGAATATAGTGAACTTCCCTCCTGTCTTAGGCTGGGGTTTCTAGAGAAGCAAAGCCAGTGAAGCTTTATATATATATAGGAGCTCTGGTGGCATAGTGTCTAAGGCATTTGACTGCTAACCAGAAGGCTGGCGATTCAAACCCACCAGCCACTCCTTGGAAGGAAGGTTGGGCAATCACTTCTATAGAGATATCGCCTTGGAAACCCAAGGAGGGGTCGCTGTGAGTCGGGTCCGACTCCATGGCAGTGCATTTTGTGCATGTGTATGTGTATATGTACACATACCAAACCTACTTCCATCAAGTTGGTTCTGATGCACAGGGACCCCATAAGACAGACCAGAACTGCCCCATAGGGTTTCCTAGGCTGTAAATCATTATGGGAGCAGACTGCCTCATCTTTCTCCTGTGGAGCTGGTGCTGGTGGGTTCAAACTGCTGATGTTTTGGTAGCTGAATGCTTCAACTATTATGCCATGAGGGCTCCCATATATAAATAAAGAGAGAGAGAGAGAGAAGGAGCTCTGGTGGTGTAGTGCCCAAAGCATTTGACTACTAACTGGAAGGTTGGCAGTTCAAACCCACCAGCCACTCTGTGGAAGGAAGCCTGGACAATCTACTTCCATAAAGATTTACCACCTAATGTGGGCCGCTATGAACTGGAATTGACTTGATGGCAGTGAGAGAGAGAGAAAGAAATTTATCTCAAGAAAATGGTTCATGCAGTTGTAGAGGCTGGCAAGTCCCAAGTATATGTGAGGCTGGAGGCTGCTCCTGACTCAAGTAGCTGCAGGGCCTGATGAACTCAAGATCAGCAGGCAATACAGCAGGCTGCTGGCTGCAGAAGCTGATGAGTCCAAGATCAGCAGGTAAGATGGCAGGCTACTAAGGAGCATCTGTGGCACAGAACATAAGGCATTTGACCACTAACCAGAAAGTTGGCAGTTCAAACTCACCAGCCACTCCACAGAAGGAAGATGGGGCAATCTACTTCCATAAAGATTTACCCAGTGGGCATCACTACGAGTCAGAGTCAACTTGATGGTTGTTTTTTGGTTGTATGGAAGGTTGTTGGTTCAGGTCCAAGAACCAGAGGTCAGATGTTGATGAGCCAAATGCAGGATCCAGATTGAGCCAAAAGCCTGAGAGCTTTGCCAAGACATCCATATATATTGGAAGCAGACATCACCCTTGAGAAAACTCTCTTTCATCTGATTGGCTTCTCACAGCAGATCTCCTCATGAAGGTGATTACATTACATTATATAAGGTGCATTGTTCCCTACATCATAACTACTAAACCACTGAGAATCATGGCCCAACCAAGTTGACACACAACATTAATTATCACACATTATTAAGAAAAGTCAGGTAAACATTTGTACAGCCCCTATCAGAGAGGAGTCTTAAGATTGGCCCTTCAAACTCAGAGCTCAGGTGAGGACAAATGTGAGGAGGAACATTCTTGTTATCAGTGTTTGGCTTCACACTTCTCTTTTGGATCCCTTTCTCCTCTGAGGTGCCTTGCGGGACCTTCTGTGATCTGCCATCTTAGAAACTACTTCAGTAAGAAGGAACCCAGAGCTGAGATATGGAACTGGTTTTGAAAGGTATGACTTGGCTTTGAGGAAAGACTTCATGTACTTGTGGCTTTACTATAAAGTAAAAAAATCACAGGTACCTTATGATGGCTAAGGCTGTGTGTCAACATGGCTGGGCCATGATTCTCAGTGGTTTGGCACTTATGATGTGAGATCTGATACAATGTTATGTGAGATCTGCCACGAGCAGCCAATCAGTTTGAGGAAAGGGAGTTTCCTCAGGGGTGTAGCCTGCTGCCTATACATATGGATGTCCTGGCAAAGATCTGAGCTCTATGCTCGATCTGGATCCTCTATCTGTCTCATCATCATTTCACCTCTAATTCTTTGGACCTGAGTCAATAGCCTGCCATATTGCCTACCAGTATGGGGACTTGTTAGCCTCTACAGCCTGCGAGCCAATCGCTTGCCATCTGACCTGCAGAGCTTGGGTTTGTCAGCCCCTGCAGCTAGGTGAGTCAGGGGAAGCCTTCAACCTGATATCCAACCCATGGACTTTGGACTTGCCAGCCTCTACAACCTTTGAGTTGTGGTGCTGGCAAAGAATGCTGAAGGTACCATGGACTGACAAAATAACTAACGATCTGTCCTGGAGGAAGTGCGGCTGAGATGGTCCTTGGAAGCGAGGATGGCAAGACTTCGTCTCACCTACTTTGGTCATGTTGTCCGAGGGGAACATTCTCTGGAGAAGGATGTCATGCTTGGTAAAGTGGAGGGTCGACGAAAGAGGGGAAGGCCTTCGACGAGATGGATTGACAGAGTGCCTGTGACAATGAGCTCAAGTGTAGCAAGGATCATGGAGCTGGCGCGGGACCGGGCGGTGTTTCGTTCTGCTATGCATGGGGTCATACCTAACAACAACAACACAACCGTTGGAGCCATTTCCTTGGGTCTCTCTCTCTCTCTCTCTCTCTCTATATATATATATATATATACACATATACATTATATAAGTTTCACTGGTTTTGCTTCTCTAGAGAACACAGCCTAAAGCACACTCCAAGTCAAGTAGATTCTGACTCATGGCGCCCCTCTGTGTGTGAGGGTAGAACCGTGTTCCAAGGGCTGTCAGTGGCTAATTTTACTGAAGTAGATCACCAAGCCTTTGTTCCAAGGGGCTTCTAGGTGGACTCAAATCTCTAACCTTTCAGTTAGCAGCTGAGGATGTTACTGTTGCCAGTTTGCACCATCCAGGGAGTCCTGGCACTCCAGCGGTTTCTGGAGAATTCCCTTTGGCAGGTAGACAGGATCCAGTGGAAGGCAGACTAGTTGTTGAAGAGAAGACTTTGTCCTGGGAGCAGGTCTCCGTGCAGCTTTGGCTGTCTTTCTGCCATCTTGACTCCTCTCACGCTCCTTCAGCCGGCTAGGTCAGTAAGGGGAGCCACAGATCCACTCAAGCTTTTGTCATCGTCAGTGACAACTAGGATCCCTCACAGTGGGCTATTCTGTTTGGCTCCTCACTGCACAGCCCAGTACTCACTCTTCTGTACCCCCAAATGCTTCCCAGTGTCTGCTTTCTTCTGCATCAGGTATAAATGAATTATATTCTTAGTGTCTGGGGTTTAATTGCTTAATAACATCTGAGCCACAGTCCAAAGGAGCACCGGCCATCAGCGCAAGGCCTGTGTCTCATGCCAAAAAAAAAAAAACTGGTACATGACCCACAGGAAAAAGCTTTGGAAAATCACCTTAAAAAAAAAAAAAAAATGGCACCACACATGCAATAAACAGCTTTCTGCCACAGTCGGCCAGCCATAAATTTAATCTGTTTTGACCTGGACACAGCTGTTTTCGTCTTCTTGCTTTGGCATCTCAGGACTGGCGGAGGCCAAGTGCCCATTGTCACTGGCAATGAGTTCTCCTGTTGAAAGACACTTTAATGAGAGAGTTGGCACCACGTTCTGCACCTCGCAGTGCATTGTTCCCTCAGCAAAGTTTTCAGTTAACGAGTGTAAGGTTTTTGATCTCAAACACACTGGAAAGATAAGCTGGAAGGCCAGCAGTAACTTTCCTTTGGAGACAAGTATAAACCCAAAACATTTTCTGGGAACAAAAAAGTCAGACTGCATGAGATCCAAAGGTGGCCGGCCATACTGGAGGGGCGAGAAGGCTGGGTTATTCCATCCTGCCCACCCCCACCCTGTGGCTGTTGTTAGTTACCATTGAGTCGATTCTGACTCCTGGAGACTCCATATGTTACAGTATAGAACTTGCTACGTAGGGTTCTCTGAGCTGTAATCTTAATGGAAGCAGATAGCCAGGCGTTTTCTTCTGTGGTACTGCTGGCTGGGTTCCAACCACCAACCTTTGGGTTAGAGCACAAACCGTTTGTACCACCGAGAGCCCTTACTCCTGGCCTATCTCCATGCATCTCAGAACCACTGGGTCCACGTGGTTCTTTGAGCTGTGGTGGCTCTTCCTGCATTTCAAGCCCTAGATTAGCATGGAAATACAGACATCATTCTTTGGGGGACCTCTGTTGACATTCCCTCAGACATCCATGCTGGGGAATCAGTCCCTAGGCCAAGCTCTGAGGATACACTCATCCTGCCTCCTGGCAGGTAACACCCGAGGAGCTCTCGGTTAGGACCCTGTTGCTGCAGAATGTCAAACCTTCTGGCCGTTGCAGATTCTCTCAGCCAGACTCAGATGTCTGAAGAGCAGCGGCCTTTCTACATTCTCAGAACTAAGAAGAACCTTTCAGAGCTCTTTCTTTCTGTCTTCTCTTGTTCTTTTAATTTTATTTTCTGTCTGTGTGAAAGCACCAAGTACTGACTGTAGCTGAAAATGACAAGGGGCTGTCAAAAGTGAGAAAGGAAGGGAAAAATCAAATGTTACCCCCAACAGCAGTAGCTGAAAGGCACGGCCTGACCCCTTCCCCCACCCCTCAGCAGGGTGAGCCGTCCCTGTGCCAGCCTAATTGCCACCAGTCTGCGGCCAGTATGGTAACGAGGCGCTCAAGCACCAGGGTACTCTTTAAATGACGCAACATTTAAACAACATCCATTTACCTTTCACGCACCTCTGCTTTGCTTCTTAATTATTGGCAGCGTTTGGCTTCAAAAGAAGCCTTTTTTTTTTTTTTTTGCTGATGGAATCCATTTCCTCATCCTCCTGCGGAGATGCTGTGGCCTTGTGTTTACAGTTGGGACGGGGGTGGGAGGGGGCGCATTTTGTGGCAACAAATAGTACGTTAGGGGGAAGAAGGTTGGGATCTGTGAGGCGGGAGAGATTCTGGGAGAGAGATGGTCTCTGGCTCTGAAAAGGCCAACTTGTCCTCAGCGAGCTTCAAGGGAGTGGTGCTGTAGGGAAATGCAAAACGCTGCAGCTTGAAGTGTAAATATGATGATTGTTGTCTCTTTCTCAGGAAATAAATAAATCAGCAAGATGTAGATTTGAGAGGTGGCTGGTGATATTGTGTACTTACACTGTGTCCTGAACCTGGCTCTTCAGAGAGCTTCAGACGCTGATTCATTACGCCTTCCTCCAGCCCACTGAGGGAGGGAGGTGGCAAGAATTATTATCCCGACTTTAAGCCAAGAGACTGAGAGAGGTTAAGAGGCAGTAAGTTGGGAGTAGGAAGTGGCAGCCCCAGCCGCCCATCCACTGCTACAGCCACTAGATCATGCTCTACTTAGAAGCAAGTAATTGTCAGGTAACCTATTTTTCGGGGTCTAATTTCAGCATAGAAGCCCTTTGTCTCCTCTGTATATTTCTTTCCCTGAAAAATGTATGAGCCTATCGAGCAGGAAAGAATGAGTTTAATCATGTGCCAAGCTTGTTTTGGGACCACGGGGTACAAGATAGAGCAGGAATGTCTTACCACCCCAGCTCCCAGTCCCTCAGCCCCACCTCAGCCGCACACAGGTGAAAACCTTGGAAGGAAAATGCATTGTATGTACAGAATTGTAAGGCTTATGGCCTTGGGTTTCATGAAGTGTGGATCTGAAGTTGTCTTAGAATTAAGAATCTGTGGACTCAGTGTGAGCTAGGAAAGACTGCTCAGGGAGAAGCGCCGGATGCCTCAGCTCTGGGTTCTGCTCAGCACCTCATGCTAAGAACAAATAAGTTGCAAGCACATGCATCTTTGTTATCCCAAGGCCTGGGACTTAACAACAACCGTAGGATAGGAAGGCCAGTCAGTGGAAAAGGGATAGGACCAGACCCCAGAAAAGAGCAGTTTCCTACACTTTTGCAGCTACACATTGGGGAGCCTGGACTCTCCTCTCCCCAAATCCCATAGCCCTCTGGGGGATGCCTGAGAAAGGGAGATGAGGGCAGTTCAGCTGCCTGAGGAGCTCTGTCAAGTGGGTTACCAAGGAGCCAGGGAACAGAGGAAGCTGCCTTCACTATCCCCAAAGACCAATTTCCTCCAACCCCAGTGAACCTCTGCCAAGTCCCAAATGGCAGGCGGGCTGTGGCTCAGCTCGTACCAATCGCACCGTAGCTCAGTGCAAACCCAGCACTTCTGGGCAGTGGGGAAAGCGTGTGGAGGAGAAGGCGTCCTGGCCTGCCTGCCTGCCTGCCTGCGCACCAGAGCTCCTCTGGCCTCTATGTGTTGACTAGGAAAAGAAGCTGTAGGAAGCTCTTCCCTGTTTATTTTGCTCAGAGCCACAGGGCCCCACTGATGCCTGCTATATTGGGCAGGCCCTATGGGGATGGTAATAGTATGCGGTTAGCACTGCTGCAGGTAACCTACCATCATTAGCTGACGCCTTCACTCCCCTGACCTTTTCTCTCCCTCCCCTCCTTTCTCTCCCTTCTTCTCCCCCCCACCCCTTCTCTCTCTCTCTTTTTTTCTCACTCAGCCTCTCTGCTGAATTCCGCATTGACATCAGCACTTCCAAAAACAACAACAAAGGAAAGTAGGTCACCAGCAGGCAGTTCCAGGTCGGAGCTGGGCCCTGGCGCTGGCTGAGTCAGGGGTGTGGCAGCGTCATGGAAGATACAGCGGCACCCCAAACTTTGGGCTGCTCCTCTGCAAATGGATCTCGGTTTTCGTACTCATTTTCTTAAGGGAGAAGGCCAATATAAGCACGTGTTCTGTGTATTGGCACGCTGGTGCCCTGGTGCTCAGGGCAGGCAGATGGGAATTCCTGTACAGTGACACAAACCTGGGTGCACACAGTTGGCCTTGTGGAAGTCAGCCTGCACAGGCATGTGTTAGTCACATACATGTGTGCACAGACCCCGGCTCTGCCTTCCCTGTCCTATTCCTTGGGGGCTTCACACATGATATTTCCCCTGCTCTCCATGGTCACAAAACTCCCAGCTCTCCTTGAAAGATTACCCAACACGCTAATTGGGACTCCTGCTATGATTAAAAAGAAATTTCAGATTAGAGCCACCATGCCATAGAGCTCAGGAAGAAAACAGCTCTTTATAAGCCCAGCAGGAATGGACTTTAGTGTTTTTTTTCTCCCAACTTTGAAAGAAACTGCATCTTACTGCTGTTTTCCCTACAAGGAGTCAAGTACAAATAGTCAGCAGGTCGTGGCCCAAACCATAAGGAGAGGGGCGTTTATAAAGAGATAAAATGGCAATTCCTTTTGTAAATCTCTTTAATGCAATAACCATAATGGAGTTATCTGGATAAGTTAGATCCTGCTTCTTCAGTGACACCTCTGGCCCCTCACTTGGGAGATTTCATCTTTCAGCGTCAGCCTTCAAACAGGATGTTGTTGTTGTTGTTATGTGCCATTGAGTTGGACCTGACTTATAGCGACCCCTCCTTGGGTTTCTGAGGCAGTATCACTGTGGAAGCAGATTGCCCAACCTTCCTTCCGAGGATTGGCTGATGGGTTTGAACTGCCAGCCTTCTGGTTAGCAGTAAAGTGCCTTAGGCACTATGCTACCAGGGCTCCATGTTAGTTATATATATGTATGTGTGTGTGTGTATGTGCATGTATATACACACACACACATCCACACATATATATATTCTGGGGGCTCTGGTGGCATAGTGCCTAAGGCATCTGACTGCTAGCCAGAAGGCTGGCAGTTCAAACCCACCAGCCACTCCTCAGAAGGGAGGTTGGGCAATCTACTTCTGTAGTGATACCGCCTCGGAAACCCAAGGAGGGGTCACTGTGAGTCGGATACGACTTGACAGCAGTGAGTCTGTTTTTATTTTTTTATATGTATTCTATAAGTGAGATCATACAGTATACGTGCTTTTGTGACTGACTGATTTATATCATGCAGCATAATATTTTCCTGGTTCAGCCAATCATTTCCCTTTATCACTGAGTAATATTCCATCGTATGGATAAAGCTTTTATGGAAGGAGAGGGTGAGGAGCATATTTCAATCAAGCTCCCTGAAGCGATTAGCTGGGAGGTCCCCAGAGGTGGCTGTCGGGTGAGAGATTTAAGCTGTGGTCAGTAAGGGGCAGGCACAGCCAGGAGAGCTGTACTTCTGAATGATTTTCCTTGCAGCGCTGAGCTCATCGCATTGATACTTTTATCTCATTAGCTTGGGGAAGGAGGGCTGTGCACTGTACGGTGTCCCCTGGGCATCTCACCTTTTAAAAGCAGCATCTCTTGTTCCAAGAGGCAAAAAGTCCTCTCAACTCCTCCTCTGCCCTACCGTGAGCTTCAAGCACCCATCCCCTAGATAAAATTAGAAAACTTTTAAGTTTACCCCAAACCTTTTTGAAAGGGATGATTTGACTTTATGTAAATAAAATGTCCTTAATACCGGCTTCATTAAAAGACCCACGAAAAGAACATCAATGTTTGCTGATGGAAGGGTATAATTGTCTTTAAGGGTAATTGCCTAATTATTGCAGATAATTTGCCTGCAAATAATGGAGAGACAGGTAATAAAAAGAAGGAGGGTGTGCAAAAAGGGCTGGCATAGGTATTTACATAACAGATAGTGGCAAAAGTTAAAAGTGTGTGTGTGTGTGTGTGTGTGTGTGTGGACCTGGCACAAGACAGCAGTTCCATTGGCCTGAGTCAAATTGGGTTAGGGCTGGGGATGATGGTAGGTAAGGACTCCATTGCCCAACTCCTCCATAACCGAATTTTGGGATTTACAGAACAGTAAAGCTCCAGAATTTGGAAGGCCTACTTAGGGTTAAGGAGCTCTGGTGGTGCAATGGTTAAAGCACTTGGCTGTCAACCAAAAGGTTGGCAGTTCGAACCCACCAACTGTCCCACAGGAGAAAGATCAAGTAGTCTGTTTCTGTAAAAATTTATAGCCTTGGAAACCCTATGGCACAGTTTTACTCTGTTCTGTAGGGCTGATGGCAGTGGATTTGGTTGGATCTTGGGAACCTAGGGCTGCCAACATTTTATTTGGCTAACTAGAGACTAAGAAACAACAAACTAAGCTGCTATGCACCATTAGTTAAAAAAAACAAAGATCATTTAGAACATCCTCACCCTCAAAAAAAGATTTCTGACACACACAAATAAAAAAAAGGACACAATTTCAGAATAAAGGATTATGTTTTAGACTGCATAAATTTAGCTTAATGAAAAGCTCACAACATTAATGTTTCATTGCAAATGAGTAAAACCTCAATCACAGGTTCCCCCTTGTCTTCAAACAAGCATGTGGAAAGCACTGCTCCTGGGGAGTTTTGCTTCTGCCATTGGCCACGGCATCGAGAGTGAAAATGAGGCAGAATGAGTGCCTGGGTTTAAACTTCTGTTGCTGTGTTCTTTTGTAGTTTCTCAATCCTTTTTTGCTCCCACCTGATTACGCTTGTGTGAGAAAGCATACTTCCATAGACAATTTGGTCAAAAACAAACGGGCTAAAAGGACAACTTGATCGAGAATGAACATTTCTGCCATGGCTTTTGCAGTTTTTCAGTCAGTGGAGCCCATGTTGTCCCCCCACTGAAGACAGAGTGCCACCTATGTGTCGGGGTGAGAAGTGCAGCAATACTTATGATTACCAGGTTGAATTACTAGGTCCCTGGGTGGTTCACATGGTTAATAGGCTTGGCTGCTGTCTGAAAGTTTGGAGGCTCGAGTCTACCCAGAGGTGCCTTGAAAGAAAAAACTGCAGATTTACTTCCAAAAAATCAGCCATTGATTACCGTGGGGAGCACAGTTCTACTTTGGCACACATGGGCTCACCATGAGTCAGAACGAATGCAACAGCAACCGGTGGAGACAGGTGACTTGAAGGCAGTGGTGGCTCAGTGGTAGCATGCTTGCCTTCCATCCAGAGGCCCAGGTTCTGTTCCCGGCTGGTGCCTCTCATGCACGACCACCATCTTGTGTGTTGCTGTGCTGTTGGACAGGTTCCAGTGGAGCTTCCAGACTAATACAGACAGGGAATAGAGACCTGGTGATCTACTTCCCAGCATCAGCCAATGAAAACCTTGGGGAGCACAGTTTCACTCCAACACACAAGTCTGAGTTGACTCAGACAATTGTTAACCTTTTGCAAAGCTGATGAAAAGCTCTCTCCAGAAAACAGCATTTTCCCAAAATATCTAATTCTGGAAGGTTTGAGGACACCTGTTCCTCTCTAATCTCCTCACTCCTGGCTCATGGACCCTGGTTAAGGACCCTGAATCTGGGCAAACATTTCTTATTTTTCATTCTTCAGTCTAATGATAAAGACCATTTTAAATCCTAATGTCTCATTCGGGAGCTCTGGTAGCATAGTGCCTAATGTACTTGAACGCTATCCAGAAGGCTGGCATTTCAAACCCACCAGCCACTCCTCAGAAGGAAGGCTGGGCAATCTCCTTCCACAGTGACACCACCTCGGAAACCCAAGGAGGGGTCTCTATGAGTTGGATTCAACTCGATGGCACATTACAACACAACAACAATGTCTCATTCAGGAATATCCAAGCAAAAAATTGACCATTGTGCAGGGGACATCAGGCTAAATTGGCATAACATACTATACAAAACATTGTTCCATCTCCTACTTTGGCGAGTAG
>NW_006921629.1:10666570-10696561 GCF_000298275.1 Orycteropus afer afer
GAGTCAGACTCAACTCATAGCGACCCCTCCTTGGGTTTCCGAGGCAGTATCACTACGGAAGTAGATTGCCCCATCTTCCTTCCGAGGAGTTGCTGCTGGATTTGAACCACCAGCCTTCTGGTTAGCAGTTAAGTGCCTTTAGCCACTATGCTACCAGAGCTCCCGATTCACCAATAGGGACCTGCCAAAGGCTCCAGACACCATCTCTACCTACTACAGACACTTCAAGCACCATTGGATCAGCCGGATCATATGGCCCAAGTAGCAGAACAGCCTGCATGGCAGTCTGAACCTGTTGCAGAGCTTTCTGTTGTTCTGGGCCCCACTCAAAACTAGTAGCTTTCTGAGTCACTTGATAAATAGGCCACAGCAACACACCCAAATGAGGGACATGTTGCCTCCAAAATCCAAAGAGACCCACCAGACATTGTGGCTCCTTTTTAGTAGTGGGAGAAGCCAGATACAATAACTTATCCTTCACTTAAGTAGGAATATCTTGACATACCCCACACCACTGGACCCCTAGAAATTTCTATGAGGTGAAAGGTACCTGAGTTTTTGTTGGGTTAATTTCCCAACCTCTAGCACGCAGATGTCTCACCAATAAATCTAGCGTCATTGATACTTCTTCCTTACTAGGTCCAATCAGCATAATGTCATCAATATAATGGACCAATGTGATGTCTTGTGGAAGGGAAAGGCAATCAAGATCCCTATGGACTAAATTGTGACATAGTGCTGGGGAGTTGATATACCCCTGAGGGAGGACTGAGAAGGTAAACTGTTGGCCTTGCCAACTGAAGGCAAACTGCTTCTGATGGTCCTTTGAAATTGGTATTGAGAAAAAGGCATTGGCCAGATCAATAGCTGCATACCAAGTACCAGGAGATGTACTAATTTGCTCAAGCGGTAAAACCACATCAGGAACAGCAGCTGCAATTGGAGTCACCACCTGATTAAGTTTACGATAATCCACTGTCATTCTCCAAGATCCATCTGTTGGCATAGGCCAAATAGGTGAATTAACTGGGGATGTGGTGGGAATTACCACCTCTGCATCCTTCAAGTCCTTGATGGTGGCAGTAATCTCTGCAACCTCTCCAGGGATGCGGTATTGCTTTTGGTTTACTATTTTTGTAGGTAGAGGCAATTCTAATGGCTTCCACTTGGCTTTTCCTACCATAACAGCCCTTACTCCACATGTCAGGGACCCAATGTGGGAATTCTGCCAATTGTTCAGTATATCTATTCCAATTATGCATTCTGGAACTGGGGAAACCACTACAGGGTGGGTTCGGGGACACACTGGACCCACTGTGAGATGCACCTTAGCTAAGACTCCATCAATAACTTGACCTCCATATGCCCCCACTCTGACTGGTGGTCCACAGCAATGCTTTGGGTCTCCTGGAATTAGTGTCAGTTCAGAGGCAGTGTATAGTAATCCCCCAAAAGTCTGATTATTTCCTTTCCCCCAATGAAGTTACTTTGTAAAAGGCCTCAGATCCCTTGAGGAAGGCTGGGAGAAAGACTGACATTATAAATGTAGTGTGGTCCTTCCTCAAAGGGACCCAGCCTCTGCTTCATTCAAGGGGTTGTGGGTCTGTAAACTGACTCAAGTCTGGGAATTGATTGAGAGGTCATGACTCTGTATTCTGCCGATTCAATCTAGGCTGCTGTTTACATGACCTAGACTTCTTCTATCTATACAGATCAAAGGAGCTCTGGTAGCATAGTGTCTAAGGCACTTGACTGCTAACCAGAAGGCTGGCAGTTCAAACCCACCAGCCACTCCTTGGAAGAAAGATGGGCAATCTACTTCCATAGTGATACTGCCTTGGAAACCCAAGGAGAGGTCACTATGAGTTGGGTCTGACTTGATGGCACATAACAACAACAACATACAGATCAAGTAAATATTTAGTAGGTTTGCAATGTATTTCACTACTAGGCACACCATGCCCAAGTAGCCAATGCCATAATTCCACATGAGTCAGACTATTCTGATTACTGTTCTGACTCTGCTGTCCATTATGGTAACCACACCCACCTTGCCTTTGTCAATTAATTACTGCCACTTGGCCCCTACTACCACAGGGTCCAGTCAGTCCCAACATAGTTAAGTGTCTTAGTTCAATTAGGGCAGTTCCCACTGTCAAATCCGGCTTACATAAAAAAGCAATCACAGCAGTCTTCAAGTATGCTGGAGCTCCCTTCACAAATTTATTCCTCACTACTGGTGAAAGGTGTGTCTTCTGGACTCTCCATTTCTAGCTCTAGGGGTCTAATCTGATAAATCCATTCTAACAGGCCAATTTCCCTACACCTCTGGACACCTTCTTCTACATTATACCAAGGCAGGTCTGGTACTTCAACTTGACTTAAGGTAGGCCACCACATAATCCATGCTTCAGGAAGACAACCAAATAAACTATTAGATCCTTTCCTAACCTCTCGAGCTGAAACATTGAATGAAGAATCCGTACTTAGTGGGCCTAAATCAATAAACTCAGACTGATT
The DNA here is from genome assembly GCF_000298275.1 of Orycteropus afer afer. Taxonomy (NCBI): domain Eukaryota; kingdom Metazoa; phylum Chordata; class Mammalia; order Tubulidentata; family Orycteropodidae; genus Orycteropus; species Orycteropus afer. Next base: position 10,669,091 of record NW_006921629.1, read on the forward strand.
CAATGTTACGTTCCTTGCACCATTACCCCACACCCTCAGTAGCCATTCCCATACATATTCTCCAGGTTTCTGTCTGTACATGTGAGCAAAATCAAGCAGGTCTTTTCAGGTGTAGCGTACCACCTCCTCAGTCACACTTTGTATTTCATCTTTTGGGGCTCGCTTGGACTCAACTTTAGTTATAGGTCTAACAGCAACGATGGGTAGTTGGGGCAGTTCCTGAGAACATTCAGCAATGTCTTCCATGGCCTCTGCCTCAGGCAATGACCCAGCAGGAACAGTCGGGTTAATCCCATCAAACTAGGTAGGTAGATAATGGTTTTATGTAATCCCTTCAGATGGGAGGGATTCAACAGAATTTACAGGCTCCACATCCTGATCTTCCTGGCTATCTGAGCATACATCCCTATTCCAGGTTTCAGGATACCATTTTTTTCCCAATCAATGCCCTCATTTTAACTTCAGATATCATTCTGGGTTGGTAATTTAATTGTTGTTATAATTCAGCCACCCTTACAATAAGACTCTAGGTTTGGATTTTGGCAATATCAGCTCTGTTAATAGAAGAAATAAGGCTTTCTTTCATAAACACAACTGTAAACATTGAGGTCTTTTATGTGGTGCTTAAGCTGTGACTCAGCAGCCTTGAGCTCATCTTGTTCTTTCACCACTTTGTCTAGTGTAAGTAGGACCAACCAACTAGTTTCTTTATACTCCTCATGCTGACAAATTTGCAGAAAACTGTCAAATATGTTATCACCCAGAGCCTCACTTCTCAAAAGTACTTGATCTATCAGTGGTGTTATTTTGCATATTAATGTTGCCACCTCATGCCACAGATTAGCAGGGCCCTCTTTACTAATGGAGGCAGGGTCACCAGTGCCTTTATGATTAATCAAATTGGAAAACCAATTTAGGAAGCCCATCCTTATGATTTTGTCTCTCTAGAACCACTCCCAGTACCAAATGTATTAGACAAGATTTTCTAGAGAAGCAAAACCAGTAAAGCTTATGTCTGTATATATAGAGAGAATGAGAAATTTATCTTAGGAAAATGGCTCACACACTTATAGAAGCTGGTAAGTCCCAAGTTCTTGGATCAAATGTCAAGCTGGAGGATTTTCCTGACTCATGCAGCTGCAGGGGCTGACGAGCTCATGGTTGGCAGGCAATATACTGGCTGTTGACTCCAATAAATGACAATTCCAAGTTCTCCAGGCCAAATGGTAGATTGTTCACTCACAGACAGTTGTAGCCAGCATAACAGCCACAGAAGAGTGTCTCTTTTCCCAGGATGTCCATAAATATACTGGAAGCAGGCCACACCCCTAGGGAAACTCCCTTTCAATGGATTGGCTGCTCAAAACATATATCTCTGATCCCATCATGGGAACAACCCACTTCACAATTGCTTAAACCACACAGCATTGTGGTCCAGCCAAGTTGGCACACAGCTCCAACTATCACAGACTTTATACATGAAGAAAGCATAAGGTCATTAAAAAGACAGAAAGGAAGACAAGAATGGATGTCAGAAGAGACTTTGACACTTATTCTTGAATGGAGAGTCACTAAAGCAAGTGGAAGAAATGATGAAGTAAAAGCCAAACAGAAGATTTCAAAGGGCAGCTTGAGAAGACAAAGTGAAGTATAATGAAATGTGCAAAGACCTTGAGCTGGAAAATCAAAGGAGAAAAACATGTTCAGCACTTCTCAGGCTGAAAGAACTGAAGAAACAATTCAAGCCTCAAGTTATAATATTGAAGGTTTCCATGGGCAAAATGCTGAATGAAGCAGGAAGCATCAAAAGAAGATGGATGGGCCATCTAAGATGCAATAATTGGTCTCTCTTCATCTGGAGCAAAGAAGAATAAGGGAATTTTAGAAAATGCGTGGAAACAATTAGTCCTAGGGACTAATGAACCATCCAAACCTTAGCTTACATGACTCTGAGACCAGAAGAACTAGATGGTGCCCATCTACTATAGCCAACCACTCAGAAAGGAATCCAAACAGGAGATCCTGAATAGAGTGGGAGAAAAATGTGGAACAAACCTCAAAAAGCATAAAAAAAGATCAGGCTTACTGGGCTGATAGAAACTGGTGAAAACACCCAAGACTATGGCCCCTAGTCACTCTTTGGGCCTGGAATTGAACTCACTCCCATAGTTTCCAGCCAAACAGGTGAACAATTACACCAAGTAGGTAAACTCTGTAGAGCAATCAACCATGGGAGATCAGAAAGGCAGCATTCGCACAGGGAGATAGCTCAGAGGGCAGGGATGCATAGGAAAGAAGGACACAGGAAAAAGGTAACCACAGGGAGGAAGTGGAATGAGCACTGTTACATTATGGGGATTGTAATCAATGTCATGAAACAAAATATGCATACACTGTTGAGTGGAAAATGAATTTGCTCTGTATACTTTCACCCAAATCACAATTTAAAAAGAAAGAATAATGGCAGGGGAAAAAAAAGATGGAAGGAATACACAGAGTCAATGTACCAAGAGTTGGTCAATGTTCAACCATTTCAGGAGGTGGCATATGATCAAGAACCCATGGTACTGAAGGAAAAAAAAAAAAAAAAGGCTCTAGGAATTGACAGAATACCCGCCGAGATGTTTCAACAAACCGATACGACACTAGAGGCACTCATTTGTTTATGCCAAGAAATTTGGAAGACAGCTACCTGGCCAACCAACTGGAAGATATCCATATTTCTGCCCATTCCAAACAAAGATGATCCAACAGGATGTGAAAATTATTTAACAATATCATTAATATCACATGCAAGTAAAATTTTGCTGAAGATAATTAAAAAATGGTCACAGTAGTACATTAACAGGGAACTGCCAGAAATTCAAGCTGGATCAGAAGAGCATATGGAATGAGGGACATTATTGCTTATGTGAGATGGATATTGGCTGAAAGTAAATAATACCAGAAAGATGTTTACCTATGATGCAAAAGCATTCTACTATGTAGATCATAACAAATTACGGACATCATTGCAAAGAATAGGAATTTCAGAACACTTAATTGTGCTCGTGAGGAACCTGTATATAGACCAACAGGCTGTCATTCAAATAGAACAAGGGGATACTGAATGGCTTAAAATCAGGAAAGATGTGCAGCAGTGTTGTATTCTTTCACCATACATATTCAATTCAATCTGTGTGCTGAGCAAATAATCTGAAATCCAGACTATGCAGAAGAATGTGGCATCAGGATTGGAAGAAGACTCATTAACAGCCTGTGATATGCCAATGACACAACCTTGCTTGCTGAAAGTGAAGACTTGAAGCACTTACTGATGAAGATCAAAGATGACAGCCTTCAGTAAGGATTACATCTCAACATAAAGAAAACAAAAATCCTCACAGAGACCCATAAACACCATCATGATGAATGGAAAAAAGATTGAAGTTGGCAAGGATTTCATTTTAGTTGGATCTATAATCAATGCTTGTGGAAGCAGCAGTCAAGAAATCAAATGACATATTGCATTGGGAAAATCTGCTGCAAAAGACCTCTTTAATGTATTTGTATGATCTGAATTCCCAGGTGTATAGTAGAGCTGACAAGGGGCAAAGTGGTAGTCACTTCTTGGTCACAGTCAGCTACCCAAAGGGACCAAGTAGTTGAACCTGTGGGCTCAGGACCATAGTCGCAGGGGACATCAAGCTCAATTGCCATAACATACTACACAAAACAATATTCCACCTCCTACTTTGGTGAGTAGCAACTGGGACTTTAAAAGCTTGCAAGCAGCCATCTAGATGCAATGATGGGTCTCTCCTCGTCCAGAGCAAAGAAGAATGAAGAAAACCAAAAATTCATGGAAACATTTAGTCCTAGTGACTAGTACACCATGCGATCTGTAGCCTGTATGACTATGAGACCAGAAGAACTAGATGGTGCCCAGCTACCACTGTCAACCACTTGGAGGGGGATCTATGTAGGAGATCCTGGATAGAGAGGGAGAACAATGTGGAACAAAACCCAAAATCATTTGGGGAAAAAAAGGGGGGGATGGACCAGGTTTGCTGATCTGATAGAGCCTGGTGGAATCATTGCGACTATGGCCCCTAGCTGCCCTTCAGGTCTGGAATTGAACTCACACCTATGGCTTCCAGTTAAAGAAAAGACAGGCATATGAGTTGAACATGTACCTCAAGTAGATACACTCCTTGGAGAGAACAATCATGGGAGAAAGAAGGGCTGTTTATGCACAGGGAGACAGCTCAGGGGGCAGGAGTGCATGGAGGGATGGACACAGGGAAGAGGTAACTATCGGGAGAAAGTGGGAGGGGAGCTGCTGCATTGGTAAATTGTGGTCAATGTCATGAGACAAAATGTATGTGATCTGCTGTATGGAAAGTGAATTTGCTCTGTAAATTTTCACCCAAATCACAATAATAATAATAATAATAAAAGACCTCTTTAAAATATTCATGAACAAAGATACCACTTTGCAGACTCTGGTGTACCTGACAAGCCATGATATTTTCAATAGCCTCACATCCATGTGAGAGCTGGACGATGAATAAGGAAGACTGCAGAAGAATTGATGCATTTGAATTGTGATGGTGAAGAATACTGAATTTACCATGGACTGCCAGAAGAACGAACAAATCTGTCTTGGAGGAAGTACAGCCAGAATGCTCTTTAGAAGCAAAGAACAGCAAGACTTCATCTCTCGTATTTTAGTCATGTCAGAAAGGACCAGTCCCTGCAGAAGGATATCACAGTGGGTAAAGTAGAGGGTCAGCAAAGAAGGGGAAGACCCTCAAAACGGTGGATTGACACTGTGGCTGCGACAGTGGGCTCAAGCACGGCATTGATTGTAAGGATGGCACAAGACTGGACAGTGTGTCATGCTGTTGTAAATATAGTTGCTATGAGTCAAAACTGACTTGATAGCACTTAACAACAAAAAAAAAAAAATCAAATACCCCAAGGGGACACATCCTAGGCTCATTATGAGGCCCTGTCTCTGAGGGGCCTTTAAAGACCTAAAACACTGTCCAGCTCTAAGTTGTTTTTCTATTTTAACTTGTCATTGGTTTTGAGAGAGGAAATGGTTGGGGAAGAAAGAGCTGCAAGAAGCCAGGGCCATAGCTGGCTAGGGCTGTCTCTGGAGCTGAGTTGGGCCATCAACTGTGGGAATGACACCATTTATCAGCCAGAAAGCCCAAACAAGGAGTAGGCCCAAGGGGCAGCTTTCTCACAGTGGTCACTGGGGAGGCCACGGCCAGCAGTGGGTCCAGAGTGAAGGCTGTGGAGGAGAGGGGAACTAGTGACACGGGAGGAGTGATTGTAGGGGCCTCCTCCTGGTATCCATCACCTGTGAAGTCCCAGATAGATGGTCATCTGCAGGGTGGTACAGAGGAGATAGGGGACGGCAGCGGGACAAGTCTGGGACTTGGGGGTAGTATGTAGACTTGGGTTCATAGCAGTTATGTCCTGGCAGTTTGCAGCAGGAGGATTACATAGCTCCTTCCAACCAGACCCACTCTCCACTGGGTTTCCCTTTGTGGGTAGTGAGTGCAAAGCTGCTGCTTAAGCTGGGTTGAGCCTCCTTGCTAATGGAGGCAAAGGTGAGGAGGTAAGCCTGGGGCAGCCCCTGGAAAGGGGGTCGGCATGGAAACTTAGAGGAGCCTGCAACTTAGACTTGCAAAGTGCCAGACACTCAGTGACACTTTAAATGCTTCAGATAAAACAGTGAGAGACTCTCCAGGTGGCAGGCGAGACGAAGGGTCAGGCACCTCAGGGCCCTGGAGGCTCACATGCTGCGATAAAGAATAAAAACACCTCAGAGATTCCTGTGACCCAGAGCACAGGGGGAGAATGTCAATGCAGCCCAGCTGTCTGGCTAGAAGGGAGAGGTGATCAGGCAGCACCAGACAGGAGTTGGATTGGGTGGGATTAAGGGCTCGAGCCCTTACAAAGCCTCCACAGTGAGAGGTGTGGGCAGTGCCACCTCCCAGGGCTCAGACCAGAATCATTTCCCTTATCACACAACCCCCAGGGGCCCTAATGGATGGTCACCAAGGTGTTTGGAGAGTAAGACTCGACCCCCTTCCTGCACTCCTCCTGGGTCTTGTCTGCAAACAGAGCCCGTTGCCCCTCTCCTGATCATGCATGGCCTTTGTAATCAGATAGCCAACCAACCAGCTGCCGTTGAGTCTATTCCAACTCATGGCCACTCCATGTGTGTCCGAGTAGAACTGTGCTCCACAGGCTTTGCAATGGCTAGTGCTTTAGAAGTCGATTGCCAGGCCTTTCTTTCAAGGCATCTGAGGTGGACTTGAACCTCCAAGCATTTGGTTAGGAGTGGAGCATGTTCACTGTTTGAACTCCCCAAGGATTCCCTAATCAAATAAAAGGGATTTGATTTTCAGCCAGTGCCTATTAACGCTCTGTGCAGGGAGGCACCCTGGTTCACCAGTCTCCCTGAGCCTGGCTGGGGGCTTTGCACGTTGTTGGCACTCAAATTTATTGACTATGCAACTATCTCATGCTCATGCAGGAGGGATGAGCAACAAGCCAGTGGTGCCTAAGTAGTGCACGCGTGTGTGTGTCTGCCCATGCGTGTGTGTATGCGCATGTGTGTGTGCATGCGTGCATGTGTGTGTGCATGTGTGCAAAGTGACTTTCTCTTTGTTGCTCTTCCTGTGTGCCTGTATCTTTCCCTGTTTCTGAGTCTTGGGCTACATGGCTGCCCCACAGGGTTGCGCATTCTCTCTTTGAGTGACACTGTAGGTGGGTGCCCTTGAGTGACCAGCTCAGAGACCCCCTTCCCTTACCCATCCTGCCACACTCAACCGCCGATCCACATCACTGAGAAAGTCTTAGTGGTGGTTACTAAACAGCCTTTCTCAGGCCCCACTGGCTGGAGTAGGGAGCAGCCACCCAGACACTACCACAACTAAATCTCCGGCCAGCTGACCTTCAGAGTATGATTGTCTTGCCTGTGACTGTCCCTGAAGTGGGGGAAGGTGGTGTGGATCCGGTTGCCTCTGAAGCCTCCTACCTGTTTAGGTACTGAGCACTTGCATTTCCCTCTTCCTTAGAGTCGGCCTCCTGGGAAATGGTGCTTACAGAGATTGAAGAGTTTAATACATCTCTCGCTTCCTCTGTCTTTTCTGAGACTCTGAGAGGGAGCAGCCGAAGCCTGGGCTGGCAAGGCCCCCCGCGGTGCCTGGGGGAGGGGGAGGGTGGAGCAGTGCTGGGCAGGTTTGGAAAACACCGGACCCAAGCACATTTTGCAGCAGCAATGTCAAATCCTGCCGTTCAGACGTGCCATTGGTGTGCACGCTGCCACCCAGAAATTGGTGACACAAAGGCACAGCCTTTCCCATCCTCCCGGTGCTTAGAAACTAACGGCTGTAATGAGCAATGAGAGAGCTGAAAGGCGTGAGCTGGGAGGTGGGTCGCATCAGTGCAAGCTAGGGTTGCGTGTCGAGGAGCTGACCCACTTTTCCAGGAGGTCAGGGACCGGTGGACCAGACCATGGAAATTCCACCTGAATTAGCCACTGCTCCCTGGCCGAGGAGTTCCTGGGTGGTTGTGGTAGTAAAGGTTATGTGCCAACCAAGTTAAAAAAAGCAAACCCACTGCCACTGAGTCAATCCTGACTCATAGCAGCCCCCCTTGGGTTTCCAAGGTGGTAAATCTTTACAGAAGTAAATTGCCCACTCTTGCTTCCAGAGTGGCTGGTGGGCTTGAACCACCAACCTTCTGTGTAACAGTCAGATAGATACCTTAGGCACTGTGCTACAAGAGCTCTTTTTGTCAGCCATGTTAAGGGCTTGGTTTTGAGTGGCTGGGCAGCTGGATGCAGTGATTTTCCTGTGATGATGAGACTGGTAATCAACTCCACGGTGGAATCTGCTGTGAGCAGCTGACTTAAGGATGAGGTCCATTCCCAGTACATAAGAAGCTTTGAGAAAGGTCTCTGAGCTTTTTGGCACGCTTGGACCCTGCATGTAGGTGAGTCTTTATTCAGCAGCCTGCCATGTTGTCTGCCGACCTTGGGACTATTTCTGGACTTGAATTAGTGGCCTGCTGTGTTGCTTAATAATCTTGGGACTGTGCCATTTTACTTGTTGACCTCAGGTTTGTCAGCCTAAGCAGTCAGCAGCTGCCTGAGTTGGGAGCAAGAGGCAGAGCTAAAACCCAAGGTCAAGGTGCCTTCTGCATTTTGAACTCAGACTTCTAGCCTCCTAAACTGTAAGAGAATCAATCCTTGTTTGTTAAAGTTATACACTTGTGATTACAAGTTACAGCAGTGCTAGAGAACCAAAACAGTGGTGCAATTGAAAACGTGCTCAGCTACAAACCAAAATGTTGGCCATTTGAACCCACCCAGGGGTGCCTTGGAAGAAAGGCCTGGTGATCAGGTCATGAAAGGTCACAGTCTTCAAAACCCTATGGAGTGCAGTTTAGCCAAACCATAGTCAAATCAACTTTATGGCAACTCATTTTGTTTTGTTTGTTTTTCCTGGACAAAGGTCTCCTGTGTTCTCATGCTCACTCCTCCCTTCCCCTCTCTCCCTTCTCTTCTCTCTGCCCCGGGCCATCCTGGACCCTTCACCCAGTGGACTTTTTAGGGATCGAAACTAACCTGGTTCCAGCAGCCCTCTTAAAAGGGCCAAGCCAGGAAGAAACGTGCACTAGAACACAGGTGGCACTCATCGCACGAAGCCCCCGGTTGTTTGATTGTGCATGCGTTATTTAGCCAACAATAGATGTTTATGTACATGTTTTTTAGAGCTTGTATTTATTAACAGCCTGAAAAGGGGGAGCCTGGGAGAACTACACTGAAAGCACAGTGAGTTAAAAGGGACAATTAGGGGAGCAGAGAGAGATATCGAGCAGAGAATTATAAAAGATATTTTAATGCACAAAGGTTCTTGAGATATTTTCCAAGCAGATAGACAGAAGGTAAAAGAAAATTGGCCCATTATGATAGCTGATGGGGTGGGGGTGGGGGGTGGACTGGTGACATGGGATAGACTCATGGCTGATGAGCTAAACTCCTGCTTCCTGGAAGGTGGCGATGGAGAGCCAGTGAGGAGGAGACGAGCCGTGTCGGGAAACTTAAAAATAGATCTGGGATGGGATCCCATCAGAGTCCCTGCGTGTGCAAATGGTTGAGTTCTTGGCCTCTAACTGAAAGGTTAGCAGTTCAAACCCAGGTGTCTCAGAAGAAAGTCCTCATTATCTGCATCTGAAAGGTCACATCCATGACCACCCCGTAGAGTTCAATTCTAGTCTGCCAACACATGAGATCACCATGAGTTGGAAGTGACTTGACAGCAACTGGGTTTTTTTGGTCTGGAATCCCATTAAAATGCACACTTACCCCTGGTTAATCAAAGGTCTGGCTTCCTCTGGGTCAGTGTTGATGGGGCCTGGAGGTGCTAGGTTCTTCCTGGCCTGGTGGCAGGGGACAGGTGGGCACAGCTTGGGGAACTGGTAAAAATATGAGGGAGGAGCAGTTGGGCGCTCCCAGCTGGCTCCAGGAGCCTCTGGGCAAGATCATTCTCTCCGGCCCAAGACCCTGTAACTCGTCCTCCCAGAAGCCTTTCCGGCTCTCCTGGCTTCCTCAAGCCACTTAGCAGGCCTTCAGGAACCCCCTTTTGCCATGGTGGCAGAGCACTAGGCGATTAGTTAAGTGATGAGTAAACATTTGTTAAATGGGATTCTTGGCTCCCTGGTAATGAGCAGCCCCAGCAGGAGAGAAGGGGAGATGCAATTGAGGGGTGGGATGCCAGGATTGCTGCTGGTCAGCCAGAGGGGCACATGGAGAGAGAGTGGAGAGGGTGTTTCTGACAGACATCCTTTGAAGCAAGGAGAGGGCTGAGAGCAGAGCTTTGTGGGGATAGAAAAGGAGAGAGTGCGGGCGTGGAGACAAAACGGTTCTGGAATACTCTGTGAGCCTGGAAGCAGCAGGTGGCTGGGAATGGGACGCTGGCCCAGGCAGATTTCCAGGGAGCGTGCCAGCTCACTGGCACGACGGAAGGATCTGGCTGAGCAGAAGAGGCAAGTTGCGATGATGAAACTCGCTGTTGAGGAACGTTGGCAAGGGTATTATGGGTGGGACCACGTGCCTGTGTGGGCCTGAGGCTGAGTGTGGGGTTGAGGAGAGGACCCCACGTGGAGGGAGCTACACATTCCCACTACTTCTAGAATAGAGTCCAAGTTCCTCAGGAGGATCTCTGTGCCCCTTCCAGGGCTGCTCCTTGCTGGGCTCCCACACCTCCCCATCTCCAGCCAATGATTCCTCTGTGCCCATTGTTTGCAGACCCCTAAACGCAGTACTATTTCATGCCTCTGGCCCTCGGCCTATAATACTCTCCACACTCTTCTCTGGCCAACTACTTTCCTCTGAGACCCACCTGAAGTGCCATTTCCTCCTGGAAGCCCATTCTGAATACACCACCCTCTCCTGAATTGATTTTCTCATTTTTTTTGGGGGGGGGGGCACAAACATAGGCACACATCGCATATTGATTGTGATGACTTGTATCCACATCTAGGCTGCAAGCTCCTTGCAGGCGAGCCACATCTTCTTACTTTTATGTCCCCAGAGCCTGGGACTCTGGCTGGCACATGTAGGTGTTGATCAGCATTTGTTGAATGGATGGTAGGGAACAAGCTGAGCTCTGAGGCCATGGGAGAGACTCAGACTACCCACCACCGTCACCCAGCCCCTCTCGCAGGCTGGCTTTGTCCATCTGTCAGTCCCAAGTGGAGGGCTGGATGGCAGGAGGGGAGAGGGGGAAAGAGGATGAGCTCTCTTCTGAAGGTCTACGGAGAGTGCTGAACAAAGATGGCAGAAGAGCTGGCTCCAACGTCACCAAACAAGGAATGGCCTCAGCACCTGGGAGAACACAAATCCCAGGGGCAAGAATCCATGTATCCTTGCCCTGAAAGACCCAGGATGGACGCTGGGTCTAGTGCATAGAAAGGCCTGCACTTAGCCTCTGACTTATCAACTTGCTCTGATGTTCTGAGCAATGGTGTCATCGTGCTGTGTGGCATATGAGCTGCTGAGTGACAAGTGATGTCACCCACAAGAGAACTGCCTTTATTTCCTCTACCTCTTGGAGGAGAGAGCTACTAAAAATATACCTGGTGTCCTGGGCCCCACTGTTTTGCCTAACAGCAACCGGCAGGAGAGACTATGCTGTACTTGACAGAAATGGATCATTTATAAAACATTAGCATTTCTTGTACTGACATTTCACTTCCATATTACAGGACTTACTAAGTCTTCTTTAAAAAAAAATTTAATCAAGTGCTTATACTCTTGATTTTCCCACTGAGGGCTTTGCTGTCTAAAGTTGGAAATGAAATCAACAACATAACAGCCTCTGCAGGTTCTAAGGGAGAGCCAGGCCCCCGACACTGGCCTGGGTAAGAGCAGGTAAGCCACTGGCAAGCAACCTCAGGTAGATTATTTATTCTGCCATCGCCAAACTCCCTTTAGTGAAAGTTTCAAGCCCCACAGTGAGGAGGATTTATCTTCTTGGAAGCACAGCAAGTACAGCCTCCAGAACACCGTCCTCTGCTGCGTGGGTCTCCTGGAAACCCCCGGGGCCCTAGGAGCTGGTTGTTCCCTTCCAGCCACCAGCCCCCTAAGAATCATTCACTCAGCAGCTGTTGATGAGCTTCTGGGAACAGGCCAGGAACAATCCAGAACCAGCCAGCTCCAGGCAAAGGCTCAGAGATGGTGCCGACCCAATGTAGCCAGAGTGTGGGAATCATGTTCCCTGCAGGCAAAGGAAAGCCATCGAACAGAGAATAAGTGGGGTGTGTGTGTGTGAATGTATGTGTGTCTCCCTGTGAGTCAACGTGCCCCTGCCCCATATGGCCCCTCCGCTAGCAAATGTGCTGTGCTGTGTTCTCAAAGCTGTGCCCAGCCCGCCCCACCCCCTGCCGCCAGAACGCCCAGGATCTGCCACCCCTTCAGGAATGCAGGGTTAGGAAATGAAAAACAGTGTTCGTGTCCAAGAGAATATTTTTTTATTATTATTTTTCTCTTCTTAATTGGATTCAGCGTTTCTCGCTCCTCACACAAATCCTCTCTGGTGGGGAATTTGGGTTTGTGCAAAGCGCGAAGGAGACTGTGCCCGCCAGAGCACCTGGCCAGCAGCTGGGCTGTTGTTGACCGGAGCCCCTCTCTCCCACGGCTGGGCTTGCCTACTCCATTCCCTACACTACTCCTGACCCCTGAGTCTGGCCCCCTGACCACCTCTGCCCCTCCCTAGGCATCTCCAGAAAGGCTGAGGGGGCTGGGATCTCTGTCACGCAGAAGTGCCTGAGATGGTTCTTGAAATGCCCTCATTGGTCCTTTTCTGCCAAGGCCACGTGATGCTTTCTTTCCTGCCACCCTACACAAAGCCCTGGCTGGGACGCCCATCAAAGAGCCTCAAGGAAAAATTCAGCAGCTAAGCCATCTGGGAACCTGGCTCATGAGAGAGTCTCGCTGGTCTCTCCGGACCATTGCTGGCGAAACGCTATGCTGATGACACTGTCCAACCCATTGGACTAACACTGTGGAATGCTGCCTTGTCAGCTGGCTTAAAACACCAAAAGCCCCTTCCGTCTCTATCTCAGTCCAGCCTGTCCCCAGGGCCTGGCTCTCTAACACCCTTCACGTTGATTCTTGCTTTTCATCCTGACATCAGCGATAACTACAGTGGGGGTGATGGGGCTCACCAGGATGACAGACAAGCCTGTGTTGCATATGAAAACAAGGTGATGCTCTAAATACCTAAGAATGTCGGTCCCCTGATGTGATTCCTGCCACCTCCCCTTCACCCTAGCCTCCCCATGACACTTTGCCTCAGGCCCCTGGCAAGCCAAGGCCACATGGGGACAACTGTTGCCAGGTTAGGATTCTAGACAGAAATTCTATAACCATTTTTTTTCTTGCTAGAAATCACCAATACAATCTTTAGTTCAGCAGATATAGTTTTCCATATAGTTTTAAACATGTAAGACATACAGTTTGGTAAAGGAGTGGGGGCAGGGGAATCTGTGCATCTGTATATATATATATATGGAGAGAGAGAGAGAGAGAGAGTGTGTGTGTGTGTGTGTGTGTGTCTATATATAGATAAGTGGACATAATTATAAAACTGCACCTTCTGTGGGAACCTCGTTGCACCTGATGAAGTTCTAAATTTCAGCCTCCGATGATCTTTCCTTTGGTAATTGGTTCTTGGGCCCTGGCAATTGAGCCTGGGGCTGCCAGGGTTGCCTGAGACATCAGGAATGAGAGGCGTTACCCCCAAGAGAGGGATGGAAGGTGGCATATGGTTGCATTTAGGGCAGGTTGGTCGAATGGCCCCAGGGAGGAGCCAAGATGCCACCCGCGCATGTGTTCCCAGACTGCTGGCTGACCAGCCTCTTGGTTGAACCTCATTCATTTTTCTCTGAGTCCTGTTTCCTCCAGCAACAGCGGGGACCCTTCAGATCTCCCCAAATGATCAGGATTCCACAGAGCCCAGTTCTCATGGGGGCAATTGTCCCATAGTAGCAAATGAAGGATTAATTTTGCATGTCTTTTACTGCCTTGCTGGAGTGGACACTGTCCATGGGTGCTGGGCAGGGGCTGGCTGGGACAGCTGGGTGACATGTGCTGATCCCCTCCCACCTGGGGCTGTACACTTTGGGTTTATAATCCACCAGGCAGGGCCCAGGCAGTAATCAAAGCCTCTACCAACCTTTTCCTGAAATCCAGCAGATCCTCCATTTGTTATAAAAAAAAAAAGGAAAAGAAATTCTGTTCCTTGGTGGACAGGTGGCAGTGTTGGGTGCTAGCACCCTGGGTCCTCAGCGGAGAGTGACCGCCAGCCCCAGTATCCAGGCCAGGAGTGAGGCCCCCAGGGACACAGCCGAGGAGGCCTGCTGCACGCCACTGGGGGCGCGGATGGGGGTCCTGCGGGCACACTTGCCCTTCCTCTTGGGCCGCGTGGTGGGCATCATGTCAAAGTTGAACTTGTGCTGGTAGTCAGGGGCATAGTCCTGCAGTTCATGGGCCTGCTTTCCGGCACCCCCTTTAGAGACCTGGTTGCGATTCCTGTGGCTGGTACAGTTCTTGCCTGGCTTCCTGTAGCCTGGCCGGGAGCCAGGTAGATGGCCCTTGTCCCTGCTGGGGCCATGGGGTGGATGGTGGTCCTTTCGCGCGGCCCTGTCGGTGGTGGTGAGCGTGTGCGACTTGATCTGGTGTGGGGACGCTGGCCCTGTGCAGTTCCGGAAGTCCTCAGCTCTCAGCAGCTTTAGGTCCTGGCCACGTCGCAGCTCAGGAGACAAGCATGGGACGGCAGAGCTGGAGCCACGAAACCTCCGCAGCCATTCCCAGAGGGATCGTGCCCGGCAGCCGCAGTCCCAGGGGTTCCCGTTGAGGCGGAGGAACTCCAGGGCCCCCAGGGGTGCCAGGCAGTCACCTTGAAGCTCGGAGAGGCTGTTGTTGAAGAGAAAGAGGGTGGTCAGCCTGCGGAGGTCATGGAAAGCCTTGTGGTGCACCCACTGTAGCTGGTTCTCGTGCAGCAGCAGGCGGTCCAGGTTCACCAGGCCCCGGAAGGTGTCCTGGCTCAAGCTCCATAGCTTGTTGCCATGGAGGAACAGGTGGCTGAGGTTGACCAGGTCCACAAAGATGTCGTCCTGGAGGTACTCAATGTGGTTGTCCTGCAGGTAGAGGTACTGCAGGCTGTGCAGGCCGCCAAAAATGCCTGCTGGCAGGGCACTAAGCCCACATTTATAGAGGTAGAGGGCATGAAGCTTCACCAGGCCCTGGAAGGTCTCGGGCGCCAGCATCCGCAGCTGCCGGTTGTCGCCAAGGTCCAGCTCTTCCAGGTGTACGAAGCCCTCAAAGGTGTTGGGGTCGATGAAAGTGATATTGTTGGAGTAGATCCACAGGGTGACCATGGCCGGGCTGAAGTGACCCTGCTGGAGAAGGGTGATGCGGTTGTTTTGCAGAAAGATACGCTCGCTGTCCTCTGGGATGCCCTCGGGGATGGCAGCAAAGTTGTGTGCCTGGCAGCTGACTGTCATGGGTGCCGGGTAGCACACACAGTCCCGGGGGCACCCGCCGCCCAAGGGCAGCTCCCCAGCCAGCAGCAGCAGCAGCAGCTCCACACAGCTACCTGGTGGGAAGAGAGAACACAGTCAGGTCAGGGGCTGCGGGAGGAGGTGGGGTCAGATGGCATGCAGGATAGAGACTGAAATGTGACTCTTCTGGGCCAGCTGGCATTTTGTCCTTGTCTTTGCTGGGTTCAGTGGCACCCTGAGGGGCTGGAACCCTGCCTGGAGGAAGGCAGATGTCAAGGCCCAGGCCAGGACCCTATCTGGGACTAGATACCTGCCTGCCACTTCTTGGTACCCACCTCTTAAAAAAAATACAAACCCCAAATCCATTGCTGTCAAGTTGATTCTGACTCATGGCAATGCCGTGTGTGTCAGAGCAGAACTGTTCTATAGAGTTTTCTTGACTATAATGTTTATGGAAAGGAGCCCTGGTGGCACAAGTGGTTGAGCACTTGGCTGCTAAGTGAAAGGTTGGTGATTTGAACCCACTCAGTGACTCCACAGAAAAAAGACCTGGCCATCTGCTTCCATCAAGATTATAGCCAAGAAAACCCTATGGGTTTGGCATCCTAGTGAGGTGAGTAGTATCTGGGGTCTTAAAAGCTTGCAAGCAGCTATCTAAGATACAACTATTGGTCTCTACTCATCAGGAGCAAAAGAGAAAGAAAGAAATGAAAGTCTCTGAGAAGAAACTAGTTTACAGGGCTAAGAGCCTCCACGAATTATATAGCTTCATTTACCCTGAGATCAGAAGAACTAGATGGTGCCCCGCCGGCTACCACTATCAACCATTCTGATCAGGGCCAAAATACATGGATCCTGATAGAGTGAAAGAAAAATGTGGAACAGAACTCAAATTCTTAAAAAGTCTAGACTTACTGGACCAGTTAAGACTAGAAGACTCCCTGAGACTATCACCCTGATCTTTAAACCTTGAACGAAACTATCCCGAGATCACCTTTTAGCAAAATAACATATTGGTACACAAAATAAAGAATATTACTTGTGTTTACAGTGCTTATTTAAAAAACCATTTATATAAGACCAAAAGGTCAACATTTACTCTAAAGCAAAGGTAAGGAGGGAAACTAGAGTACTTAAAACAGAGCGATCAGAATGGAACTTAAGAAAATGTTGATACACTGTGAAAAATGTAAATAATGTCACTGAACGACTTGTGTAGACATTGTCACACAGGAATCTAATTTGCTGTGTAAACTTTCACCAAAAATACAACAAAATATTATTAAAAACAAAACAAACCCTGTAGGTCAGTTCTGCTCCACAGCATGGGAGTCGCTATCGGTCAGAACTGGAATCGACTCAGTGGCACCCAACACCCACTTTCATGGAAGCAGATCAAGTTTCTCAGTGCCACCTGGTGAGTTCAAATTGCTACTGTTTAGGTTGTTGTCGTTGACCCCTCCTTGGGTTTCCAAGGCAGTTATCAGTACGGAAGTAGATTGCCCAACCTTCCTTCTGAGGAGTGGCTGGTGGGTTTGAATGGCCAGCCTTCTGGTTAGTAGTCAAGTGCCTTAGGCACTATGCTACCAGAGCTCCTTACTGTTTAGGTTAGTAGAGTGCAAAGAAGATGTGGGTCAAAGTCCTGACCACACCAATAACTTCTAAGCCCCACCCCCAAATCCCTTAGCTCCGCCCCTCAGATCTAATCAGTCCATCCAGGGTGGTATTCCTAACCCATTGGCAGTCAGCCAGGCAGGTTCCAGTTCACATCCCGGCTCTGCCATTGACTTGCCATTCATCATCTGTGTTAACAGATAGTGGTGCAGACTCTTGTTCTAACAAAGTTAATGTAATGTGGAGCAACCAGCAAAGCATGCATGACACCAAAGTTCTCCAGAAGGAAGTCCCATTTGCAACGTCTCCCACGTCCTCAAATAAATGACATCTCCTCTGTGCCTCAGTTTCCTCACTTCTAAAACGTAGATAGAATATAGCTCCCCCTCACAGAGCTGTGCTGAGGATAAAAGAGAGGACACAGGTGACAAAGGACTAGGGGTGGCACCAGGGCTACCCCCCCATTCCAGCCCACCTTCTGCCCCCTCCCCACTCCCTGCCTCGCTTCAGCTCCCAGGCTGTGGCTCCAAACCAGGCCTTGCCTTACAACAGTCCGGAGCATTTCCTCTGTAGCTTCCCTCTAATTGGGCATTAATTAGGCATTCGTTAATGGACCCTTAAAATAATTTATTTTCGGATGTGTCCAGCCTGTGGTCGGATAATAGCCCCATGCTCATTAATGTAGCTGGCTCATTATGGACAATTGTCATTACCTGCCTTTTTCCAGGATCGCAGCTGCCCCAGGCAGCCCGGCAGGCGCGCCAGTGGCGGGAGGGCCGGCTCCAGGCCTGCAGACCCCCACCCTGGAGGACCAAGCAGCCATCTCATTCCTAACCAGGTTGGCCTCCAGCCCCTTCTCTTCTAGCTTGGTCAGTTCAGCCTCTCCAGAGAGCCTAGGCGCCTGGGGCAGCTCACTCGATCCCTCCTGCTGCCATCTGCACTCGGAGAGTGTAGGAAGACAGAAACAAGCCACCGGGCCTCTCTGGGGCCAGCCTCGTGCTCAACCTTGCTCTGGATGCTGGGCCGCCTGGCCAGGCCTCCAGGCCTGATACTGCCTCAGCTGCCTTCCCAGGCTCCTGGCCAAGCAGGCTTTGACACCAGTGCTACTTCCTCATTCCTGGCAGCAATAGCATCATCGTAAATAAGTGACAGCTCCCAGCTGTTGGAAGTTATGGGCTCCCAGAGAGTGGCAGCTGCTTCCCGTCCCCCTGTAATCACCCAGCTTCACCGAACGTTTGCAACACATAAAAATCATTGCACATAATTTTGTTTTTGCATAATTGGGTTCGGTTGCAATTTCAGAGCAATTATGACCTTGGTGGTGGTGGTGTCAGTGGCGGTGCAGCTTCAAGGTCTCTTTCTATGCCAGGCTAGGCTCTGTGTGGCCTCCACAGTGGCTTCAGTCTTCCCAGCTGCTGGGTAGCTTGCAGGCTGGGCTTGAGGCTGATGCCCCCCTCAGCCTCAGTGCCTCCTTGTTACATAAGTAGGACATGATGTCCACGCCAACCCTCCCCAGAAGGATCTTGAGCCTGCCCTCTAGCCCCACTCCTCCCCTGCCCCACAACTGCCCACCTCAGGCTGGTCGGGGGAGGCAGGGGGTAAGAACCTGGGCTCTAAACCCAGCTGACTATCTGGAAACCTGCCCACTGCCTTCAGTCTCCCACCCAGGGCTGGGAGGAGGGCCCGGCCCATACTGGCTACACCCTATAGAGAGCCCAGTATTCATTTCAGTCCCTCTTCCTCACTTGTCCCCGGGCTGCTATCTTCTAGGAAGGCCAAACCTGCAGGACCCTCCCCCAGGGAGGTGCCTCCACCCTACCAATCTGGGGGAGTCCAGGGGGTCACCCAGCTCAAGGGCCCTCAGTGTCCCACAGCTCAGACTGAAGGGGGCAGGGCCTCAGCCACACAACCTGAGCTCATGGTACCCACAGAGGGTGCAACACCAGGACCCCCCCACTCAAGTTCCTGCAAGGACAAACGCATTCCCTTCTCTAACGCTTATGGCTGTAGAGATGTTCCGTGGGGGACGAGCATGGGCGAGTTGTGGTGGGCTCAGCACTAATGCCACCTGACATTTGTACAGCTTATTGGAGTTTACTAAGTGCTTTTGCTTTGGATTCTCTGATCCTCAGGGCCACCGTGTGCGGGGGACGGGGGAGCTCTTCTGCCCCCTGACCCAGGGTGGGCACAGACAGCCCTCCTTTGCCTCCTGTGTGGCTCTGTCTCAATAAGACCCCAGGGATATGGTTCTCTGCAAGAGTCCCCCGAGAAGCTAGGTCCCCACAAGGAGCTGCATGCACCCCCTTAGACAGAAAGCAGGTGCCTCTAGGGGTGTGGGGCATGGGAGAAACCAGGTGCAGACCCTGGTTTAAGTGAAAAAGCCAGACTCCCCACAAACTACTTGTAGACTTGGTAGCCAACATGTGAATGGCAGGTGGAAGGGGTCAGATAGCAAGGGCAAGGTGACAGGAGGACCCCTGCTCTGAGAGATGAGTACAAAAGGAGGTGGGGACCCCTGCTAACACTCACCACAAAGGCTGAGCTACATCCTTGTTACCCCAAGGAAGAACATGATACATCGGGGCCTAGGGGTAGGAATGGAGCAGTAGACCACAGGGCGTGGTGTGGGACAGTCACTCCCCCCGACTGCCTACCTCGGAAGGTAGGTTAGTGGGGTCAAGCCCCAAGGAAGCTGCTCTGAGTCCTCAGTCCTGCCCAGATGCCAGGGGACCCATGTCAGAGATATCCCTGCCCCTCCCACTGGGGGGTGGTGCAGCCTCAGCGGAGCCTGCTACTCTGTCCTGGAAAGTACTCCATCCAGCTGCCTGACTCAGGGCAATCCCTGATCATGGCAACCCCAGGTGTGCCAGAGAACTGCTCCACAGGGGGTTTTCAATGGCTGGGTTTTCAGAAGTAGAGCCCCAGGACTTCCAAGGTACCTTGAACCTCCAACCTTTTGGTTAACAGCTGAGTGCGTTTACCATTTGCACCATCCAGGGACCCCTCCACCTGGAAGCTGGTCTCATCTCCAAGGCCCTACACCAGGTGTCTTAGCCAACCCCACCCACCTCTGGCACCCCTAGTCCAAGCCAGTGGGTACCCTGGCCCCAGATCACTGCCTGGCCAGGTTTCTTCCCAAGGAGGCTGGCACTGTATCGCCGGGCTTCTCCTGTGCCCCCTGTGTGGGCCATGGGAGCCCTGACCCACTGATTGCCTGATTATGCACTAACAATGTGGCGGGTGTCTTTGCTGTGCATTTTAAGATTGCAAATTAGCAGGGATCCAAGTCTCCATGGTGGGCCTCGCATCCCCACCCACCAGCCTCCTCACCAGCTCCTGGGTGGAGGCGGAGGCCGATCTGCTTGACAGGCTGAAGAAAAGAAGGCTGGGCCTCCCCTAAGCCTTCCTTGGGGTTGTCCTGCTTCTCTGCAGCACGTACTCGTAGCTGAGCTCACCTGCATCTCGGCAGCCTCATTCTTTCTTTCCTCCATTCAGCACCTGCTGCCTGAGTCCTGGATGTCTGAGGTGCCAGGCAGGAGCAAGCAGGAGCCCTCACTGCTCACTAACAGATGGGGGATCTCACACCACCAGGCAGTCAGGCCAGAGGCCGGGGCCCAGAGTAAGTGGTGGGATGGAGGGTAGGGCTCAGGGAAGGCCCTGCCCCGCCCACTCTGCTCCACGCTGCCTCCTCCATAAAGCCCTCTGCTCCCACACTGTTCTGGCCCCATCAGCTGTGTGATGCAGGTAAGTTCCTCATCTCTTGCAGTACTTCATTTGTGAAGTGAAACAAGAAGGGGCCCTGCTTCCTTGGGTTGCCTTAAGGGCTCAATGAGAGGATGTGAACTCAGTGCTCAGCCCAGTGTCCAGTGCAGATAATGCTCAGAAAAGGAAAGTTGGTATTGTTTTCATGCCTCCTTCCTGCAAACCCCCAAATCCCTGCCTGCTGGCCGGGCACCTGTGGTCTCCACCCCCAGGAAAGCAAGTGGCCTGAGCAGGGACAAGCACCTCACCAGTCCACTCAGCAGCCCCCAGATGTGATTACTGACGGTCCTGTGAGGGCCAGACCTGGCAGGAGGAGTGGAAGAACAAAAGACACACAGTGTGTGCAAAGGCATGGTGGTGGGGAAGCAAGTGGCAGCCCATCTTATCCTGTTCCTCCCACACTGGCTCTAAGTGACCAAAGCTTCCAAGCATATTGTATCTTTAGCTTAGCTGGCAGGGCCCCTGCAACTTCCCCACCCTGGGGGGGGAAGGGCACTAACTAAGGGGGACCTCGCACTGTCTGTGCACCAAGTTCTTCACAGCGAATCTTCACAACAGCCTGAAGTGGATTATCCAATAAAGTAAGGTAAGCACAGGTTTACTAGTGCTTACTTACTAATCTGCAGTGAATAATTTCACAAAAAATATGATTCAGTACAGATTAGTAAGTAAGCACAAGTAAGCCCGTGCTTACCTTGCTTACTGGGTACTCCACCCCTGTCAGGGATTTTAAACTTGAAGAGGTTTTGATTCTGTAGGAAGGTGCTATAGGGTTGGGACAGAGACAGACGCCAGCCATACTTAGAAGCAGACACTTTGATGTGGTGAAAAAATGTGAAATTGTTCACTCTAAATTAATAACCAAACACAAGTAAGCCCACGCTTACCCTGCTTATTGGGTAATCCGACAGTGACAACAACCCTGGGCCGGGGCTCCATTTCAGGGAAGAGGGAACTGATGCACACAGAGGTGACACGGCTCACGGGGGTCACAAGCTGTGAGCAGGCGGTGGAGGCGGGCCTCGATCAAATGACTCCCAACCAGGGGCACTGCCCCCAGCTCCACGCTGCCTGGGGCCAGGAGGGCAGCCTCAACCAGACCCCGACGTCTCAGGCCAGACGCCAGCCCAACCTGAGTCTGGCCCTCCCAGAACGGAAGGGGCTTCCTCTCCCTCCACTGACCCTGGGGGGCATCCCGTGGTCCCCTGGGCAGGTCTGTGGGGCTCTCTGAGCCTGGATCAGCCACTTGGTCAATCCTAGCTCTGCTCCTTGTCCTCCTTCCCCCAAGGGCTGAGATCCCCCTGCCCCCAGGCTTGCCAGATGATTTTCTCTAAACCAATCAATGCTAACCAAATGGCTCTGCCGGGGAAGTGCTCTCTTTGCAGCGAGAGGTCAGATAACGGCCTCAGGCCAGGCCGGCTGTGCTCTCAGGGCTGCTGGCGCCTCAGGGACTTGGCACCAGCCCTCAGAGCCACACCCAAGCACTAGCCACTTCCTGGTGAGTGCTCTGTCCCCCAGCCTGTCCCAGCCCTGGAGACAAGGAAGCCAGCCAGGGCTTCCCTCCTCAGCTGCTAACACTTCAGGTGGTGGGCAGTGTGGCTGGGGGTCTTCCTGTCTTTGGCATAGTCCAGATCACTGGGACCAGCACGAGCTTTGGAACCAGAGAGATAGGGGTTTGAATCCTACCCACCCCCCCAACTTAATAAGTGTGTCACTTCGCTTTTGGGGGCCTCATTTTCTTCATCTGTAAAATGGGGACAATATTTAAAGCAACAGCCTGGACCCTTTCCATCTGCACATGCCGGTATCCCCCTACTTCCCCCACATCCCCATCTGCTTGCCAAGCAAAGTATGTCCAGAACAGAGCTTCCCTGAGCCACGCAAGCCTCCTCCACTCACATCTCCATCTCAGGTGAAGGCAGCTCCTTCACGTCAAGCTGCTCAGGCCAAGAGCACACACCCCACACCCAATCCATCAGAAATCCCATCAGCTCAACATTCAGAACTTACCCAGAACCCTTCCACTTCTCACTGCCACCACCCTGGTCCAGCCTGGTCTCCCTGCTCCCACCATTGCCCCTACCCTTTGTCTCTAACACCAGCTAAAGTCTAAGTGAGAACACATGACGCCTCTGCTCAAAACTATCCATAGCTCCATGGCCCAAGAGTTGAATCCTCCATGGATCTGCCCTGCTTCCTCTCTTCCCTCCCCACCTCGATCACTCCCCACTCCAGCTACGCTGGTCTCCTGACTGTTCCTCTTACATGCTGGGCATGTTTTTGCTTCCAGAACTTCGCACACACTTCTCCCTCTGCCTGGAACATTTTCTCACGGATAGACGCCTGGCTTCTGTCGTCACCTCCTTCCGCTCTCTGCCTCCAGGTCACTTTCTCAGCAAGAGCTTCCTGACAACCTGTATTAGTTTGCCAACCTTCCCTGTTTCACTTCTGCTGTAGCACTCCTCCTCTTCTAATATACTACGCAGATTTAGTTATTCATCATGTGTCTTTTCTGCCTCTTCCCACCAGAGACATCAATTCCACAAGGGCAGTGATCTTGTCTGGTGTGTTCCCTGCTGTATCCCAGGGCCAAGAATGATGCATGGTACATAGTGCTCAATAACAGAGATCACAGCTGGATGAACGAGGTCTTTCTGGGTTGCTGGGAGGTTTGAGAGATGATGCTCAGAAGGACCTATGCCCGAGACCTGGCTCACAGTAGGTGCTCAATAAACACCGAGGTTCTTATTAATATTGAGGAGCTGCAGAGCCCCATAAGAGCAGAGACTCCGCCCTGGCTCTATTCCAAGAGCTCCTGGATCCATCACAGGGGTGGTTAGAGGGTGAAAAGAACTCTGGGAAGGGGATACATTTCAGGGTCTTCCTGAGGTCTGGGAGCAGAGTGACTGATGACTCAGTTTGCCTGGCACTGAGAGGTTTCCCAGAATGAGAGATGTTTAGTGCTAAAATGGGGAAATTCTCAGGCAAACCAGAACAAGTTGATCACCCCACCTGGGAACCAGGACTGTGCCAAAACAGAAAAATGCTCTGGGAGCAGGAAGGAGAAGGGACAAACAGTCAGGCGTGAGGCACGTGTATTCTCTAACACTCACACGTTGGGCCCAGCGCCTGCAGGTAGGAGGCAGGCCTGGGCCCAGACTGAGCCTGTGTTATGTGTCTGCATGTGTACACTGTGTCTACGTGTGATGTGTATGCACATGTGACGTGTGCGCATCTGTGTGCATCCATGTATCTGAATGTGTATCCATGTTGGATATGTGTGTCTGCATGTGCATGTTTATGTGCACATGTGTGTGGGTGTATCTGTATGCATGTCTGTGTATATCTATGGGTGTGTACATTCATGGCTGTGTGTATTTATCAATGTGCGTAGGTGAGAGTGTATATTTCTGTGCATGTTCACGGATCCTTCTGTGTTCCTTTGTGCGTGTGCACGACTGTGTATGTGTATGCATGTACCTGAATGCGTGTACGTGCTCACATACATGGATGTTGTATGACCACCGACGGAGCTGACAGCCCAAGCCCCTTTCATAGACAGCATCCCTGGCACTCCATTACCAAGAGAGAGCAGGGACCCTCTTCTGAGGAGGCGCACACATCCCAGGCTGCATGATGGCGCCGTCTTATCTCATTCCTCACTCTGGCTTGGCTTTTAGCTGTTGCTCTCTTCCTGACATGCTGAATTATGTACCCACTCCAGGTCCTCCCAGCACACCAGGATCACTCTCAGCTGAGAAGTGGGCGGCCCCTTGTTAGAATAACCTTTCCGCTTTCATCCTCCCCCGGAGCAGGCCTGGCCAGGAATGCCATACTAATTGGGCTAAGTTCTCAGGGGCCCTTATTTGAGCAACCCAGGGCTCCCCTGCCCTCGCCCATCCTGCCTACTGCCTCCTCACTGGGGGGACTCTCTGTGGAGTCAGGGGCCGGAGGCTAGGACACACACAGCTCTGTGCTGCGGGTACTGACTGGTTTGGGACCAGTTCTCATGGGAGTACATTTCAGCTGGGCAACCTGAGCAAGGCACTAACCCTCCTGAGGCCTCAGTCTCTTCGTCTGGAAACCCGGAGTCCCAGCACCTGCCTTACTGGCTGCTTGTTGTTATTGTTGTTGTTTGCCATCGAGTCGGCCCCGACTCCTAGCGACCCCTCCTTGGGTTTCCGAGGCAGTTATCACTACGGAAGCAGGATTGCCCAACCTTCCTTCCGAGGAGTGGCTGGTGGGTTTGAACCGCCAGCCTCCTGGTTAGCAGTCAAGTGCCTTGGCACTATGCTACCAGAGCTCCAGTAAGTACTAAATGAGCAGTGCATCTGAGTTGCTCAGCCCCAGGCCAGCTGCACAGGAGGTGCTCCTAAGTGGCAATAATGTCCTTACTACTTCTCACTGCCCCCTTAGGGCTCTCCTCAACCCTTAGGGGATCCTGGGTTTCCCCCACCCATTCTGATACTGCCATCCTGGCACCAAACTCCAGAGCATTGGCCAAGGACCTGACAGATCTGAAAAGGGCTTATCCTCAGGGCTCAGGGTTCCTGCCAGGGAGCCATGGGCTGGGAGAGAGGGCCAGGCCCCTTCCCTGCCTGTTGTACCTGGGAAGGCAGGAGTGACATAATTGGATTTGAAACTGTTATTGAAGCAAAAGTCCACCCAGAGGTGCCTTGAAAGAAAGGCCTGGAGGTCTACTTCCCAAAAACCAGGCATTGAAAGCTCTTTGGAGCACAGTTCTGCTCTGAACTGACTCAACAGCAACTGGTTGTTGTTGTATTAGAGCGAGGAGAGGGGGCAGGGAAGCAAAGACTGTGGGTGCCATCCAGGGAGAGATGCTGGGAGCTGTTATGGATTGAACTGTGTCCTCCAAAAAGACATGTGGAAATCTTAACCCCTGTACCTTGTCTGGAAATAAAGGTTTTCTTTTGTTAATGAGGCCATGCCAGAGTAGTGTGAGTCCCAAACCTATCCCTTCTGAGTAGTATCTTATGAAAGGCACAGAAAAGACACACACACAGAGAGGAAGACACATGCCATGTGGGGACCTGTCTAGAAGCAAAGAAACCCTAAGGATCACCAGCAAACACCAGAAACTAGGTGAGAGGCCCACAAAAGGCACTGAGACCCTGATTTGCACTTACAGCCTCCAAAACTGTAAAAGAAATTAATTCCTGTTCCGCAAAGTAACCCACTTGTAATATTTTTTGTTACAGTAGCAGTAGGAAACTAAGACAGGGGCCCAGAAAAGGTGAGGGCATGGAGGTGGAGAACAGGAGGCAGACTGGAGCAATGTGTGGGACGGGGAAGTGACAGGGCAAGATGATGGACTGGGTGTGAGGGAGAAGGGATGGGAGGACTCTGGGTGGTTTCCACGCTCTGGTCTGAATAATTGAGAGGAGGAAGGCACTGCTGTGAGACTGGAGGGGCCAGGGAAACAGGGGGAAAAGCTAAGAGGAGTCTTAAGAGATGGTTAGTTGGCAGCTGGAGATACCAAACTGGAGCCCAGAGGTAAGAAGTACACTTGGGAGCCATCGGCATAGAGATGGCATTTAAATCCATAGGAATGGATGAGATCATCTATGAGAGTCTAAAGAGAAGAGGGTATAGGCTGGAGGCTGATGGCAGTACTATAGCTTTGAAGGAGGATACAGGAGAAGGAGCCAGCAAAGGAGAAGGAATGGTCAGCAAGGTAAGATGAAAACCAGGAAGGTGTGGTGTTACAGAAGCCAGGTATGTCTCTGTTGTTGTTGTTGTTATGTGCTGTCGAGTTGGCCCCGACTCACAGTGACCCCTCCTTGGGTTTCCGAAGCAAGAACAACAAGGAAGTAGGATTGCCCAACCTTCCTTCCGAGGAGTGGCTGGTGGGTTTGAACCGCCAGCCTTCTGGTTAGCAGTCAAGTGCTTTAGCCACTATGCTACCAGAGCTCCTGTCTCTAGGAGAGGGGAATCAACTGTGATGAGCATTGCTGAGTGTTTACTGCACACAGAAAAGTATCTGTTTGATTTGGCAACATGGAGGTACCTGGGTGAGACCCCCGAAACTGTGGCCCCTAGTTACTCTTCCAGTCTGGAACTGAACTCACTTCTGTGGCTTCCAGTCAAACAATAGACAGGCACATGGGGTGAACATTTACATCAGGTAAATACACTCCTCAGAACAATCATTCATAGGGAAACAGAAGGGCAGTATTTGCACAGGGAGATAGCTCAGGGGGCGGGAATGCATAAGAAAGAAGGACACAGGGAAGAGGTAACTATAGGGAGGAAGTAGGAAGAGAGCTGTTACAGTGTGGGGAATTGTAGTTAATGCCATGAAACGAAATATGTATTAACTATTCTATGGAAAATGAATTTGCTCTGTAAACTTTCACCTAAATCACAATAAAAATTTCGAAAAGAAGATGAAGACACACTGGAGTGGATGAAAGAGTGAATGGGAGACATGTCCACCAATGTTCACAGCAGCACTACTCACAATAACCAAAAGGGGAAACAACAAATGACCCTTAACAGATGAACGGAGAAGAAAACGTGGTATTTACCTACAATAGAATATTATACAGCCATAAAGAGAAATAAAATCCTGATGCCTGCTACAACATGGATGAATCTTAAAAATATTAGGCTGAGTAAAATAAGTCAGACCTAAAAGGACAAATATTGTATGATTCCACTTAGATGATACAGGCAAACGTATAGAGGTCAAAGCTTATTGGTGGTTACCAGGGGTGAGCAGAAGTGGGGTGGAGGGCATTTAGTTTCTGTCAACGGTGGTGGAATAATTTGAAAAAGGATAGTGGTGACAGTTATACAACATGATACACATAATCAATGTCACTGAATAGAAAAGGTGAAAATTACTGAACGGGCAAATGTTTTGTTATATGTATTTTCACCACAGTAAAAATGTTAAAAAAAAAAATGCTTGAAGTTGTACACATTGGATTAGTTTACTTTATGTACTTTATGTTATATCTCAATAGAAAGGAATTTTTTTTTTTTTGCAGATTCTACATT
>NW_006921629.1:10698789-10710459 GCF_000298275.1 Orycteropus afer afer
GATGGATCTATATGTGGGTTCTCAATTCTATTCCATTGGTCTATGTATCTGTCATTGAACCAATACCAGGCAGTTTTGACTACTGTGTCTGTATAGTAGGTTTTGAGATCCGGCAATGTGAGACCTCCTACTTTGTTTTTCTTCTTCAGTAGTGCTTTGCTTATCCAAGGTCTCTTTCCTTAATAGAAAGGAATTTTTAAAAGCTTTTAAAAAAAGGAAGAAAGTGATTGGGAAGTGAGAAAGGAAGACAGCACTGTGTCAGTCAAGAGAGGCTAGCATCTGCTCAGGTAACAAATGAGCCCAGAATCTCAATGGTTAACAGCAACACAGGCTTGTTTTTCATGCACAAAAGGTCCACAGGGGACAAGAAAAGGACCCAGACCAGGAGAGCATCTTCCCAGAACATTGCTGGTATTGGGGCAGAGAGAAAGAGGACACTGCCAACTATTGGCTCTTAATCACTTTTGTGTTAAGATACGTCACTACTGCTCATGTTTCATTGGTCAAAGTAAGTCACATGGCCCAGTCTACCACCAATGGGATAGGAAAATATACTTCAGGGGTGTTGAATGGAGGAGCAGGGAGTATTTGTAAGCACCTAGTATCCACTTCTTCTGGAAGTTTTGCTGTGAAAAGGGCAGAGAAATGGAGCAGGTGGGGAGTGGAGTCAAGGTTGTTTGCTTTTTTAAATGGAATAAACTAGAGCCTTTTCACACGGTGAGGGGCATGATTCGGGAGGAGAGAGGCATAAAGCAATGCTGCAGGAGTAAGAGGCAGAAAATGGTGTGGGGGCAGCATCCGACCTCCTCTACCTTCACAAGGGGGAGAAGGATCAAGATTCACAGCCCAAGGCTGATGCCTGTGAGGTAGAGATCAGACATGCCTCTGCCCTCCGATCTTTTTACCAATTCTAACACCAATGGTTCTTCCCACACCACTCTCTACTTCTCTGCTAGGTTCAATAATTCATTGCAATGGCCACACAGAACTCACAGACAAAACTCACAATTATGGGGTTTGTTAGGGAAGTAACAGGTTACAGTTCAGGATGAGAAGCAACTCAGTTCTTTGATCAGGACAGCCTCTTCTCAGTGTCTGCAGGCACGCCTCTATCTCTGGCCCTCAGCCCCTCCACTCTGCAGCCCCTTGGCCTCTGCCCTCCTCAGGCAAGTGTTAAAAAGCTCTTTTAGCTCCGCTAATAGGTGCCCAGAGAGGCATCCCACTCTGACAGCAAACCTCCCAGCCAAAGGCACTCAGCTTTCTTGCTCAGTGGGCCAGGAAGACCACCACTCTTGCAGGTCTCTTGGTTCGGCTCTCTCTGCTGCCACCATTTCTCTGCTGTTGCTTCTCACCATCTTTCATCATCTCAGATGTCACAGCTGGTTGAGGAGGTTTAGCACAGGGATCTCAGGTCCAAAGGGCATGCTCCACTTCTTAACGGTAGTGAGATCTTTCCTTTCCACTTCTAGGATGAGTCATTTTAAGCCTAGCAGGATGGCAAGACTGGCCAATCCCCACACTAGGATTCTATGCACCTTATTTACACTATTAGCAAACTATCAGTCCTCTTGGTTGGGCCACAAGCACCTCACATTTGTATAGTCCCACCAAGTCATCTGGTGGGAGTCACAATAAGCATGGCTAGAAGGGCCATAAGTGATTCACTGCACCACAGGACCAAATAAAAAAAAGAGAGAGAGAGAGATCCAGAGCTCAGAACGAATACCTTTCAGGTTGTAATGGGAGAGAATACAGTATATGCACACAAGAGGAGGATGGAGTTAGCCTCTGATGGCTTCTATTTTCTCCCTGAAGTAAGAGGGGTGATCAACTGAGAATGAAGGTAAGGAAGAGGGCAGGGAGTCTGAGGAGAAAGAAGCCAGGATGGAACAAGGCCTCCATGTAGTGGGAGAGAAGATGTGGTCACGTGGGAGCCATGGCAGCTCCAACGGCCCATCTGAGGACGTATGGGTGCATTCCAAGTGAAACCAGTCAGCAACATTCAGCTAGCTGGTACAGTCAGAGGCAGAGAAAGGTTCACCGAAGGTAGGGACTTCTTAGGTGAGTATCACACAGACAGAAGGGCAAGGACGTTAACCAAACCAAACCAAACTCACTGCCACTGAGTCAAGTCAATTCTGATTCACAGCAACCCTACGGGACAGAGTAGAACTGCCCCATAGGGTTTCCAAGGCTGTAAATCTTTTTTTTTTTTAAACACTTTTATTGTGGTGAGAACATACACAACAAGACATTCACCAACATAACAACTTACACATTTACAGCTCAGGGACATTGATGACATTTTTCATGTTGTGCCACCAATATTGATATCCTTTTCCACAATATTCCACCACCTATTAGAATAAACTCAATGTGGCCCAAACAAAAGCTTCTCCTTTCCCCATCTCTCCCACCCCTGGCAACCACTCATAATCTTTGGCTTCCATACACACAAAACACAATCACACACATATATATCCCCCACACACACACCTATCTAGAAATTTTCCCTTTTCTTCCTTCCCCTACCTTCCTAGTAACCAACAAAGTTTCCTTCTATGTATAAACCTTTCCTTGACTTTTTACAATAGTGGACTGATGCAATATTTGTCCTTCTGTGACTAACTTATTTCACTCAGCATACCATCCCTCCAAGTTCATCCACATCATGTAGTGTTTTGCAGATTCTACATTATTCTTTAGGGTTGCATAGTATTCCATTGTGTATATGTACCACGGTTTATTTATCCATTCCTTGGCTGATGGGCACTTCGGTCATTTCCATTGCTTTGCTGTTGTGAATAGTGCTGCAATGAACATGGATGTGCATATATCTATTCATGTCCTGGCTCTCACTTCTTTAGGATATATACCTAGCAATGGGATTACTGAATCAAATGGTATTTCTACTTCCAAATTTTTAAGGAATCATCAATGCTGTAAATCTTCAGGGAAGCAGGCTGTCTCATCTTTGTCCTGTGGAGTAGCTAGTGGGTTCAAACCACCAACTTTTTGGGTAGTAGCTGAGTGCTCTAACCACCATGCCACCAGAGCTCCTAAGGGAGTTACAAGTTTTGAAAACAAGGGTCCCTAATCCCCACTGCCCCTGACTCTATATAAATTCACATCACCTCTTGTTCTCAAGCACCCTCAAGTATGATCAGGTCACTCTTCTGCCGACAATGCCTTCAGGTATTGACCTGTGACGTAGGGAGAACCCACATATAATGGAATGATGCACTGCACCATCCCCATGATTGGCTGCAGAACAAACCATTCAGTAGTAGATCGCCAGGCCTGTCTTCCTAGTCTGTCTTAGTCTGGACGTGCCACTGAGACCTGTTCGGCATCCCAGCAACACACCAGCGTCCACTGACAGACAGGAGGACCGTGTGTGAGGTGCATTGGCCAGGGACGGAGAGTGGTTCTCCAGCACAGCAGGCGAGAATCCCACCCCTGAAACACCACTGCGCCTATATTCAGGTATTTACCCTATCCCTTCTCCGAGCCAAGCATCACCCCAGGAAGGGTCTGAGAATACAGATCCAATCCCTGGCCTCCATAAACCAGCTTCCCCCAATACCTTGCAGGTAATATGCTGTGGGCATTTGTCCCTCTTTTTGGCCACCTAGTATCTAAATCTCTTCCTATATTCAAGAATCTCCCGATACGTAACTGAGCCCTTCCCTCCCTGTAGAAGCTTTGAAGGTCAAACCCTCACTTTCCTAGCTTACTTGCAGCTTGTACAAGGCCCGTGACCTGTCTTCTGCCACTCGGGACGCACATGCACACACATGCACACACTCCAAACTCTGAACTAGGCGTTATTGTTGCAGATGAGCAGGGACCAAGTAGGATCCATGCTTTCAGTGATGGTAGCATGGTAGGGGCCACCTCCACATCCAGACCTAATGAGAGCAGTGAATGTATTGGGAGCATTGTTGATGCAAACGGAGATGTCTTTGCTTTCATTTTGAGCATCGCTCCTGCCTGTGGAGTCCCTGAGCCTGTTTCCCAAGCATCTAGGAGATTTTGCAAGTTACCCTATATTCTTTTAATAAGTCCCCTGTTTGCTTAAATTAGTCAAAGTTGATGTCGGTTGCTTATAAATAGGAATCTTCATGGATGAGAGGTCCCTGCAGTGTGTAGTGTGAATTGAGAGTCCACTCATGGTCTCGCCATGCTTCCTTCCTTGCCAATCCGCCCTGCCATCTCAGCTGAGGGGCTTCCCATTCTTCTCTCCCTGCCTTCTTTTGGGAGCAGTTCCCCAGTTCCATTTGGGGAGGTTCCTTCCCCACTGCAGGTGGCTCAGGAGGCAGGGTTATCAATCGATTGGGCTGGGCTCAACCAATTAGACTATCTCTCTCAGGAATGTGAATCTATAGCCGAATGGCCCAGCTGGAGCCACTTCATCCTAACAGGGTAGTTCCTTCTACCAAGATCCCCAGAGCCACCTTGTTCCGCCCTCCCCCGAGCTTGTATTGAAGGTTGAATTGTGTGCCTCCAAAACACAGGTCCAAGTCTTAACCTCCAGTATCTGTAAATGTGACCTTACTTAAAATGGAGTCTTTGGAGGTGAAATCCAATGAGGTTGTAATGGATTAGGACCCACCCTAATGCAATGACACACAGACATACAAGGAGAACGCCATGTGACAATGGAGATAGAGACTGGAATGATGTATCTACAAGCCAAGGAATACCAATGGCTGCCAGTGATCCCTAGAAGCTAGGCGAGAAGCACAGAACAGGTTATCCCTCAGAGCCTCCAGAAAGAACTAGCAATGCCAACACTTTGATTTCAAACTTCTAGTCTCTAGAACTGTGAGAGAATACATCTCTGCTGTTTTAAGCCACTCAGATTGTGGTACTTTGTTAGAGTAGCCCCAGGTATCTCAAACCAAACCAACCAAGCCCACTGTCATTGAGTTGATTCTGACTCACAGAGACCCTAGAGGACACAGCAGAACTACCCCATAGGGTTTCCAAGGTTGTAAATCTGTATGGAAGCAGACTGCCTTATCTTTCTCCTGCAGAGGGGCTGGTGAGTTTGAACTACCGATCTTTGTATTAGCATATGAATGCCTTAACCACTGTATCCCTAAGACTCCTTCCAGGTATCTCAGGACCATGCACTTCATCCTCACCCAACACCTTCCTAAGGCAGGAAAAGAGGACATCCATTATTTAAAGAGTAAGACTAAAATTTTCCCAGAAGTCCCTCACAGACTTGCCTTGTATCTCACTGGTCAGGAGTTAGTCACACACTCATGCCTAAAGCAATCACTGACAAAGGAGTAGACTAATAAAGACTCACTCCCTGGACTGAGGAGGAGCCCAGCTTCTCTAGAGCATATGGCCACCTGCTATCTGAACAAAATTTGGATCCTGATAGCAAAGAAGGTAGCAAAGAAGAGAGACGTTGGGCAGACACCTGCAAAATGAAAATGGGGGACTCAAATTAGAAGTTGAACAGCCCAATCATGGGAGAAAGAAGGGCTGCTTATGCACAGGGAGACAGCTCAGGGGGCAGGAGAGTATGGAGGGATGGACACTGGGAAGAGGTAACTATGGGGAGGAAGTGGGAGGGGAGCTGTTGCATTGTGGTAAACTGTGGTCAATGACATGAGACAAAGTATATGTGAACTGTATGGAAAGTGAATTTGCTCTGTAAATCTTCACCCAAATCACAATAAAAAAAAAAAAAGAAGAAGTTGAACAGTCAAGCTGTATTAGTTTCCTGGGGCCGCTATAACAACTTTCCCAAATGACCAAACCTGCTCACCACCCCTTGAGACATCCTGCAAGCCTAGCCTGAGAATCCTAGGTTCCAGCCCTTGAACTGGCTCCTCTTCCCTGGTGGTCTGAGTCCTGCACCTTCTTCCAAGGTTCACCTGAGGCTGGCTACCAGCACATGACTCAGGTGGGCTCAGGGCCTTTGGTCCAGCTAGCACTTAGCATGGGCTTCCTGGTGTGGTCCCAAAACCGTATGTTGCCCATAAGCTTTTCTTTAAAGTCATTCTTCATTATTTATTTAATTTAAAAATAATACCTACCTATTGTAGAAAGCGTGAAGAGTATACAGAAGTAAAAAGGAAGACAAATCACTACAATGCCATCATCCTTGACAGTCATTGAGAGTGTGTTCCAACACCTTCTTCCAACACTTCCTTCATTTATATTCATTCATTTATATAGGGAGGTATAAAATTTAAATAATTTTATTTAAAGAAATAAAGTTGGGATCATGTTATATATGCAGATATATGCAGCTTTTCCACTTAGATCATTTATTCTTTCATTCATTCAGAGCTTTCTAGGAGGCCCCATTCATGGGACTCTGTACTAAGGGAGTGATGATGAGCCCGGAAGGCAGAGTGCCCCCCCAACAGAGAGTAGAGTCTAATGGGGCAACAGCACTTACCAAATGGCCACATCCATCCATAATTCCACCCTGTGAGGAGGGATGTAGACAGAGATCCAGGTAGCCATGAGAATTGGGGTTCCCCTAGACCACAGGGGTAAGAGGACCAGGGAAAGCTTGAAGGATGAGAAAAACTTGAAAGGAGGATTTTTGGCAGAAGGAACAGCCTATGTTGAGGTTCTGAGGCCAGAGGCAATACTCAATTAAGGAAAAGAAGGAAGAACCATGTGGCAGTGGACAAAATTTTTAGATTGCAGAGTATTGTACTGTATGGACAGGCCATCATTTACTTATCTGTGAAAAATTTAGGTTGTTTCTCATTTTTCATTGTTATAAATTATCACAGCTTTGTTGTTGTTATGTGCCGTCGAGTCGGACCCAACTCATAGGGACCCCTCCTTGGGTTTCCGAGGCAGTATCATTACGGAAGCAGATTGCCCCATCTGCCTTCTGAGGAGTGGCTGGTGGGTTTGAACCTTAGCCTTAGGCACTATGCAGAATTTGCTAATATTAAAAGATAACCCAGAGAATGGGAGAAAATACTTGGAAATCATATATCTAACATGGGACTTGTATCTAGAAGATATAAAGAACTCTTACAACTCAATAATAAAAAGACAAGTAACTCTAGAAAGATCTGAATAGACACTTCCTCAAAGAAGATATACAAATGGCCAGTAAGTGCATGAAAGGACGTTTGACATCATTAGTCTTCAGGGAAATGCAAATCAAAACCACAATGAGAAATCCTCGTCCAGTACTGGTGGGTTTGTAAAATGGTGCACTCACTGCGGAACACAGTTTGGCAGTTCCTCAAAAAGTTAAGCACAGAATTAACATATGATCCAGCAATTCTAGGTATGTACCCAAAAGACTTGAAAGCAGGAAAGTGAACAGATACTTGGACACCAATGTTCATAGCAGCACTATTCATAATAGCTAAAAGGTGGGAACAGCCTCATTGCCCATCAGGAGATGAATGGATAAACAAAATGTGGTACATGTCTACAATGTACCAGCCATAAAGAGACAGGAAGTCCTGATACATGCTAAAACATGGATGAAGCTTGAAAACATCATGCTAAGTGAAATAAGTCAGTCCACAAAAGTAGAAATATTGCATAAACCCACTTATGTGAAAGGACTAAACTAGGCAAGTGTATAAAGACCTAAGTTTATTGGTGGTTATCAGGCACAGGCAAGAGGGTGGGGAAAGAGGAACTCATTATTTAGGGGACACGGAGCTTCTGTTAAGGGTATAGGAAAAATCTGGAAATAGTGGTGATGAGCAATAAGATGAATGTGATTAATGTAACTGAATCGTACGTTTAAAATATGTTGAAATGGCAAATGTCTTATACTTTTCTAAAAAATCGAAAAAACAAACAAATCACAATGAGATACTGCTTTACACCCACTGTTGTTGTTATGTGCCGTCGAGTCGGCCCCGACTCATAGCGGCCCCTCCTTGGGTTTCCGAGGCAGTATCACTACGGAAGTAGATTGTCCCATCTGCCTTCTGAGGAGTGGCTGGTGGGTTTGAACCACCAGCTTTCTTGTTAGTAATCAAGTGTTTTAGGCACTATGCTACCAGAGCTCCCTTACACCCACTAGGAAGGCTAGAATCAAAAAGTCAGATAACAACAAGTGTTGGTGAGAATGTGGAGAAATCAGAACCCTCCTGGTTATGGCTGCCAGCGGGAACGTAAAATGACACAGTCGCTCTGGAAACAGTCTGGCAGTCTCAAACAATTGACCATAGAGTTACCACATGATCTTGCAATTCTACTCCTAGATATGATACCCAAAGGAAATGAAAACATATGTCCATACAGAAACTTATACATGGATGTTAATAATAGCATTATGCGTAATAGTCAAATAGCGAAAATAAGCCAAATGTCTATCAATGGGTGAGTGGATAAATAAACGTGGTACATTCATACGATGAAATATTATTTGGTCATATAAAGGAATGAAGTTCTCATACATACTACAACATGGGTGAACCTCGAAAACATTATTCTGAGTGAGAGAATTCAGTCACAACCGACCACCTATTACATGCTTTCATTCCTATACCCAGAACAGGGAAATGTAGAGAGACAGAAAGTAGATTGGTGGTTGCTCAGGGCTGGGGGGATGTGTAGGGGGCGAGTGGTAATAGCTAAGGGTATGAGTTTTCTTTTAGAGATGATGAGAATTGTTCTATAATTGAGTATAATGATGACTGTATATCTCTGTCTCTTGTCTATCTACCAAAACTATTGACTCGTACACTTTAAATGGGCAAATTTTATAGCATGTGAATATCTTGATAAAGCTATTTTAAAAAATCTGATACACTATCTTAATAAACAATAAGCTTGATTGCACTAATTAAAAAAAGAAAAAAATAAATTGCTAAAATTAGATGTCTCCTAGGAGGGCTACTGAAGAGCTGAGGAGCTGGGGTAAAGGGAAATGATCTACCTGTCATGAACTTTTGATGTATTACCATGTGAATGTACCAACTGATTTCTGTTAAAAGTCAGTTAAATTAAAATTAAATAGTGCTGTGATTAGGAGCTCTGGTGGCATAGTGGTTAAAGCAGTCAGCTGATAACCAAAAGGTTGGCAGTTTGAACTCATCAGCCACTCCATGGGAGAAAGATGAGACAGTCGGTGTATGTAAAGATTTATAGCCTTAGAAACCCTATGGGGCAGTTCTACTCTGTCCCAACGAGTTGCTATGAGTTGGAATCGATTCAATGGCAGTGCTGATGAATATTTTTGTGCATAAAGCTTTGTTCAGATTTCTAATCCTTTCCTTAGGTCAGACTCATTGAGTCAAAGTCTTCTCAATGCACACTGACACATCACCTTCCACAAAGCTTAGCCCCAAAAACCTTAAATTCTTCACCCAGAAAATTGCCAACCTTTGGAGCTTTCAGTGATTCAAATATTTCCCCTATTTGCCTTTCCAAATAGACTGTGAGTTCCTTAAAAGAGACAAGACCTTTGTGCCTTATATGAAGGGGGATCTTGGAGAACCAAAGGCAATTAACATGTATTGAGCACTTCCTGTGTGCCAGATCTACCTGTAGATGTTGTTGTTGTTGTTATGTGCCATCAAGTCGGCCCCGACTCATAGCGACCCCTCCTTGGGTTTCCGAGGCAGTATCACTACGGAAGTAGGATTGCCCAACCTTCCTTCCGAGGAGTGGCTGGTGGGTTTGAACCGCCAGCCATCTGGTTAGCAGGCAAGTGACTTAGCCACTATGCTACCAGAGCTCCCACCTGTAGATAGAGCTTCTAAATACTCACTGAATCCTCCCAAAGCACCATGAGGAAGGCATTGTTGTTGTTGGGTGCTGGTGAGACAGTTCTTGACTCATATACTGACCCTAAATACAACAAAATAAAATACCACCCAGTCCTGGGCCACCCTCACAAGCCTTGCTATGCCCACTGTTGTAGCCACTGTGTAGTCCATCTTGTTGAACTTTTTCACTGATCCTCTATTTACCAAGCATGATGTCCTTCTTCAGGGACCAGTCTCTCCTGACAACATGTTAAAAGTACATGAGACCAAGTCTCTCCATCTTTGCTTCCAAGGAGCATCCTTGCTGTACTTCTTCCGAGACAGGTTTGATTGTTTTTCTGGCAGATCATGCTATATTCAATATTCTTCACCAACATCATAATTCAGATGCACCAATTCTTCTTCAAGGAGTTCTCTGATGCTGTATTAAAAGTATTGGGCTGCTAACCAAAAAGTCAACGGTTCAAACCCACCAGCTGCTCCGTGGGAGAAAGATGCAGCTGTTTGCTTTTGTAAAGATTCACAGTTTTGGAACCCTATGAGGCAGTTGTACTCTGTCCTATAGGGTCAGAAGCCACTTAATGGCAATGAGTGTATACATGAATGCAATTCTTCTTTGGTATTCCTTATTCATTGTCCAGCTTTTGCATGCATAAAGTGATTGAAAATACCGTGGCTTGAGCCAGGTATACCTTGGTCCTCAAGGTGTTATCTTTGCTTTTTAACATTTTTATTAAAAAATATAGTTTTATTTTAACCTTTTATTATGACTTGGGTTAAAGTTTACAGAGAAAATTCATTTTCCATTCAACAGTTCATACACATTTTGTTTTGTGACATTGATTGCAATACCCACAATGGAACAACAGCTCTCTTCCCACTTCCTCCCTGTGGTTACCTTTTTCCTGTGTCCTTATTTCCTATGCATTCCTGCCCTCTGAGCTATTTCCTTATGCAAATACTGCCTTTTCGATCTCTTATGATTGATTGCGTACCTCCCTGGTATAAGTGTTCACTCTGGAGGCCTATCTATTCTTTGGCTGAAAGTTTTTGCCACTGGAGTGAGTTCAATTCCAGGCCCAAAAGGTGACTAAGGGCCGCGGTCTCAATGGTGTTTGTTGTTGTTGTTTTAAATATTATAAAGAGGTTTTTCTTTTTTTTTGCAGATTTGCCCAGTGTAATACATTGTTTGATCTCTTGACTGCTGCTTCCTTGGGCATTGATTGTGGATCCAAATAAAATGAAATCCTTGAAAACTTCAGACTTTTCTCCATTTATCATGTTGCTTATTGGTCTAGTTGTGAGGATTTTTGTTTTCTTTATGGTAAGGTGTAATCCACACTGAAGTCTATAGTCTTTGATTTTAATCAGCAAGTGCTTTAAGTCTTCTTCACTTTCAACAAGCAAGGTTGTGTCATCTGCATATTTCAGGTTGTTAGTGAGTCTTCCTCCAATCCTGATGCCATGTTCTTCTTCATATAGTCCAGCTTCTTGGATTATTTGCTCAGCATATATATTGAATAAGTATGGTGAAAAGATACAACCTTGCTGCACACCTTTCCTGATTTTAAACTACACAGTAACCCCTTGTTCTGTTGAAATGATTGCCTCTTTGTCAATTTATAGTTTCCACATGAGCACAATCAAGTGTTTTAGAATTCCCATTCTTGGCAACTATTATGTTATCCATAATTTGTTATGATCCACACAGTCAAATGCCTTTGCAAAGTAATAAAACACAGGTAAACATCTTTCTGGTTGCGGTGTAGTAAATTACTTAGTGTGGCTTTTCTACCCATAAGTCTTTGTAAACTCTAAGGTGGGAATTGCTATTAGCTACGGAGGAGATCCTGATTTTAAAGTCGCCCACCTGGGAAAGAGACACGCACCCCTGAAAGAGACACGTGCTGCTGGGAAAGAGCCGCAAGAGACACGCATC
>NW_006921629.1:10710656-10749053 GCF_000298275.1 Orycteropus afer afer
GGTGGGTGCTCTGGGAGGAACGGTTGAAGAAAGGGCTGGAGGAAGGCAACATGTCTGGCCTGGCAGGAATAGGCCTTGGGTTACTGCTGGTAATCCTGTCTTCCCCTTGTGGGATTAGAGGAGGTCAGAACATGTGGCCTCCTTGTCGTTTTTGCACTGGTATTCTCTGCTTTTAGCCAAGATCCATCTGACATCAGCACCGATATCCCTCATTCCACATCCTCTTAAAAATGAGAAGAAACAGCTTCAAATATCCACTAATAACTGGAATGTGGGATAAATGAAGTATGAAGGTAGGAAAAGTAGAAGTTGTCAAAAATGAAATGGAATGCATAAAGATCAGTATCTTAGGCATTAGTAAGCTGACATGGACTGGTATTGGCCATTTTGAATTGGACAATCATATGGTCTAATATGCCAGGAATGACAAACTGAAGTCATGCATCACATTCATCATCGAAAAGAACATTTCAAGATCTATCCTGAAATATAATGCTGTCAGTGATAGGATAATATCCACACATTTATAAGGAAGACCAGTTAATACAACTATTATTCAAACTTACACACCAACCATTAATGCCAATGATGAAGAAATTGAAGATTTTTACCAACTTCTGCCATTTGAAATTTACCAAACATGCAATCACGATGCATTGATAATTACTGGTAATTGGAATGTGAAAGGTGGAAATAAAGAAGAAGGATCAGTAGTTGGAATATATGGTGTTGGTGATAGAAATGACGCTGGAGATCGCATGATAGAATTTGGCAAGACCAATGACTTATTCATTGCAAATACATTCATTCAACAACATAAATGCAACTACACACGTGTACCTCACTGGATGGAATACACAGGAATCAAATCGACTATATCTGTGGAAAGAGACAATGGAAAGCTCGATATCATCAGTCAGAATAAAGCCAGGGACTGACTATGGAACGGACCAGCAACTGCTCACATGCAGCTCAAATGAAGCTGTAGAAAATTAAAATACGTCCACGAGAGCCAGTCAGACTTTGAATATATCCCATCTAAATATAGGGACCACATCAAGAATACTGACACAATGGACACCAATGACCAAAAACCAGATGAGTTGTGGGATGACATCAAGGACATCATCCATGAAGAAAGCAAAAGGTCAGTAAAAACACAGGAAAGGAAGAAAAGACCAAAATGGATGTTAGAAGAGACTCTGAAACTTGCTCTTAAATGGAGAGTTGCTACAGCAAATGGCAAACAATGAAGGCATTAATGCCTCTATTTTACAGTTGAGAAAAATAAGGTTTAACAAAATGATTTGCTCAACATGAGAAGTCAGGATTCAAACCAAGATTGATCAGACATCCCATAATAGGGAGAGAGTGCTCTCTCCATTGAGGTCAGGGACGCTGTCCCAGCAACTCTTTCCCCCAGCACCCAACAGGCAGCTCCTCTCCACATCCTTGCTCCCTTGCCAATAACCCCACTCCTCCCTGTCTTCATTATTTATTTTCCCTCCTTTGTGCCTCGCACTCACTCACAAGGCTGGGGAAATGGACAAGGCAGATGGGGAAAGAAGTGGAAATTCTGTGTAATACCATCATCTGTATCACAAAACTTGTCTTAAGTGCCAGCCTCAGGGATTTGCCTGAGTTGACGAGACAGAGGTGGGGCTGAAGGTCACATTAAATTGGACTAGTAACCCCGGGGGAATACTTGAAAGAGGTTGCTAAAGAAAGAGTTTCCGGCAGGAGCAGGAGGCGCAGAGGCGGGCAGCAGCCAGGCCAGCTGGCCAGGTCAAGCCTGCCTAACAGGGCTTGGTGGTGACAGGCCCGAGTTCACATGTCCTCCCCCAGAAACCTGAAATCGTCCCTTTTTCCCCCAATAATGAGTTGGTATAAAAATGGATCTTGAATAAAATTGTCTGCAGTTTTCAAATTTCAAATTGCATTAGTCAAAATACATCAAATTTCCATGTACTGACTTACCACCTGCTCAAAATCTGATCCTTTTTCAGCTGGAATATATTGGAATATGAATCACCTCCTGAGAGGCAAAAAGGAGAAGCGGAGGGTAAGGCCCTTGGAAAATGTGCTGGTGAGTTAGCTGGAACCCTGGGCTCCTCGAGGCTCCCCCTGCCTCCACCTGACACCGGCTCCTTTTATCTCCCAGGTAGTTCAAACCCTCAGTCACTTCACCTGGGTGGTTCCAGATTTCCAGCTCAAGTTCCTATGTTCTGAGCAGTTATGTACATGGTGCAGAACATAATCACTTCAAATCCACTAACATTTAATGAGCACCTACTTTGTGCTGAGTGCTCAGATTCACCAAGAAGCAGACATACAAATACCCTGCTAACCTGAATAATAGTTTCTTTGTTCTCTCTACTCACCCTCTATAGTAGTTTCCCAGGACTGTCATAATAAAGTACCATAAACTGGGTAGCTTGTAAAAACACAAATTTATTTGTCTCACAGTTCTGAAGTCTAGGAGTCCCAAATCAGGATTCCTTCTGAGGCTCTGAGGGTGAATCTGGTAATGGCTGACAATCACTCCATCTCCACGCAGTCACCTTCCCTCTGCATTTCTTCTCTTTTTTTATAAGGACATCACTCATACTGATTAGAACCCACCCTACCCCAGGATGATCTCATGTTAACTGATAACATCTTCAGACTCCACTTCCAAGTAAGGTCACATTCACAGGGTGAATAACCCTAATTAACAAGGGTTATTAGGACTTCAATATTCTGTTTGGGGGACACAGTTTAATCCATGACACCCTCTCAGCACCATGGGCTCAGCTGGCTTTCCCTTTTGGAAATGCTTTCTTCCCTTCCCTTCAGATGCGTGGCTCACCTGCTTCATCTTCTGCCTGCCTGGCTGGCTTTGTCTCCTCTGCTAGAGGCTTCTCTACCTCATCTCTAAATATCTTGATGCTGCAGGGTTTGGCCCCAGGAGCTTCTCTCTTCTGTCTCCACACCTAGCCCCAGGTGAGCTCATCTGGACCTAGGTTTAAATATCTACATGAGGATACAGACCAGATATGTGTCTCCATCCTGATTTCCAGACCAGCACATCCAACAGCCCATCTGACACCACCCCACGTGGGTGTCTAACAAACAGCTCACTCAACATGGCCTCCCATCCTTTTGGTTGCTCAAGCTGCAAAGGGAGGTGTCATTCTCTATCCCCCTTTCCCTTCATTCTTTCTCCCTTTAATCTATTAAGTCTCATTGGATCTACCTCCCAAATATGCCAAATCTGTCCACATCACTCCATCCCCACTCACCCACCCTGTCCCATGCCATCATTATCTTCCCCTAGATCACTGCAATGGTCTCCCTACTTCTACTTCAGAACCATCACAAACCATGCCTCACACCACAGAAGGATCATCAATTAAGTGCTATCCTGTTACACTCCTGTTGAAAATCTA
This sequence comes from Orycteropus afer afer, assembly GCF_000298275.1. NCBI lineage: Eukaryota > Metazoa > Chordata > Mammalia > Tubulidentata > Orycteropodidae > Orycteropus > Orycteropus afer. The sequence continues at coordinate 10,714,085 of NW_006921629.1, forward strand.
CTAGCAGCACCCAGAATAAAACGCAAACTCGTCGGCGGCCCACAAAGGACTCACGATCGCCCGTCTGCTTCTCCAGCATCATCCTGTCGTCCTGTACCACTCCCCCGTCAATATCCACACTGTTCCTAGGCCACAAGATGCTCCCACTTGCCTTGGAGTTTTTTGTTTTTTTAATTGTGGGTAAAATACACATAACAAAAATTTTACCATTTTAAAGTGTATACGTCAGTGGCATTTAGTACATCCACAATGCTGCACAACGTGCACCACTAGCTAGTTCCAGAATATCTTCATCATCCCAAAGGAAAACCCCATACCCATTAGCAGTCATTCCTCATTTCCCCCTCCCCCAATCATGGCAACCACTAATCCGTTTTCTGTCTCTATGAATTTGCCTGTTCTCGATGGTTCATATAAATGGAATCATACACTGTATTTGCCTGAAAGTCTCAGGACTTAACATGTTTCTACACGGACCACTCTGTCCCCAGGCTTTTGCAGAACCATCTCCTTAGCATTCAGGCCTCAGTTTAAGCACCACCACCCCACCTAAAGCAGATGCCCCCCCTCATTCTTGATTACATAAGTACCCTGCTCTAAGATTTCCTTCTCAGCACTTACCCTCTCTGAGATTATCTTGTTTAATTATTTGTTTACATGTTTATAGTCTTCTCCTATGTCTGCTGTTCTCTGCAATAACTCCAGCACAGTGCCTGGCACCCAGGAAGCACTCAACCACTATTTGGGGATCAAATGAGCATATACATGATCAAGTGCCATGATGGAGCCGTCTACAATATTACAGAAACACAGATGAGGAGGAAAACAATGGTGCTGGGGAGTGGAGGAGTCATCAGAGAAAGTTCCAGAGAGAAGGAGCGCCTTGACGGATGAGTAGAAGCACAGACAGCATTCAAGAGGGGGGAAGGGGACTATTCCATGTAGAAAGAACTGCAGGGTCAAAGACCTAGAGGCATGACAGGGCATGTTCAGTTTGGAGTCATAGGATGTCTTTTCTTGTCTGCAAATTGTCCCCTAATTGTTTCACTAGCCTACCACAGAGAGGAGACACAGTGTATGTCTGGGAGTGGGGTTTGATACAACATATAAGGTACCTGGAGGAAAGAGAGGACTAAGTCTCTTATTTTCTTTTGTTTCTTCCCCCACCTCCCCAGGCCTGGACACCCAACAAGGCATAAACTGGTTCTCAGGCTTCTGATGTGAAGTTATCCTGTAACCACCTTTAAGAGAGATGAGAAGGTGGGGCTTTGTGATGTCTATTACAGACAATTGTCAACTGTATTTTGAGGGGTTGGGAGGGATCACAGCCCCTTGAACTGCTCAGTGGCAGGCAAAGTTATGGTGGACCTGGAGCCTCCCGCAATGGCCACCCTCCCCAGATAGTCTTTCTGGCTGAGCCACTGGTCCCCCTGGGCGCTAGGCTGTCTGTGAGTCCTGTGTCCTTCATTTCTCCTGATTGAATCAGTTCCTGCTGACCCAGGCCCTGTGGCTTTTGGAGCCCAGCTGAGCTCCAAGGATGAGAGGCCCTTCCCCAAAGCCGGGAGGCTCAGAAGGGCAAATCCAATTGTGTGCAAGGCAGCAGCCATTAACCTGTCTGTGGACTGCAATGCTCCCACCCTCTCTCCCCTCTGCCTGCCAGGCCTGTCCAGGCTGCCTCTGCTGAGCCCACAACCTGGGTGGGCTCATCCTCCGGTTCCACCTCGACTTCCCAGAGCTTCCATCCCACCCCTTTCAGATCGGTGAGGATTTTGAACTAAGAAGGAAAACAAATCCATTGGGATTTCACCCAATCTTCCAAGGCAACCTGGCTCTAACCCTTCCCACCCTTCAAGCTGTCTCAGGACTTCCAATGAGGAAAACCTTCTGGAAGCAGGCTAAGAACCACTGGCGCAGGGGATTCTGGGTCTCACGTACTCCCATCACAGTCTAGAGCTGTGCTGTCCAGTACAGTAGCCACTACCCACATGTGGCTATTGAACACTTGAAATGTCATTAGTCCTAATTGTAACACATACATCAGATTTCAAAAACCAGAATGCAAAATATCCCATAAATAATTTTTATCTTGATTATATGCTGAGATGATAACATTTTTGAGTATATTGGGTTAAATAAAAATATTTTATAATAAATTGAATCAGTCTTTTTTTCCTTTTTTTAATATGGCTCCTAAAACATTTAATATTACATACGGCTGGCATTACATTTCTATTGAACAAAGCTGGTTTTCAGTGAGTAGCTCAGGGTGGGCACATCACTTTGGCCCTATGGACTCCTTGCCCTTTGGGGAAGGGGACAGCAGGAAGAAAGCCAGAATGGGGCCTTCAAAAAGTAGCACTGCTTAGAAAATTAAGGAAGGTTGGGCAATCTACTTCCGTAGTGATACCGCCTAAGAAACCCAAGGAGGGGTCATTATGAGTCAGGTCTCACTCGATGGCACATAACAACAACAAAAATACCCACTGGGAACGAGTCAATTCATGCTCATATTAACCCTATAGGACCGAGCAGAATTGCTCCATAAGGTTTCCAAGGCTGTAATCTTTATGGAAGTAGACTGCTACATCGTCCTCCGGCAGAGTAGCTGGTGGGTTCAAACCACCAACCTTTTGATTAGCAGTACAGCATTTAATCAAGTCAGAAATAGTACAACTGGAAGACAAGCTGCTCCTCCTACCCCAGAAGGGCGGGGCCTGAAAGGCCAAGGAGAAGGCAACGAGAAGGGGCGTGGCCTGGAGTGGAACCTAAGGCCAGAACTTCGAGGTCAATCACCCGTTCCTTCCGCACTTGCTATGTGCACCCCACAAACCAGATCGGGGCACAGGGGACGGCTGTGGGCAGGACAGATCCGGTGGTGGTGTGAGTGGCTTACGCTATTGTGAGAATGGCATGCCCACACACAGTGCCCTGTCACCTCGGGGAGGAGGGACATTGCTCAGGGTGACCCCAGGCATTTGAGAGCCCCAGTGAAGCAGGTGGGAATGATGTGCTCTCCAGGAAAGTTGGGGCAGCAGACTTCCATCTAGGAATGCCACTGACCTGAGGAGAAAAGAAAGGGGAGAGCGAGAGAAGAGGAAGAAGAAACAAAGGAAGATAGAATGCAGACAGGGAGAAGACAAAGGAAGGTGGTTATAAGGAGTATGGGCTCTCATGCTAAGAACGTATGGATTTCCTCCATGAGAAGGGTCTGAGCCATTGGTTAAACAATGCCTGGCATGGGTCTGAAAAAGCCAGTTGGAGGTTCCGGGTAACTCACGCACCCTCGCTGCTGCTGAGACGGAGGATGGCGCCATGTTGGAAAAACCACCATGTTGGAAGAAGCCAGGTGGCGATGGAGAAGGAGAGCTAGACCAGGATCGGTTGCTTCACTGATACACCCCAGAAGCCCTCTGAAGGAATGGATACCTAGTGCAGTTTACAGTGGAGGGGTTGGGAGGGCTGGGAGCACTTCAGAGCAGGTCTGAGTGATCCATAGGGTGCACAGAAGCGAGTCAGCACAGAGGGTTGACCTTCGATTTGCTGTTCTGGTGAAAACCCCTGCCCACTCTCTGCCCTCACCCCCCAAGCCTCCTTGTTCTGCCCTCCCAAAGCCCTTAGCCTTGACCCACACAGACCCATGCCACTCAGATGGCCACCCACCTACAGGCAGAACTATAGCATCTGCCTCTTACCACACCCTGGGATGATTTGCTCGCCTTCCCAGCTTCAAAGTCAAGAACACCCTTTTAGGCTCGCCACTAAAGCACCCGCTTCCTGCTCAAGAATGGGGCCAGCTTGTTCATGCAGCCGCGGTGAAGAACAAATCATGAGCACCTCCAAAGCTAATGAATGATCCGAGCTTTCGGCTCAGGTCAGCAGCCCCCCCACCAACCTCCTCACTCCTCTGTGATGGCTCATTATTCCAGTATTCCCAGGAGACAGACAGAACTTTCCCCAACATCGCCTAATTACATTCCAACTCTACGTGATACAGTGACATGTGTCCAAGCCACGCATGATTCCCAGTAAGACAGAGAAAAGAACATTCCCTCAGAGGTTGCGAATGGGGCTGTTTTCATCTTTAAGTGTGTGTTGAGAGCTGTTACCTGGGGAGACCCCAGGTGAGACTTCCTCTCCTGTCAAGAGCAAGCCCCACCTGGTTGGGGCCTGGTAACTGACAGAGGAGACATGAGGTCACAGAGTGGCAGAAAGAAGATGCTTCAGAGTAGGAAAGTCTGTTCCCTGAGGGTCTTCCCATCTGAGGGATGGGAAAGGGTTCTGATTGGGAATTTGGGGAGCATTCCAACTCTTCAGTGCAGGGCATCCCCTAGACTTGATTCCTTCCCTGTGGTAAGTGGGGATTCTCCATGTGCTCCCAGCCTGGGAGAGCCCTTGGGATGGGCAAGGGGAAGGCTGTGTCTTCTGGGGCCCTGTTGGTGAGACCTTGAGTCTCAAGGACTGTCCATGCACACTGTCAGAGCCTAAGGACCCCATGTTGGAAGTTCCTGGGGTACAGAGCCGGGTCCATCCCCCATCCCCCCCCCCAGTCTCCTGTTCTGCCCCTACCCTTCTCCTGCTACTTAGGGTCACCCAATGACTAAACTAAATCCACTGCAGGTCCCTGGTTCACCATTATTGCTGGTCCCAGCACTGTCACTAAGCCAAACCAAAACCCACTCCCATCAAGTCAATTCTGAATCATAGTGACTCCATATGTTACAGAGTAAAACTGTGTTCCACAGAGTTTCCTTGGCTCTAATACTTACAGAAGCAAATCGCCTTTCCTTTATTCTCCAACACTGTTGGGTGGATCTGAACCAACCAATCTTTCAATTAGCAGATGGGTGCAAACCTTTAGTCCCACCCTAGCGCTGCCACTAGGAGCTCTGGTAGCATAGTGCCTAAGGCACTTGACTGCTAACCAGAAGGCTGGTGGTTCAAACCCACCAGCCACTCCTTGGAAGGAAGGTTGGGCAATCCTACTTCCGTAGTGATACTGACTCGGAAACCCAAGGAAGGGTCGATATGAGTCAGGGCCGACTCGACGGCAAATAACAACAACAACAACAAGCACTGCCACTACCCCAGCACTGTTTTATGTGGCCCTCACAGCTCCCTCTCTCATTCCAAACTTCCTGTCCTTAAATCCCCATTCCCTCACTTTCTGGCATGAACTCTCACTTTCTTAGCATCTTCAACTTCCCTTCTCTGAACCAGAATTCCCAGGTTCCACCTTCTCACCACTCACCTCAAAATTTCAGCTGAAATGCCTAAAGGGGCCCAAGCAAGAAACAAACAAAAACAGTGACTTGGGCAGGTTAGGATGGGGCTGGTGGCAACCTGGAAGCCAAGACCACCCAGAGGGGCCCTCAGACTCCCAACCCTGCTGCTGTGCAGGAAGATGAGGCCCTGGGTTACAAGATCTTTCAGTTTCGCCAGAGGCTGGGAATCCGGATTGTTACGTGCAACTGGTGGGCTACAAATTCAACAAAAGACACAAACAAAAACAGAACACTGTGTGGGCCAACAAAACTCCACCTGCAGCCTGGATTCTGCCCGAGGCTGTGGTTGCTGACAACTGCCTTCCTGGTCTACTGTGCCGCCTCTCTCCACTTCACTTCCCCACCTCCGTGATCAACTGCTCCCTCTCCTCCTATAGACTGGCTCAAGTCTCTGCCATTAAACAACAAAACTCAGCCTAACAAAAATCTCCCTGCAGCTACCACCTCTCTTCCCCTTTCACAAACTTCTTGAAAGCTCTGTCTCCCCACAGTGGGTCCACTTCCTGTCCTGTCTCTCTCTCTCCAAACCCAGCACCTGGGATCCCACCCTCTTCTCACACACAAACACTGTCTACACCCACCAGTCTCTCTCTCTCTCTCTCTCTTGTTTGCTGATCTTGCTTCAATTGCCTGGGGCTGTGGGGGTGGGGGCGGGGGGCAGAGCCCTCTTGAAATCTCCTACATGGCATTTCCTAGACACAACTGTCTCCTGGGTCTTCTCCAATTTTTCTGGACATTCCTTCTCAGCCCTGTCATGACGTCCTGCCTTAGTTACCTAGCGCTGCTGTAAGAGAAATACCGTAAGTGGGTGGCTGTAAAGAACAGAAACTTATGTTCTCACAGTTATGGAGGCTAAAATTCCAAATCTGGGTCTTGGCTTCTTCTTGGCTTGTTGGTAGCACCCCTAGTTCCTTGGTGATGCTCATGTGGCATCCTCCCCCTCCCTCCCTCCCATTTGCTTTGCTTCTGTGTCTAATCTACTCTTTTTATAATCTCAGAAGTGAGTAGGCTTAGGACACACCCTCCACCAGCATGGACTCATTATGTAACAAAGAAAACTCTACTTCCAACAGGATGACGTCCACCAGTGTAAAGTTAGGATTCCAACACGTATTTTGGGGGGCACAGTTTAATCCGTAACAGTTCCTCTTCTCATTTTACCCGCAGGGCCTGGAAGGCCACCCTGACCCACACTCCTAGCTCCAAAGCCCACTCATGGCAGTTTTATGGATGTGCCCAATGGGATTTGCCAGGCGCTTTCCACTCTGCATTCCCACAACAAAAAGCACCTCTTGTGAGTAAAACAAATCTGCTTTGTAAATATGCACCCAAATCACAATTTAAAATATGTAAAAAAACCCAAAAAACAAACCCTTCCAAGCCTCTTCCCTACTTCTTAAGTCACCTTCTCATGACCACAACCACCTCTCAGAACTCCAAGATCTGCATTCCCTTCATCTGCCTGGCTAGTTCCCACCTGGCACAGACTAGTTGGGATTCTTCCCTCTTTGGGCTTACCCAAAATACTGTTCACTCAGTATGGCCTCATATTTGTCAATTTGCATATAGGTATCGATTGCTGTGTAGGAGCTCTGGTGGCATAGTGCCTAAGGCACTTGACTGCTAACCAGAAGGCTGGCGGTTCAAACCCACCAGCCACTACTCGGAAGGAAGTTTGGGCAATCTACTTCCGTAGTGATGCTGCCTCGGAAACCCCAGGAGGGGTTGCTATGAGTCGGGGCCGACTCGAGGACACATAACAATAACAACAACATTGTTGTGTAACATATTACCCCAGACAGAGGGGCTTTAAACAAAACCATTTAATGACCTGCAGAAAGGACATGGAGGCGGCATACTCTGACCTCCTCTGGCCTCATGAGGGCAAGCCAGAATCACCAACAGCAGCCCAACGCTTATTCTTATGAGGTTAGACATGCTGCCGCCCTCCAAACATCTTCACCAACTCTGACCCCAACAGTCCATCTCCGGGGCACTCACTACTTCTCTGCTGTTGTGGTTGTTGTTGTTGTGTGCCGTCGAGTCAACTCAGTGACCTCTCCTTGGGTCAGCCTTCTAGTTAGCAGTCAGTCATGCGCCTTAGGCACTGCGCTACCACAGCTCCTACTTCTCTGCTAGGTTCGATAATTCATTACAATGGCCACATAGAACTTACAGACAATACTCACAATTATGGGTTTATTAGGGAAGTAACAAGCTACAATTCGGGTTCAAGAACACGCTCGCTTAGAACACAATTCTTTGATCATCACAGTCTCCCTTCTGCCATGCCCTCAGGCACGCCTCTCTGGCCATAGGTCTCTTGACCTGGATTCTTCTGTCCTACTCAGCCAAGTGTTGCAAAGCTCATTTTAGCTTACTGATACGGACACCGAGGTGCACCCAACTCTGCCAGCAAGGCTCCTGCCCCAAGGCACTCAGCTTTCTTGCTCTGTGGGCCAGCAAGCCAGCCACTCTGTCTCGAGATCCCCATTTCTGCCTCTGTTGTTGTTGTTGTTAAGTGCCGTCGAGTTGTTTCCGACTCATAGCGACCCCATGCACAGCAGAACGAAACACTGCCCGATCCCGCGCCAGCCCCACAATCCCTGCTATACTTGATCCCATCATCGCAGCCACCGTATCAATCCATCTCGTTGAAGGCCTCCCCCTCTTTCGTCGACCTTCCACCCTATCAAGCATGACATCCTTCTCCAGGGAATGGTCCCTTCTTACAACATGACCAAAATAGGTGAGACGAAGTCTGGCCATTCTGGCTTCCAAGGAGCATTCTGGCTGCACTTCCTCCAGGACAGATCTGTTAGTTCTTTTAGCAGTCCATGGTACTTTCAGCATTCTCCGCCAGCACCACAACTCAAAAGCATCAATTCTTCTTCGGTCTTCCTTATTCATTGTACAGCTCTCACATGCATACGAGGCGATTGGAAATATCATGGCTTGTGTCAGGCGCACCTTAGTCCTCAATGAGATATCCTTGCTCCTCAGCACTTGAAACATGAAAATGAGCCTCTAGGAAGGCTCATTTTAAGCCCAGCAACCTAGCAAAACTAGCCGATCTTCACATTAGAGTTCCATACACCTTATTTGCATGTCCCACCCAGTAATCTGGTGGGAGTCACACAGACTGGCAAGAAAAGCCATACAAAGTAACTGACTGCACCACATGACCTCATGACTCGGTGGGTGGCAAAGCCTTAGCAAGAGGGTTCTTCTGTTGTTCTCAGATTGTTGTTGTAGTCAGATTGTGGAGGGGCTGGTGTTATCTGGAGGCTCAACTCAGATGCTGGGAAAACGGATTCTCTCTCTCTCTCCATGAAGGCTCAGGGTTTCTCCTCTTAACATGGCCTCTGCACAGGATCTCTCTAGCAAGGTAGCTAGGCTCCTTACATGGTGGCTCAAAAACCAAAACTTAACCAGTTGTCATTGATTGACTCAATTCCAACTCATAGTGACTCCATTCTGTCAGAGGAGAACTGAGCTCCAGAAGGTTCTCAATGGCTGATTTTCAGAAGCAGATCACCAGGCCTTTCTTCCAACATATATGCCTCTTGATGAATTTGAACCATCAACCTTTTGGTCAATAGCCAAGTGCTTAACAATTTGAACCGCCCAAGGACTCCTACATGGTGGTTCAGGGCTTCCAAAAAGTAAAAGTTGAAAGCTTCCAGATTCCTTAAGGCTCAAACCCAGAACTGGCACAGCAACAATTTCACTGCAACCTACTGGTGAAATCAGACCACAGGTCCAGCCCCAAATCCATGTGGAAAGGAATCCTCATAAGGACATGAATAACAGGAGGCCTGGAGGCCCTCTTGGAAGACTGGATACTGCCCATCTTCCTTCCCCATTGGCTTTGTGTTCTTGAGACCAGAACACCATGATTTTTGTTTCTGGGCCCTCAGGGGCCTGCCTGAGTCAGTGCTCAGCAATGCTTGCTAGCTGAATGAATGGATGGAAGGACGCTGGGTCAACAGATGGACAGAAAGGCTCCCTACTGGCTTCCCTGCCCCCCAGGCCCACACCACCCTGTTCAGTTCACATAAACACTGCTCTCTGCAGCTTAACACACTTCTCTATTTTTAAACCTCTCAAGCAGTGAGTGGTGCTTAACATTTTTTGAATCAGGGACCCCTTAGGGAATGTCGTGAAAGCTGTAGGAGACCCTCTCCCTAGAGAAGTGCACCTCCACATAATCACTCACAATTTTGCATCACAGTAATGACAGCCACTCTACACTGAAATCTTACTGTGTGCCAGGCACTGTGCCACGGTGCACATCCCGACACATTAGCTAGCTAATTACCCCAAACATACTGTGAGGAGGACACTACCATTTAGTTCCATTTTATACATGAGAAAGCTGAGATTCAAAGAGGTTAAGGAAAAACTAGAAAATGATCTGACCACAAAGCCCACACACTCCCAGCTACTGCACCATATGATTCCAGAAGGTTCCGAGACGCTCTGAATTCCACCTGTAAATGCCAGGTTAAAAATTCCTGCTCCATGGGCTTCCAGAGTCCTCCTTCCTGGTCTGTCTAAAAACCCGAGTACCTGGCTTCAAGGCCCTGAATAAGCTGGCCCACGTTATGCTTCCCCCTGGATTTCTGGCTACTCCTAGACCACATCTATTTCTCCCTTCAGACTGGCCAACCCTGACCCTCTCCCCTCATGGTCCCTCCCCTGAAATGCCCTCTGTACTCCCCTATCTACACCCAAAGGTCAAGGTTCCCTTCTCTCTGGAGCCTTCCTTGACCCTAGTCAGCCCCTGATTAAACCAGGTGCCGTCACATGATTCTGACTCACGGTGACCCCGAGTGGGTCAGAACAGAGCCAGGCTCCACAGGATTTTCAAAGGCTGATTTTTCAGAAGTAGATCACCAAGCCTTTCTTCCAAGGCACCTCTGGGTGCCCTTGAACCCCCAACCTTTCGGTTAAGCAGCCGAGTGCACTTACTGTTTGCGCCACCCAGGGACCCTTGCCCCAGACTCGTGCCCGCTTATTTCCCATCCTGCATAGGGCTCTCATTATTTCCTAAGTCAGTGTTGGCGTCTGAGCTTCGCAGCTCGCCCCTGGAGAACAGAATCCAAGCCTCCCAATCTTTCTCACCTTCCCAGATACTCGGATAAACACTAACGTTCACCAGCTCCTCCAGGCCCGTTTTCTATTTTTGATAACAGGATCCTCAAACCCTAGAACTCAATTAAACTCCAGAGTGGACCAGGCTAGAGAGGGACTGGCTGGAACTAGACACGTCTCCTCTCCACCGAGATGCAGCAGCTGAAATGCAGTTTCAGAACCAAACGCAGGGTCCCGCCCCCACCTGGCTGCTTCAAACCAAAAAACCAAACCCACTGCCATGGAGTCGATTCTGACTCACAGCAACCCCCATAAGGTTTTTCCAAGGCTGTAAATCTTTACAGAGCAGACTGTTTCATCTTTCTCCCACGGAACAGCTGGTGGATTTGAACCTCCGATCTTCTGGTTAGCAGCCTAACAGTTTACCACAGAGCCACCAAAGCAGAGATATATTTGGTATCACCTGTTTCTTTTGCATCTTCAGGGACACTGGTCTGTATGAAATTTGCAGGTGCTTTGTCTCTCAATAAATAAAGACTAAAAAGAAGGTGGACATATCAGATGGATGGACAGCTACTATGTGAGGACACAGGACAAAAGAAATAGCAACTTTTGAGTGCCATGGGGTTCTGCTCCCATGGTGCCCTCCACAGACTGGGCCATGGGGTCAGCAGGGCCCCCTCACAGATGGAAACCAGAGACCAGGCTGTAAAACTGCCAGAGGAGGCCGAAAGGCAGAGGGGACTGACCACCCATCATCATTTCCGTCCTGAAGGCTGACCCCACCCCTTCCAGCCACCTTGAGGGTGAAGATTACTATGTTCCACAGACGAGACACTAACTGAGCAAGGTTGAGCCAGGCCCCAGGTCAAGTACTTTGCACACATTCTGTTCTCACAACCACTAGTAAAGAAACAGTTTAATAATAACATTCCATTGTACAGGTGAGGGAACCAAAGCTCAGAGATGGAAATGGTTTACCCAGAACCACTTTGCCAGCTGAGTCCTGGCAGGACAGTCATGTTGGGTAATTTGGGCAACTGAAGAGACTTTAATAAGGAACAGTGACAAAGGTGTGGGCAGGGCATTGGGAATCCACAGAAACAGAGAGTAACCAGGCAAGTAACCGGGCAGCATTTTGTTCCATTTCACGCAGGGTTGCTATGACTTGGAACTGACTCGACGGCATCTAACAACATCTAGTAAGTAACCACCAGGTTACCACCTCTAGGCCTGCACGAGTACGAGAAGGGACTAGAACCAAAGCCCAGAGATAAGAGGTTGTGTGCAGAGGCCCCCTGACGCGAGCTGAGACCTTTGGCCAGCACTGGAGCCAGCCAGTAGAGAGGGGGAATATATATATATATATATATATATATATGCCCCATTCTCACGCTCTCCACTCCCTCTGATCACCTGCCAGTGCCTCCCATTCTCTGAATCTGACGCAGAAGGACAGCAGCCCACTGCTGCAGTCAATACGGGGCAAGGTGCCGGCCGAGGGGGCTAATGGAATTCCCCAGCACCTCCACCCACCAGGAAGCAGCAGAGCCTTCAAATGCAGGCCTGCCCACCTCCAAAGGCCCAGCTGTCCATGACAGTGTTTCTGTGGGGCACAAGCCAGAGAGGCCCAGGGAAGGCTGAGCGTAAGGATGGAATCCCCTACTACTCCAAGTGTCCTGCCACCCCATGTCAGTCATAGGCATTGCAGTCTAAACCCTGCCCTAATTACCACACACTTCTAATCCCGAAACGGACCTTCTGTTCTTTGAGAAGACAGGGCATGGGATGTTCTAAGGCCATGGAAGTCCCCCACAGAGGGGAGCTGTGGTTCTATAATCACACTTTCCAGTTGCCCCTGAGTAGATTCCGACTCATGGTGACCCCTCGTATTTCAGAGTAGAGCTGTGCCCCACAGGGTTTCCACTGGCTGATTTTTCAGAATTAGACTGCCAGGCCCTTCTGCCAAACCACCTCTGGGTGGATTCACACCACCAACCCTTCATTAATAGCCAAGAGTTTAGCCATTTTTTGCCACCCAGAGAATCCATATAATTAACCTAATAGCCTCTTATTATAGCCTTTTATTTGTATGTTAGCCTAAAAGACCCCAAAAAGTCCACATAGAAATGGGCCTCCCCACTGTGACTGGCTTCCAGCTTGGGATGGAGAAAGGGTTTCAGCAGAGACGTGGGCTGAGGCTCTGCAGCTCAGAGGCTCAGCAGAGTGCCCAGCCTATTTGGGGGGAAGGGGAGATAATGAAGCCGCGCCCCGAGACGGGAAGCTCAAGTGGAGCTAACGCAGCATCATCTCACTGAACCCTGGTCCATTTGCAGATTTATTAAATGGGGAGCCAACTCTGACATCCTTTCTTTCAAGCAGCTCTGCCTCGCAGGTGTGCAAAATTTGTTTGAGATTAAAAAAAACCATTACACAGAGAGCAGGATCTTCAAAGCCCACCTCAGAGACCAAAAAGAAATAAAAACAGTAGCCCGTACAAATGTGCAATTAAGTTTCCAAATACTTGGGAGCCAGGAGAAACACCATCCCCGCAGAGAGCGAGTCTTTAAGGCAATTTTCTTGAACTCTATTCAGCTCTCACTCAAAATGCCTTTTAAAAATAACATATGATTTTCCTCCCTCTCCAAATGTGCCCTTGTTCTTTCTCTTCCAGGTAAGAATAAGCCAGCTTGAGAGTGAGAAATGCAGCCGCTTGTTTTGATAGGGGATGATGGACTATGTTTCCAGAAGGGCAGATAATAAAGGCAAACAGATCTCCCGGCAACACGGTGCAGGAGTCTGGCTAAGATGTGGGGAGACCTGGAGACCGTGGGCTTACCCCCACGGGCTTTGCCTACCCTTGGAAGGCCACAGTTCCAGAGACCAGAACCAGCTCTGAAGCGGTATCTGCCCACAGGCTGGGATCAGCAAATGCCTACTTTTCCAGGCAGAGATTTCATTCCCTGTGAGAGGGAAAAGGTTCTGTTCTGCTGTAAGGTTTGCTAAGAATTAAAGGTTACTCCCTCTTTCTGCACAGGTTGAGTGAATTACAAAGGAGGTGTAGAGAGGCAGCACTTCAGAGGGAGACAGAACTCACAACCAGGCTCTGGCACTCAGCAACAGTGTGACCTTGGACAGGTAGCTTGGCTTTCCCGAGCCTCGGTTCCCTGAGCTATAAAATGAGGATAACATGGGATACCTCACAGGGCTGTTGGAAGGATGAGCCATCTGTCTGTGAAAGCACCTAGCAGGTCACAGTCCCTGAGGCCAGGCAAAAAAAACACTGCAGTTGGGGCTCCAATCATTGCTTCAATCCCGGGAAGGGTCACCACCCAAATCCCAGAGCAGGAAGTCAGGGCTGAGGCTGAGTGGTGACACCATGCAGGGAAAAAGCACAGGCCACTAGTTAGTTGAAAGCCCCAGCCTCAGGATGGGACTCAGCTTTGAATCTTAGCTTCCCATTTAGTAACTATGTGGTTTTGGCCAAATTCCTTAGCTTCTCAGTTTCCCCATCTGTGAAATGGGAACATTTATCATACCAGATCAAATGAGCTAATCCCTTTAAAGTGCCAGCTAGTGCCTGGCACATAGTAAGTGCTTAATAAGCATTTATTTTGTTATCATGTTGGTTCTTCCAGACCAGACTCCATGTGCTAAAATTCAATAACAGTTTGTTTTTTTGTATTTAATTTTACAGTTACTTCTATTTATGGCAAGTAATATTGAGTCTCCATTTACAGAAGTGATATCAAGTTTCCTTTTTAAATACATTTATTTACGCTAAAGTAGGTCAATATACAAGAAAAAGCCAAGTGGAAAAAATAGTACAGGTGGCTCACAGATGGGGGAGACACAGGAAGGTGTGAGGCAGAGACTTAAGTTTGGGAAACACTGAGATAAAGCCAGAAGCCAGGCCAGGAGGTTCCTCACACCCACCCCATGGCTACCCGAGGTGTTCTAAGGCCAGCAGCTGCCTGATAACCTTGGCACCTACCCTTCCCCACCTAGGGGGTGGGCTCCCAGGACTCCGTTTTGTCTCAAGAGGATATGTCCAACACTCCTGAGGAAGCCTTTCCCAAAATGAAGGAGCCATGAACAGTTCCCCTGCGGGCCTGCTACCCTCGGGGCCTGGGACCCAGGAGTGAATGACAAGGGTTTAGAGAAGCCTGAAGCTGGGCTGGGGGTGGAGGGAATGTGTGGGTGTATAGTCTCTTTGAAGAGGGAAACCAAATGCCACCCGTCTACAACTTCTAAGGAGAGACTTGGAACAGCCAGGAAATAAAAACACCATTCTGGCGCTCGCCAAGGTGTTACAACTCAGTCCCAGTTGCCTGGCAACTGTGCAGGTATGTGATAGGGCGAGCAGTGCTCCCAGGGAGCCAACCAGCGCCTGCGGGCCCGCCCAGGTGGGACCTCTCGCGGGGCGTGGGCCTGCATTCCGCAGCAGCATCCCTCGCCCCTTTGCTACCTACCCATCCCCTGCCACTCCGAGAATGAGAGGCCGCCTTGGCCTCGAGATCCAGGTCTGGGCAGCAGCTGCCAGGCCCTGCTGGCTGCATTTAATCCCACCACGTCCTTGCCTCCACGCATTGGTTCACCTGCTTTGAAATTAGTGGCCAAGAATCCTGAAGGGTCATATAAAAAGACAACAAAAGGCAAATGTGCAGAGCATAGTTTATTAGTAGTTACCAGGGGCGGGAGGGAGGGGGAAAGAACGGTTAACAGTGATGGAAAAATTGCATCGATTAAAGTGTGGATTGCACAGATGGTTATTGTAATTGCTGTAAATAAGTTGTAACCTGTACAAAGTTGAATTGGCAAAAGCTGGGTGATAGATATATTTACAACAATGACTAAAAAAAAAAAAGTTGCTGCTAAGGCTACTTATGTATATAACCAAACACTTCCTTGGTTTGGAGGTTTAGGATCATGGTTTCATCCAACATCCCAGTTAACTGGCCTAATAACTTGTTTAGTGCTTCCTACTTTGTTGTGTAGTGCCTGGGGTCTTAAGCTTGCAAGTGGCATCCAAGGCACAACAATTGGTCCCATTCGTCTCCAAGAACAGAGGAAGAAGAGAGTCAGGACCAGGAGGAGGACATGGAAGGTGTGGCTGATTGCATAACAGCTGCCTCCTTTGCCATGAAATCAGAAGAACTGGCTGGTGCCCAGCTACCATTACTGAACATTTTGATCAAAGATTCCATAGAAAATCCTGATGAAAAGGGGGGGAAATGGAGAACAGCATTCAAATTCTCATGGACTCTAGACTTTCTGGAGCCATGGAGGGTGGATGAATCCCTGAAGCTACTATTCTGAGACACTCTTCACACCTTAAAGCAAAAATATCCCCTGAAATCTTCTTAAAACCAAACAATAGTTTAGCTTGGCCTGAGCATTAAGCTCTTTTAAGAACTATCTATATGGGATCAAATTGACAACAGCAACTTGAAAGATCAGGAACCTCAGTGGGCAGTGAGTTTATGTTAATGAAGGAGGAACAACCCAGCAAAAGGGGAGGAGAATGGCTGCAGAACTCAGAGAATGTCATCAACGTCACTGAAAGGTACATTTAGAATCTGTTCAATTGGTGTATGTTTTGCTGTGTATATTTTCCACAACAACAGAATAAATAACATTTAAAGGCTAAAAGAGTCCTGAGGGGATGCAAGCCACCTCCCAGATGCTTTCCCCACTCAGGCACAAACCCAGCATTTCTGAGAAACTCAAGAACGGGGCCAGGTGACACCTCCCTCTCTGGGATCAGGCTCTCCTTGGGCACACACATACACTTTGTCCCATCCCAGAGAAGTGCAAATGGAACAGAAGCCGTCAGAGGAGAGATCTGGTGGCCACACTCAGGAGTGGTAGAGAGTGGGTTCCCACAGTGGTCATCCATCTGGGCAGAAGCTTCTAGGTGGATTCTGCAGCTAGCCTCCCACAATAGCAGCTAAGAGTAGTGACCTAGAGAGCTGGCTTGGAATTAGGCCTGAGTTTGAATTCTAGCAGTTGACTGACTGACTGTGTGTAATGTTGAGAAGTCACTTAACCTCTCACTTTGCTCATCTGTAAAATGGGGGGAACCAATGCCCATCTCACAGGGCTGCTGTAAGTGAAGTAAGGTCCCTGGATGGTGCAAGCAGTTTGCATTTGGCTACTAACCTAAAGGCTAGCAGTTCAAAGCCACCCAGTGGCATCACGGAAGAAAGGCCTGGTAACCTGCTTCCATAAAGATTACAGCCATGAAAACTTTATGGAGCAGTTCTACACTGCGGCACATAGGATCAATAACAGTAATTCATTAACAGCTAACAACAGCAATACACCTGGAACACTTAGCATGGTACTTGACAAAAACTCAGCCCTCCATCAAAGTAAGTAGCCCCAGAACCTTGTTTCACTGTGGGCCTGGAAGCTGTTGGCCATTAGGCACACATTACAAAGTTACTGGGCAGACTCTCACCCAGAGCACCATGGCCTTCCAGACCCCATTCCAATAACCTGTGCAGGTGGCCCCTCAAACTTGGGGACCAGTGACGAGCAGTGGGCTGCCTCGGTCTCTCCATGTGGTAGCTATACTCAGCCAGCAGAAGGTATAGCCCCTACATTTGCTGCCTCCTTTCCACGCTGGTACCATTTACAACCGTTCCAAAGAACTGCTGAGCGAGGGGGTGGGCGGTGGCGGCAGTCAAGGTTTCTGCCTGATGGATTCCACCTTCTCTCCTGGCCCTGCCTTCTCTCTCCCACTAATGTAGCCTTCCCCGTGAGGTCTCATCAGCCAGCACTGAGGACTCAGACTTCCCAGGGGGATCATCAGTCACCTGCAATTCAGAGGGCTGGGAACCCACTGCAAGAAAGAAAAAGGGTGACAGGCGACCAGCTCCAGCTCTTCACCCAGGTGGGGCAGACTTCTCTTTGGAGGGTGCCTCTCCACCCCTTCCCTCAACCCTCCACCCTTCACTGCCTTCCACTTTCCACCAGACAGGCAGGCAGGCCAAGTGTGAAAGCGACTCATGCCAGGAAGTCTGTGGAGAAGGAAATATCCATGACTGAGGCAAACTCCCACCCAGGCTTTCCAAGAGGTTCCTGGAAAACTACTCTGAGCCCCAGGGGCCAAAGGCCCAGACTCTTCATCCCACACACCCCGGCCTGGGGGTGCTTCAAAATCCCTGCATCCAAATCCACTTGACTCAGATGTGTTTTCTTAGAATGATTAATTCTATGGACCGCCAGGCAGCCTCTGACACAGATGTTTGCATGGGGTTTGTAAAGACCGCTGCTTCTCTCTGGAAAGCCAACATGTGAACATGGTAACAGTGGTGCCTGACTCTGGGTTGGATGTTTGGGCTTTTTCCTCCCTGCTTCCTTATAGTTTTCTGCATTTTTCACAGATGGTATGTATTATTTTATAGCAATATAAGTAAATAAATAAACAAAACCAGAAGATTAATTAGTGGTTGCAATCAATGTTATGAAACAAAAGTGTATGTGAGCTGCTGTACGGAAAGTGAATTTGCTCTGTAAACTTTCACTCAAATCACAATAAAAATTAAAAAAAAAAAAAAAGATTAATTAGTGGGCCCTGCCAGCAATCTGTTTAAATCCTTATCAGAGGTGTACCAGTATGTCCCAGTAGGCCAGAGTTGGCCCCTTTCCCTGGCTCCTGGCTGCTTCCTAACACTGTACTAGGTAAGGAGGCCCTGATGGGATAAGATGTTCCCAGAGGAGCCCCTCTGACACCCCAGGGGTTACTGTGGTTGTAGTGGGCGGCAGGAGGCCAACAGCTTCCTGGGAGTCACCTGCCCAGGGCTCTGGCCAGACAGTGCCTTCTTATGAGGACTAGAAATGAAGCTGACTCCATCTTGGTATTTTCTCTTTGATCAGTTCCATCTTTCCACAGACTTTGGGAAAAAAGAGGTCCCTCCCTCATCCCCTGTGGCTGCCTCACTTACAGGTTGGCTGATTAGAGGCCATGCTGATCCACCCCTGCGCCAACTGTGGCCAACTTCTAGCCCAATCTTCCTTCAGCCTGAGCTGTGGGCAGCACTGCCCATAGGCATTGCCCTGGAGCTCTGTGCAGGGCTCAGCCTTGACCACACTTCTCCCAGGAGGCTCTAGAACATACCAGCAAAGGAGATACACCAGGAAGCTACAGAGGAAAGGTGTAAACCCCAAGAGACAGGAGTGGCTCTTTCAAAACAACAACCACAGCACGGCGGTTTAGGGGGGGTAACAGAGAGCCATGCTCGGTATTGCACATGTGAAATCTCTAACTTCCACCACAACCCAGCAAGACAGCTGCTAGTATCTGTTTTCCAGATGCCGAACCTGAAGCTCAAATTGGTTCAGAGGCTGCCACAAGCACCCACAAGCAGGAAGTGACAGAGACTAGAGACGAATCCCAGTCCTGTGTCATCAGAGCCAGCCTCTTGCCGGTAACAACATCCTCCTCACCCTCAAATTCCCAAGTCAGTGCCTGGCGCGCGCACACACACACACACACAAAACTCACTGCCATCAAGTCAATTTTGACTCATAGTGACCCCATTCAGTTTCCAAGGCTGTAGATACTTCCAAGGAAATAGATTGTCCCATCTTCCTTCCGCAGAGCAGCTGGTGGATTTGAACTGCTGACCTTCTGGTTAGCAGACAAATGGCTTGTCCACTATGCCACCAGAGCTCCCTTGCCTGGCACAAAGCAGCAGTTAAATGAATAAGGCAGAGATGGTGGCAGACCACAGCTTTTGTATCCTCCCACCCTCCATTATCCAATGGATTTGCCCAGAACTGGAGCCTGGTCAAATCTGCTCATCTCAGGAGAAACTATGGGAAGGAGCAAGGTCCCAAGCACTGGACACACTCTCCTCTTCCCACACGGGGTCCCCTGTGTCTCTAGCCTACTGAGTAAGTGTGAAGGTAGAGTAAGGGAATCCCAATGACTTGCTGAGCTGGGTGAGTGAAGACAAGGAGGGGATCAGCAGGAGACAAGGTGATCAAACAGGATGTTTGTGTCTCCCTTCACTTTGAGCTCCTTGAGGACACAGCTGGTCTTCTCACATTTCTGTCACAAGCACCCAGCAGTGCCTATAGTAGCCTGGCTAACAGCTCTGCCCTTCAGTCAAAGAGCAGCAACCAGAAGACTCGGTAAATGTCTCTGGGGGCAGGGGACCCTTGGAGGCATTCAAGAGAACTGGAGGCGCCAGAGGACACGCAGGGGATGTTTCCAGATGTTGGGTTAGCTAAGCTCCCACAATCTCCTGAGAATATCTGTCCCACAACGACACCAACAGAGCCCGATTTACAGTGACACTAACCAAGTGTGAGCTTCAGGGCACTCCCAAATCCTGCACCTCATTTTCTATTCATGATTTGGTGCTCTTTTTCATAAACAGAACCCCCATCCCAACTGTCAGCTGCTGTTGAGCTGGCCCTCAACACTGTGAACCCATACGCAATGGAGTGAAATGCTGCCTGGCCCCGCACCACTGCCACGACTGGTTGTGGACTGAACCACTGTGATTCATAGGGCTTTCATTGGTTGGTTTTCTGAAGCAGATCACCAGGCCTTTCTTCCTAGTCTGTCTTAGTTTGGAAGCTCTGCTGAAACCTGTTCAGCATCAGAGCGACACGCTGCCTCCACTGACAAACGGTTGGTGGCTGTGTGTGAGGGGCACTGGCCAGAAACCGAACCCACGTGTCCCACATGGAAGGTGAGAATTCTACCACTGACCCACCACTGTCTTCATTCATAAGCTTTAAGTTTCCTAAAAACCTGGATCAGCTCCAGAATGGCAAAACCTGGACACTCCCTTTGCCTGTAATGAGCCCCATACCCTGCTCCCAGCTGGCACACATAAGCTGGGTTTCCCTAGCCTGCGCAGAAAAGTGAGAATGAGGCTAGAATTAGAAGGGCTGGTGGGGGCCTTCAGGCCAAAGAAACCCCCAGATCATGCAACAAGGCCAAGTATACACAAAATGCAGGAGTGGACAGCACCCTCTTCCACCCAACACCCCATTTAGTCACAATATTTAAAAAAAAAAAAACTTACTGCTATTAAGTCAGTTCCAATAAACGGTCACTACATGTTACAGAGTAGAGTTGCTTCACAGGATTTTCTCGGCTGCAAATCTATGGAAGCAGATCATCAGGCTTTATTTCCATGGAGATGCTGAGTGGCTTTGAACCGCCAACTTGTGGGTTAGTTGAATATTACAGAATCCAAAAAGGTTCTTAACTTTTTGAATGGGGGATCCTTTTGAGAATCTGGTGAAAGCCCTAGATGTTCTGTCCCCTAAAATACACCTGTTCTATACATATTGTCTTAGGGGTTATGGGTGCCCAAGGCCCATCGACTGCCCTATAGGGGTCCATCAAGCCCAGACCAAGGCCTCTGCTGTGGGGGCAGCAAGACAGGAGGATGTACAAAGGGTGAGAGTGGAGACATTGGGCTGGGTCTCAGCCTCCCTGCTCACCAGGTGGATGAGCTTCCTTAAGGCTACTCAGGTCCCCCAACATCAACTGGGGTTGGTTAGGCACCCCCTAAATTCCTTGCACCACTAGAATTCTAAGGGTGATCATTCCTGTGACTTTCACTGCCTCCAGGCCCGAGCACTCCCTCCCTCAGGGGTTTCAGGAAAAAGAAGAAAGAGAACTTACTTATACCCAACACCCATTACATGCGACAGGCATTTTTCACACGTTCCTCCTTTAATTCTCTCAACAATCCTATAGGACAAACATTCTCTGCTCCGTTTTATAATCAAGAAACCCCAATGTCAGGAGTCATTGTTTGGGGAGCACTGAATTTCTTTCATGATGATGAGAAACGTGGCAACAGATTCTGATGTTGGTTGTACAACATGATTAATGTCACTGGTGTCACTAAATTGCACAGGTGAGAAACATTTAATTGGCAAATGTGTTACATATATTTTTACAATGATAAAAAAGAAAAGAAAGGAACTCCCATGTCAAAATTAGGCGGTGACAGACATCCCCAAAGTAGTGGGGCTGGGATTTGAACTCAGACCTATTGGGTTACACAGCCAGTGCCCATACCACCAAGGTGTTCGTTCATTCCACATCTCACCTGCACCGTCACCCTTGGTCCCCTCCTTCTCACACCCACTGTCAACTCTGCCTTGAAATATGAGTCCTTCCCGCGACTTCTTTTACTTCTTGGTCTCAAGCCACCTGCCTCCCACTCTCTGTCCCCAGGGCCCACTAGTCACCTGGCAGATGGGCAATGAGAACCCCATTCACATCCATCTGAATGGAATCCTATTGAGCCCAACCCCTCCTGGGGCCACTGCTTCACTGGGGAACAATTAATGTCTGTGGTTGATTACTGGACACTTATGCACGGAGCTCTATCCACTCGGTTTGCATTCCCAACTTAAAAGCCCAGATTAATCGCCTTGGGCTGGTTCTGTCACACACAGGGATATATTTTCTTCCTGGAATTTACAAGTAGTTCCATCTGAGAAATAAACAACCAGAGATAAAAATTACATTGTCACAGTGCAGGTGTGATAGATGTAAGAAGCAGGGCTGTCGTGGTCGCCGAGGAAGGGCGCTGCCGACAGAACCCGCTGAATGAGACCTGGAGGAGCCCCAGTGAAGGGGAATGAGATGCTGATGGGTTCTCGGCTGAAGAGGAGGCTGGAATCTCTGCAATCTACATGTCATCACTCTAAATCACAGAGTTCCCACACCAGCCTCCAGAGCCAGGGTGAGAGGGGGACTGGCAGGGTGAGAGGGTGAGAAGGCCCTTCAGCTGCGGGCCTCAGGAACTCAAGCCTGCTGGGAAAATCGGTCTGGCCCCAGCTGAGAAGCAAGTGGGAAGACACTCGGCTACAGCCCTGGCAGCTCCATTTCCACTAACACACCAACTACACCTACTCCTCACATATCGACTATCTCGTTACTGACATTTCACATTCACTACAATAGTAAAAATCTACTATGCAACTATTTTACACATTAACGACATATGTCTGGTGGTGATGAACACAGAGGTGCAAAGGGAGTGTAATCCTGGCTGTGATGGTTAAGGTTTTGTGTCATTTTGGCTGGGCATGATTCTCAGTGGTTTGGCAGTTATGGAATGATGTGATTTGGCAGTCATGCCATGAGGTACTTTGACAGGTCAAATGACGTAATTTGACAATTACATAATGAAGCCGCCAGCCTTCATTTTGTGACCTGATGTGGTCATCCCCCATTTTCACACAATGTCGATTTTGGTCTTTGGAACCGAACAATGTTGGTAAGTGAGGAGTGAGTATACTTGTCATGTCTTTGCTATTTCCAGCTGTAATGGAAGAAAGCCACTTTGGAAAAGGTCACAGGAACACTAGGCTGGATCTGGGGTCAGAATAATAATAATAATAATAATAATAATAATAGTTATTATTATAATGAGACCATCAGTTGCCACTGAGTCACCTCCATGTGTGTCAAAGTAGAATTATGCTCCATAAACAAACCAAAAATCAAACTCACTGCCATGGAGTCGGATCCAACTCATAGCAACCCCTCCTTGGGTTTCCAAGGTGGTATCTCTATGGAAGTAGATTGCTCAACCTTCCTTCTGAGGAGGGGCTGGTGGGTTTGAACCACTAGCCTTCTGGTTAGCAGTCACGTGCCTTAGTCACTATGCTACCAGAGCTCCCAAAATGAACATAGCTTAACTAGCATCAAAGGTCTGCCTTGAGCAGTATGCTTGCTGTTGTAAGAACAACAGAACCTTGAAAGATTAAATACGAGCTTTGGGGACTTCCCATCTGTCATTTTGTCATACTGTAGTAGCTTATGTATTGCTGTGATCCTAAAAGCTATGCTACCAGTATTTCAAATACCATCTGGGTCACCCATGGTGGACAAATTTCAAGAGAGGAGCTTCCAGACTAAGACAGACTAGAAAGAAAGACCTGGCAATCTACTTCTGAAAATTAGCCATTGAAACTCTTATGGATCACAACAGAACACTGTCCAACTTGTTTGCTTTGGACATATCATCAGGAGGGATCAATTGCTAGGAGAAGACATCATATTCAATGAAGTAGACAGCCAATGAGGGCAAGGAGACGCTCAGCTAGATGGGCTGGCACACTAGCTACAACAATGAACTCAAGCATGTCTGCAATCATGAGGATGACACAGGACCAGACGACATTTCTGTTGTACAGAAGGTGAAGTCGATTCAAAGGCAGCTATTTATCTATCTCATATGTGCCAGGAACAGGGGTAAGAATACAGGGACATAAAGTAAGTGGACATAATCACAATCCATATTCTTGCATGAGTATCTAGAGTACTGAATAACTGACACAGCCATTTAATGTATAGATACCACCCTAATCTAAGCTGTCATCTCTCCTCTGAGGCACAGTGTTGTTGTTGTTGTTATGTGCCGTCGAGTCGGCCCCGACTGAGGCACAGTAGTGCCCCCTAACTTCTCTCTCTGCTTCAACACTTACATCCCAAAATCCCTTCTCTACATGGCAATCACGGGAGCTCTGGTAGCATAGTGGCTAAGGCACTTGACTGCTAACCAGAAGGCTGGCGGTTCAAACCCACCAGCCACTCCTCGGAAGGAAGGTTGGGCAATCCTACTTCCGTAGTGAAACTGCCTCGGAAACCCAAGGAGGGGTCGCTATGAGTCAGGGCTGACTCGACGGCACATAACAACAACAACAACAACAACAACAAAGGATGTTAAATCATTTTTTAAAAGGAAAAGCAATGTAAAATGTAAACCAATGTAAATCAATCCCTCCAATGACTCTGCATCACGCTGAAAATAAAATTCAGTGACCTCACTGTGGCTTTCAAGGCCCCGCATGATCCAACCTCACTGCCAGCCTCCCTTGCCCTGTCACTGTGCTCCAGCCCATGGTGGCAGTCTTGCTGGGCCCTGACTATACCAAGTTCACTCTCTCAGCTCCCCTTCCTCTATCTTCTCCTGGCATCTGCATACTCGCCCTCTCTCATCTCACCCAGGTCTCTGATCAACATCACTTCCTTGCAGCAAGGTTTCTCTGAACACCTTATGCAAAGCCACCACCCCTTCACTTCCTTTGTCCTCACTTTCCTGGTCCTCATCAGCCTTGGCATTACTCTACTGTCCTTCACCTCCACTGGAGTATAAGCTCCGTGAGGGAAAGGCTGTGCCTGTCTGGCTCACCACTAAGTCCCTAGCACCCAGGAGAGTGCTCGACACCCAGCTGGTGCCACTACATGTTTGCTGAATGAATACATGATGGACGTTGTGGATTCATGTAATTGGGGAAACCTGATCCATGCCGGGGGCGGGTAGAGGTGCTCAAGGACAACTTCTTGAAGGAGGAACATTCAGCTGAGCCCTAAAGGAACAGAAGGAATTTTCCAGGTGAGTAGGGTAGGGGTAGGGACCACATTCCAGGCAGCAGAATCCACACAGTTGAGGGGGAAAATCTGCCAGACTGTGGAGGAGACTGGTCTGTTGAAGAACATAAAATCAATCACCATGAAGCGAGAAAGTGGTATGAGGTGAGGCTGCAGAGCTGAGCAGTGGCTAGATACTTTGAATGTCATGTTAAAAACAGGGGCCTCTCTATTCCAAGAGGCCACTTGGGTGGCACAAACAGTTACGCATTCAAATACCAACCAAGAAGAGATTGGTGGTTCAAATGCACTCAGACGCACCTTGGAAGAAAGGCCTGGTGTTCTATTTTAAAGGATTCATAGCCATTGAAAATCCTACGGAGCACAATTCTACTCTGACACACATGGGGTTGCCATGAGTCAGAACCAACTCAACGGCAACTGATTTTGTTTGTTTGTTTCTCTCCGAAGAACCGTGGGGAGCCATGGGAAGATGTTAAGCAATCAAAGTGATAGGAGGAGATCGTTCCCAGACATCACTCTGGCTGCAGTGTGGAGACTGAAGACAAGAGAAGAAGCTAGAACAGCAGGCAGAAGAGCACTGCAATGGTCCAACCAAGGGCTGAGAGACCTGCTGTAAGACGGTGGTGGCAGTGGAGATGGAGAGAAGGGCGTGGAGAGGATTTAAGGCGTGCGCAGGAGATGGACTCTATTGGTGGAACATGACGCAGGACAGGATGACTCACTGAGTGTCCAGCAGACAGCAAAGCAAGCTGCCCTAGATTTGGGCACTTCTATTAATGTGGCCAAAGATTATAGATGCTTTCTCTTTCTTTTTTTTTTTTTCAGAAGGCACATCAAGCTTTCTGACTCACTACCCTTGCGGGCAAATGCTTCCTCATCATAATAATCCTTACTGGGACAAGAAGTCTCTACTGTGAGCAGGCTCAAGGAGTCCTGGGGCCCTTGGCAAGCTGCTGGGTCATAGCCTCGAGAGAGGTGTCAGAGCAGCTCATTCTGAGACCAGAGAAGCCCTGGGAAAATTCCATTTCAAGAATGAGAACGTGGTCATGGGTAAGGGATACGCTCTTGTCTTCAGGCCAATGATTTCTGAGACAAGAAAAAACAAAGTGTAGGAGAAATGCCACATCAAACTACACTGCCCTCATGTCTGTTTCTAGAGGCTTCCATGACCACCTTCCATGTTCTATTAGTCTGCCGACGCCTGGGGATGATTTCAGAGCCCTGAGAAGAAATACAGCTGCATCGACACCCCAGAAGCTGGTGTCTGGAGGAGGTGAGCAGAACACGGGCCATGTCCAAGTAGAGACACTGAGGACGCTCTCCCTCAGTGTGAATCAGTGCCCGTAGGGAGGCCTTTCTCAGCCTCACTCTTCTTCTTTCTCTTTGTACTTTTTTTTTTTTTTTTTACATTTTATTTTTTAGAGCAATTTTAGGTTTATAGAAAAACCATGAGGAAAGTACAGAGTGTTCCCATCTATTCCTCCCCCCTGCACACAGTTTCTCCTATTGTTAACATCTGGTATTCCTATGGGACATTTATTACAATTGATGAACTAATACTTGATATGTTTAACTTTTTATTGTGATTGGGGTGAAAGTTTACAGAGCCAATTGGTTTTCCATTCAAGAGTTCACATACATTTTAATTCAAGACATTGACTGTAGTCTCCACAGTGTAACAGTATTTCTCCAACTTCCTACATGTTTACCATTTCCATTCATCCTTCTTTCCTATCCCTTCCTACCTTCTGAGTTTTATCCTTGGGCAAACACTGCTTTGCCCTTGTAGGGTTGGTTGTTCTAAGGTGTTCTCTTCACCTTATAGGGCTGTTTGGCTGAACGTTGAGCCACAAGGGTGAGTTCTGCTCCAGGCTCGAAGAGTGTCTGACAGTCTCTGGGGTTCCCCCAGTCTCTATTAGAGCAATAAGCCTGGTCTTTTTTTATGATTTTCAGTTTTGTGTTCCACATTTTTCTCCCACTCTATGCAGAACCTCCTATCACGATCTCTTTCAGAGACGTCAGCAGTGATAGCCAGGCACCATCTCGTTCTGGTCCCACAGTTGTGGAAACTGGGATTCACATGGTCCGTTAGAACTTGGACTAGTTGTTTTGTACATCTTTGATTCTCTGAACTCTTCTTTGCTCGAGACAGGAGGAGACCAATAGACGCACCTTACATTGCTGTTGTTCTTAACTAAAGTCCACAGTTTACATTAATTGTTGCCGCCAAGTCAATTATGGCAACCTCACGTATTAGAGTAGAGCTGCTCTGTAGGGTTTTCTTGGCTATAATCTTTGCAGAATGAACTCTGGTAGCACGGCCGGTTAGTGTTTGGCTGCTAAGCAAAAGGCTGGTGGTCAGAACCCAACCAGCAGCTCTGTGGGAAAAAGACCAGGCAATCTGCTCCCATGAAAACTATAGCCTAGAAAACCCTATGGGGCAGTTCTACTGTCACACAGGGTCACTACGAGTCAGAATCAATACAATGGCATCTGACAACAATCTTCACAGAAGCAGGTTGCCAGGCCTTTCTTCATGATGCTGCTGGGTTCTCACTGCCAACCGTTAGGTTAATGTCCCTTGTGGTTGAGCTGATTTTGACTCATATCAACCCTGTAGGACAGAGTAGCACTGCCCCATAGACTTTCCAAGGCTACAATCTTTAGGGAAGCAGACTGCCACATCTTTCTTTCACTGAGAGACTGGTGGGTTCAAATTGCCCATGTTTTGGTTAGTAGCCAAGTGCTGTAACCACTGCACCACCAGGGCTTCTTCTTTAGATTAATAAACCAAAGAAACAAACTCACTGTCATGGAGTCGATTCCGACTCATAGCAACCTCCACTGGGTTTCCAAGGCTACAAATTTTCACAGAAACAGACTGCCCCATCTTTCTTCTGCATAGTGGCTGGTGGTTTCAAACTGCCAACCTTCTGGTTTTTACCACTACGCCACAAGAGTTCCCCTAAACCAAAAAAAAAAAAAATCCATTGCCATCAAGGTGATTCCAACTCATAGCAACCCCTCCTTGGGTTTCTGGGGCAGTAAATCTTTACGGAAGTAGATTGCCCAGTCTTCCTTATGAGGAGTGGCTGGTGGGTTTGAACTGCCAAGCTTCTGGCAGTTCAATGCTTTAGGCACTGCGCCACCAGAGCTCCTTAGAGCTCCTCTAGTCAAGCACAAATTCTTTGTACCACCCAGGGACCTACAGTTTACATCAGGCTTCATGATTCATGTTGTACAGCTCTACAGGCTTTGTTACTTTCTCTACTTTTTGACAACTATGCTATGGTTATGGTGGAGATTTTGAGGCCCACTACAGATGCCCTGGTGGCACAGTAGTTAAAGCACTTGGCTGCTAACCAAGAAGTCAGCAGTTTGACCCCACCAGCCGCTCCATGACAGAAAAATATGG
Organism: Orycteropus afer afer; assembly: GCF_000298275.1. NCBI lineage: Eukaryota > Metazoa > Chordata > Mammalia > Tubulidentata > Orycteropodidae > Orycteropus > Orycteropus afer. Next base: position 10,742,271 of record NW_006921629.1, read on the forward strand.
TATTCTGCTTCCATAAAGACTTATAGCCTTGGAAACCCTAAGGGGCAGTTCTACTCTGTCCTGCAGAGTCACAATGAGTAGGGATTGACTCGATGGTAGTGGGTTTGGTTTTTGGTACAGATGTCCTTCAGAGTCAGAATCTTTCTAAATCTGGCCCTGTCTGTTTTCACACTGTTGTTCTGTCCTGCTTCCAAAAGTCTGGGCAGTGGCCCACTTTGAGCTTGGTCTCCAGGACGTGGTGTGTACTGAGCCCAGCACCCATCCCCTTCCTTGCACACCCATAGTCATGTTGGAGCAAGGGTTTGGACTACACACAGAAAGACAGAGCCCCTCTCTGGCTTCAGAGTGCCAACCTGTGTGGGATCAGATGCCTGACCTCGGCCAGTTAGTACCTTGCTTGGTGTAAGCAACCAACTCACACAGTGAATTCGATTCAGCAAACATTTATTGGGCATCTGAGCGCCAGTTGATTTCTGCCTCTTCTCTAAGTGTAATGAAGCTCAGCCTTCTCTCTAGATTGGAGATATTTGTATTTCAAGGCAAAAAGGTAGGCTGTAAGTACCTATAAGAGGGTAACGGATGTTTTGGGAGGGGTAGGCATGGGCTGGGGCCAAGGGAGAGGAGCTGAGACGTGGCCTGTGAGTCAGGGCAGCAGGACCTGGCTGAAGACAGAGAAGAAAAGGTGCACTGAGGAACTAGAGAAAGCTGGAGGACTTTTTCTTTAAACTTCCCCCCACTTTCTTTTTAATCATAAAGATAATGCATGCACATAGTTTGAAAAAAAAAAAAACACTCAAAGTAACACAAAAGGGCATACAATGAAAAATAAGTCTCCTTTCCTCTCTCAGACCTCTAGTCCCCAGTATCTTTCTTCAGAGGCATCCCACGGTTAACAGTTTCTTTTGTGTCTCTCCAGAAAATTTCTATCACGTACAAGAATATCTTTCTTTTAAAAAACCTGAATGGTAGCACCGTGTATCACCACTGCTTTCTCACGTAACAATGCATCCTGGCGTCCGTCCTGTATCAGCACACAGAGTCATTTCTTCCTTGGAGCGGCAGCAAGGTAAGCCGTTGTATGGGGGTATTGCAATTTACTCCATCGAGCCCCTACTGATGGACATTCAGGTTGTTTCCATTTCTTGCTCTTACCAGCAATGATAACACGCATGCTCCTGTAAGTGCATGTTTGCCCGCAGGTGCTAGGGTAACACTAAGATAAATTCCAAAATACATGGGTGGCTGTGATTGTGAGAAGTCTAGTTAGGGGCTGAGAGTATGGAGATGGGCCAGCACTTAACAGTAAAGCATTTAGCACAACACCTGCCATAAGGCGTGCTCCATCAGTGTGAGCTATTATTACTATTACGGTCCAAAGGAGCCCTGGTGGCATAATGCCTAAGGCATTTGACTGCTACCCAGAAGGTTGGTGGTTTAAACCTACCAGCCACTCTGCGGAAGGAAGACCAGACAATCTACTTCCGTAAAGATTTACCACCTCGGAAACCCAAACGGGGTCGCTATGAGTCGAAATCGACTTAATAGCAGTGAGTTTGGCTTTCTTATTATGGTCCAGAGGGAGCCCGTGGCCAGGAAAGCTCCCAGGACTGGCCTGTCCAGGAGTCCAGTGGGTTCATTGGCATTGAACTGGGAGCCCCCTCCAGGAGCTGGATGAGAGCTGAGATAGGCAGTTCCTACTTATCACTACTTGGCATCCAGAACTCCCAAGCTGTTGCCAGTACCTAATAAACACCATACTTCCTGCTTTGCTATTGTCACCCACGCATCCCCTGATGCCTGCTGATGATGGCTGCCACTGCACATAGTCAGCATTCTGCACTGGTACATGACTCCTTGATGACCTGCTTTCTTTTTTAAGTAGTGAACACAGCCTGAATAATGTCACTGTGATATAATGAAATTAAGTTTGTGTGTTTATTGGGGATGGGGAGAAGTGGAGTATGGCAGAACTTACTCATTTAAAAAAAGAACTAGCCTTGAGTGTGGGGGCCAATCAGACCTAGGTTTGAATCCCAGCCCTGACACTTACAAGTTCAGAAGTGTTATGGATTGAATCGTGTCATCCCCCCACCTCCCAAATATAGGCTGAAGTAACCCCAGGTATCTTTGAAGATGTTATCTGTTAACAGGTCTTACTGGAGTAACCAAAAAAAAAAAACAAAAACAAAGAGCTCTGGTGGCATAGTGCCTAAGGCATCTGACTGCTAACCAGAAGGTTGGCGGTTCAAACTCACCAGCCACTCCATGGAAGGAAGACTGGGCAATCTACTTCCGTAAAGATTTATCCTCTCAGAAACCCAAAAGGGGTCGCTGTGAATCAGAATTGACTCAATGGCAGTGACTGGAGTAAGCGGGGTCCTAATCCAACATGAATGATGTCATAAAAAAGAGACAGAGAGACACAGAGGGAAGATGGCTGTGTGAAGACAGAGGCAGAACTGGAGTGACGCTTCTACAAAGCAAGGAATGCCAAGGCTCGCTGGCCATCACCGGAAACTAAGAGAAGGGGGCATGGAACAGATCCTCCCTCAGAGCCCTTACAAGGATCAACACAGCCAGCATCCTGATTTCCAACTTCTGGCCTCCAGAACTCTAAGACCTGTTCCTAGATGCCACCCATTTTGGAGTACTTCATAATGGCAGCCTAGGAAAATAGGAGAGAAAGTCATTTAACTTATCTGAGCCTTAATTTCCTCACCTGTGAAATGGGCTAAGAGTTCGTCCTCACAAGATTACCGTGAGGACTAAGCAAGACCATGGATTATTTATGAATTTTTTTATAGACCAGCCTCATTCCAGAAATGATTTCAGACAGTTGAGATAATGTGTGTAAAGTGCCTGGCACACAGTACCAGCTCAATGAAGCATTCATGCCCTTCCCTGCCCTTCTGTCAAAGTAGTCACCTTTGGACCTGAGCCCCATTTCAAGATGTTGTCCTCGCTTGAAACACTTCCACAACTGCCTTCAGAAGCCTACTAGCCTTGTAAGAAAACTGGCTCAACCCTGTAGGGTCCTGTGGTGTTTTGAATCTAAAAAAAAAAAAATGTCCCCAACAACAAAAACAAACCACATTCCACAACTTACTTATCTGTTTTATTCACAACACACAACTTCAAATTACATTTGGCCTTTCCCAAAAAATCAAACCCACCCTCAAAGGTCAAGAATTTGCCACTGCCGAGGCTATTAGGAGGAAAATGCTGTGAGGTCTAAAGCAATTTCCCAAGAAGAATTTATCAATTATTTGGAGTTAGTACAACTGAATTGGAATATAAGCATAGCCCCCCCTACAACAACCTCACGCTGAATGGCTCATTCCTCCCAAAGGGGGTTTATAGAATTAAATGAGATGATAAAGACCCTCGACAGATGGCAGTGAATAATCTCAAGGCCCCATATTGGAGGGTGTGGCTCCCCTGCTCTCGCAGAAAGCCTGGGGGCTATGTCCTGAGCCTACAGGGACCAAAGGAGCCATTGAGGAGCCAGGACCCACTGAGTTCTCCCAGTGTATCTGTGAAAGGTAGGCAGGGGGACAGAGGCCTCCACAACCAGGAGGGCCTAGAATTGGCTCTGTAAGGTCAAGATCTTGGGCCTTTGCTCTCTCTCCGGTTCCCGGGCTCATCCCACAGACACTGGCTGACTCCTGCTGCTCCCGGGAGGTCCCACCTGTCAGAAGACAGAAGGCCTAGAACCACCAAACCAGTTTGGTCTGATTCTCACTCAGGGCAACTCCACTGGCTCGAGTATAAATGAGCTCCACAGGGTTTTTAAGGCTGTGACCTTTCAGATGCAGGTCCCCACGTCTTTCTTCCAAGGCACCTCTGGGTGGGTTCAGGTCAAATTCAGCCAACTTTAGATTAGCGTCAAGCATTTAACCATCTGCACCCCACAGGCGTTCCTGCCAGAAGGCAGTAGAGGACAATGATTACCGGGCACTGGCACTGAAAAAAAAACACATCTGTATCTTTATCTTCCCTCTTAGATGGCTGGCTGCAAGATCCACAGTCAGTAAAAGATAAACAAGTCCTTATCCTCTGCTAATTGGCTCAAATTGATTGACCTTATAAGTGGGTCTAATGAACAACTGGTAAAAGACAGCCTGTATGCCAAACAACCCATGCACTTAACTAGCTGTCGCTCAAGTAACTGAACAAGGCACATTAACCCAAATTTCTCAGAACACCTTCTCCTGATAGGCTGCAGAGCCAGCGTTGCCCCATTGGGCTAAAATATTTGCTGGGTCAACAAACCTGCTTAAAGGCACCCAGATCCTAGCAAACGGGTGGTGACAACAGCAGTATAAATTCCTTGGGGGCCGGAGAGTGCTGAGCCTGTGACAAGAGTCCCTGGGTCCTGCCCTGCCCTGGCACAGGCCGCATGGTAGGAGAAGGGGCGAGTCCCAAGTGCTACAGAGGAGGAGAAGGAAGCAATTTTCCTGACGCTCTCACGACCTGGCTTCCATTTGCCTTTTGATCTGTGGTCTTGTTCGGCCTTTTCCCAGGAAAGCTTAGGTCTGTTTCACTGAACCCATCTCTGAGGCTGGGTCACCGCTGCTTTCCAAGTGGGAGCTGATGTTCAGTCTTTGATTGTTGCCAGTGTCTGAAATGGTCCAGAAACTGGTAAAGACAACAGACACCAGGAGATGACCTAGAAATCTTGGCTGGGATGGGGGTGGACAGCAGCTCTCCTCAGCCCCCTCAGCCCTGCCCAATGCCCTGCTGTGGAGAGCTGGCTGCTGGCCACCACCCCCACCCCCTGCAGAGGCTGCCAATCACCCCCAACTTTCCTCCACTCTATTAACAAACCTCAACAGAGATTCTTGGGAGCCCCTTCCTCGGGGCTTGATCCTCCCTGCTTTGCCTTATCGGCCTCACTTTTCACAAGCTCTTAAATTCATGAGAAAAGGGAAAAAGTGAAATCAGATAGAAATGCAGGTCTGTTTGCTGTTTTCTCCAATGAAATGGTTCTGGGTAAACAGCAGACGCTTTTGATGAAATCCCAGCAGGCTTAAACAATAAAGCTGGTTACAAACTCAATCTGGCACAGATATCAGATCTGAAATTGTTTCAAAAATCATGTCAACCATTGTCTTAGCTATCTGGTGCTGCTGTAACAGAAATTCCACACGTGGATGCCATTAACAAACAGAAGTTTATTTTCTCACAATTAAGGAGGCTGATAGTCCCAGTTCAGAGGGCTGGCTCAACGGGAAGGCGCTCTCCATCAGCTGTGGAGGAAGCTTCCTGTCTCTTCAGCTTCTGTTTCCCGGCTCCTTGGAGATCTCCATGTGTCATGACATCTCCTTTACCCCATTTTTCTCTCTCTCTGCTCACTTCTGTAATCTCTTTTTATATCTCAAAAGAGATTGCTCAAGATACACCCTAAACTGATCTGCCCCATTAACGTCACAAAGACAACCCATTCCCAAATGGGACAACCACCACAGGCATAAAGGCTAGGATTTACAACACATATTTTGGGAGGACATAATTCAATCCGTAATATCCCACTCTTCAGCTTCCAAAAAGTCATGTCCTTGACACCTGCAAAACACATTCACCCCATCACATCACTGCAAAAGTTTTAAATCCACACCAAGCCAAAATCTCATATCTCCGTCAAAAAATGGGTAAAACTTCAGGAGTATCTCATCCTGGGGCAAAACTCTCCTTCAATGGGGAACCTGTGAAATCTAGAATACAAGTTATCTGTTTCCAAAGCACAGTGGTGGAATAGGCACAGATGACACTTCCATTACAAATGGGAGAAACTGGAGGAAAGAAGAGATAACACACCAAGCAAGTGCGAACCCAGCAGAACAATTTACATCAGCTCTCAAGGCTTGAAAAGAATACTGTTCTTTGGGACCATTTGGGCAATGGCTCCGCCCTCAAGACTGTGGGGGACTGGCTATGTCCCCTGCACTCCAGGCTCCTCAGCCGTGGGCTTGAGCTCTGCCCTCCAGGCCCACTGGTGGCAACACTGCTCCCTCACCTTTGGGTAGTCCCATTTTCCTACTCTGAGTATTGACTCTAACCTCTCGGGCCCAGCAGGCCCCACTCTTCTGCCCCATGGGCATGGCAGCCCCAACCCCTCAGCTTTGTGCTGCAACCCCACCCCCTGGCACACCTTAATGCCAGCCCCACATACAGATCTGAGTCAGTCCGCAAAAATTCGACTCTTTGAAACCGGGGAGGCTGTGGCCTCACCCTTTGAATCCGAGAAGTCCCTGTTTCTGTGCTCCCACCAATAGTTCTGCTGATCTCCAAGCTGCTCCTGGGTTTTGTATTTTCTTGAAGACAACAGATATAGCTCCTTTGACCTGTTTCCTGCCTGTAAAATTACAAAAGGCAGACAGCATTCTTTCCTTTTCACTCCTTCTCTGTCCCCTTCAGTCTAAGCTAATGTGTTTTCTACTGTGGTAGTTGGTTAGATCCATCAGTCACAGGCTTAATCTCTTTAATAAAATATTGTGGAGCCAAGAATGCTCAATGGGTGAACATTCTAGAACATGTGTCCTTAATTTGTACAAGAATATTTTCCAAATCTTTTTCTGTTTTCATTTGCACAGTTCATTTTTAAGTCCATCTCTTTCCTCTCACATTTTACTATAAGTAGCAAGAAGAAAGCCTCTTTAAGATCATGCTTAGATCGAGCAGCGACTGGGATCTTAAAAGCTTGCAGGCGTCATCTAGATGAAATGATGGGTCTCTCCTCGTCCAGAACAAAGAAGAATGAAGAAAATCAAAAATTCATGGAAA
>NW_006921629.1:10750570-10765406 GCF_000298275.1 Orycteropus afer afer
AAAAAAAAAAAAACCCAATAGTGACTTTCTCTACTTTCTCTAACAGAACTGCCTTTGACATGCCTAATTCTACCAACAGTCTCTTCAAGGCAAACTCACTCACTGCATTGAGTCTATTCACACTCATAGCAACCCCTCCTTGGGTTTCTAAGGCAGCATCTCTACGGAAGTAGATTTCACAGTCTTCCTTCCGAGGAGTGGCTGGTGGGTTTGAACTGCCAGCCTTCTGGTTAGCAGTCAAAAGCCTTAGGCACTATGCCACCAGAGCTCTTCAAGGCAAACTGGGCTTTTACTATGACCAAACCAAACTCATTGTCATCAAGTTGATTCCAACTTCCCAGGCAGTAAATCTTTACCGAAGTAGACTGCCCCATCTTCCTTCTGCAGAGCGGCTGGTGGGTTTGAGCCACCAACCTTCTGGTTAGCAGTCAAATGCCTTAGGCATCATGCCACCAGAGCTTCTCTTCCACTCCCCACCTATTACCCAATGACAAAACTGCTCACATTTTAGGTATTTTTTCGAGCAGCATCCCACTCTTCCAGTACCAAATACCAAATTCTGTCTTAGTTATCTAATGCTGCTATAACTGAAATACCACAAGTGGATAACTTTAACAAACAGAAATTTTCTCACAGCTAAGGGGGCTACAAGTCCAGATTCAGAGCACCAGCTCAAGGGAAAGCCTTTCTCTTTCTGTCAGCAATGAAGGAAGGTCTTTGTCTCTTCAGCTGGTTCCTTTCCTTGGAGATCTATCTTACCCCATCTCTCTCTCTCTAACCACTTCTTTCATGTTTTATAGCTCAAAAGAACTGCTCAAGATACCCCCCTAAATTAATCCTGTCTCCCTAACATGACAAAGACAATCCATTCCCAGATGGGATTATAACCACAGGCATAGAAGTTAGGAATGACAGCATAGTTTTTGGGGGGACATAATTCAATCCTTAACAACCATGTTCATGGACTGGAAGACTAATATTGTTAAAATGTCAATAGTACCCAAAGAAATCTATAGATTCAACACAATCCTCATCAGAATCCCAACAGCCTTCTTTCTAGAAATAGAAAAAAAAATCTTCAATTTTATATAGAATAGCATGAGGCTCCAAATAGCTGAAGCAATGTTGAAAGAGAAGAACAAAGTATGAGGACTCACACTTCTGACTTTAAAACATACTGTACAACTATAGTAATCAAAACATCCTGGTACTGGTATAACAATAGACACACAGACCAATGGAGTATAACTAACAGTCCAGAAGTAAACCCACCCATCTATAGTCAATTGATTTTTGACAAGGGTGCTAAGTCCAAAATGTGGTACATCCATACAATGGAATACTACCCAACCAACAGAAAAATGGAATCTTGATATATGCTACAATATGGATGGAGCTTGAAGATATTATGCTGAATGAAATAAGCCAATCACAGAAGCACAAATATTGCCTGCCCTCATTTATATAAAAAGACAAGAAAAGGCACATGTACAGAGAGCAAAGTTTACCAGTGGTTACCAGGGGCAGGAGGAAGCGGGGAAAAAGAGGGTTATTGGTGACAGAAAAATCACATTTATTAAGGATAGGATTGCAGAGATGATTATCATAACCACTGACAATAAGTTGTTCACATGTAAAAGGTTGAATTGGCAAAAGTTGTGTGATAAATACATTTACAACAATGACAAAAACCAAAAGAGGAGCTGTTTAAGCTGCTTAAATTCAAACAAAAACCTCATGGTTCCTTGGTTAGAGGTTTAGGGTCATGGTTTCACTTGACATCTCAGTTAATTGGACTAATATGTTCGGTGCTTCTGTTCTACTTTGTAGTTCCTTGTGTATTGCCTGGGATCTTAGAAGCTTGAAAGTGGCCATCCAAGGCACAACAATTGGTCTGTATCACCTGGAACAATAGAAGAAAGAGTCAGGAATAGAAGGAGGATATGGAATGTGTGGCTAATTGCCTCCATGAACAACTGTCTCCTTTGCTACGAGACCAAAAGAACTGGATGGTGCCAGGCTATCCTTACTGAACATTTTGATCAAAGATTCCATAGAAGGCTCTTGATCAAAAGGGGGAAAATGCAGAACAGAATTTAAAATTCTCGTGGAGTCTAGACTTTCTGGAGCCATGGAAGGTGGATGAACCCCTGAAGCTATTATTTTGAGACAATCTTCACACCTTAAACCAAAAATATCCCCTGAAGTCACCTTAAAACTGAATAATAGTTTAGCTTTACTAGTAAAATAGGTCTGCCATGAACATTATACTCTATTAAGAACTACTTATATAGCATCAAATTGACAACAGCAACTTGAAAGTTTAGATAGAACCTTAGGAGGCAGTTAGTTTACGTTAATGAAGGAGGAACAACTCAGAAAATGAAGGTAAGAATGGTTGCACAACTCAAAGAATGTAACCAATGTCACTAAATAGTACACAAAGAAACTGTTGCATTGGTGTATGTTTTGCTATGTATATTCTCAACAACAAAATAAATAAACTTTAAAGAGAAAAAGAAAAAAACATGCTAACATTTTCTAATGTTCCTAAAAAATAATTCCTGGGCTGCCCACTGTGAAGACTAGGTAAGGGGGACAGAGTAGGGCGACCCTGGGTCTCAACCTTGGCTCAGGTCCCATGGGAGTTTGTGTGCCAGAAGCCTCAGGGTCCAGCAGCCTGTTTCTGGCTGGTGATTGGGGCAAGGCGGAGGATGGGGAGGGTGGGGATTGGTTGCTAGCTGCAGGAGAAACTGTAAAGTGTTGCCCAAAACAGGCAGGACACCAGCTTTCCTCACTGCAAAAAGGACATGGAGACAGCATCTTCTGAGCTCTTCTAACTTTACAAGAGGGGGAAGAGAGAATTACCATCGGCAGCCCAAGGCCGATTCCTATGAGGCCAAATATGCCACCACTCTTCAATCTTTCTGCCAATTCTGATATCAACAGCCCCTCCCACAGCACTCACTACTTGTCTGCTAGGTTCGATAATTCATTGCAATGGCCACACAGAACTCACAGACAATAGCCACAATGAGGGTCATTAGGGAAGTAACAGGTTACAATTCAGGTTCAGGAACGTGCTCAGGACAGCCTCCCCTCCACCTTGCTCTCAGGTACGCCTGTCTTTGGCCCCTTGGCCTCTCGGCCTGGCCTCGCTCTGCTCCAGCAAGTGTTAACAAAGCTCTTTTAGCTATGACAACAGGTGTAGCCAGGTGTATCCCCCTTCGCCAGCAAGCCTCCTGCCCAAAGGCACTCAGCTTTCTCACTCCGAGGGCCAAAGCCCGCTGCTCTGTCTTGTGCTTCTTGGTTCCGATGCCACGGACTGTCCTAGACTCTGCAGAGGAGGTTCAGCACAGGGATCTTGGGCCCAAGAATGCACTGCACTCATCTGCTCTTCTCTCTTGATGGCAGTTAGATCCCCCCTTTCTGCCTCTGGAGGAAGGTCTCACTTTAAGCCTAGAGAGATGGCAAAACTGACCAATCCTCAAATTAAGAGCTCCACACATCTTTGCATGGTCCCACATAGGGTTGTACATACGGTCACTATCAGCCAGAGCCCACACAATGGCACCTAACACAACAACCACCCCCACAAAGGTGCCACGTACACCTTATTTACATTACTAACAAGCTATCCAATTCCCATGGTAGACCAGAAGCACCTAACATTTGCACAGTCTCATCCAGTCATCTGGTGGGAATCACAAAGTCCACGGCTACGAGAGCCATACTAAGTGATTCACCGCTCCACACTTCCCTACACTACTACACAACCACTTGGCTTCCCTGCCTCCATCCTTAACTCCCTACCTTTCATTCTCCACATTGCAGACAGCAGCAGCTTTAAAAAATGTAAATCAGAACATGTCATTCCTTTGCTTAAAACCTCTAATGCCTTCCCAATGCATTTTAGAATAAAATCCCACTGCCTACAAGACCCTATGGGATTTGCCACTACCTACTTCTCCCACACACACTACACTCCAAGTTTCCTGGCATTCGTCCCAATCCTAACCAAACCCACTGCCATCAAGTCGATTCCAACTCACAGTGACCCAAAGGGTATAGGGTTTCCAAGCTGTAAATCTTACAGAAGCAAACTGCCTCATTTTTCTCCCACAGAACGGCTGGTAGGTTCAGAACCACTCGCTCTTTGGTTAACAGCCAAATGCCTAACCACTGTGCCACCAGAGTTCTTAATCTCTTTTCTGCCTCTGGACCTTTGCACTTGCTGTAAAAGTTGCTTAGGATGCTTTTGCCTTAACCCATCGTCATTGTTCAGCTCCCTGGCCACCCAGCTCATGTTGCTCTCTCTCTCCAACCTAGCATAATAGCGCATTACAGTATTATTCTCTACACCAAATTCAGCCACTATGTGACATCACCTTACTTGTTTGCTTAACTGTTTCCTCCTTTATAATGTAATTTCTCTGCAAGTGGCAGACTGACATGTCTCCTATGTCTGGTGGCTGGCATACAGTAGGTGCTCAACAATGATCTACTGCTTGAAGGAGTGGGCAGCAAGAATGCCATCACCCCTCTAGGCATCCAGGGTAATGCCCAGGAACACTTAAGTACAGCACCACAGAAATACCTGCCCGCCTCTCCCTGTGGCCCCCCCGCCGCCCCCGCCCCCCCCCGCCCCCAACCAAACCGCAAGCCCCCCTTGGGAAAACAAAACTAAAAGAGTTCAGCGCTGGCTGAAGGCAGGAGCTCAGGCACTTGTGAGGAACTGGGAAGTTTTCCTTTCCCTTCATAGGCCTGCCTCCTTCTCTCTCTGCCCCCTCCTCCCGGGGGCCAGAGTTCACACACTGTGTCCAAGAAGGGGGTGGGCAGGGGTGGGGAGGTGGGGGAGTGCCAAAGCCAGCGCGCCTCGAAGGCCTTCTTGCAAAAGCGCAGGTGCAGGCTGGCTTCCCGGGTCTGCGGTTTTGGGGCGGACATCGATGCTACCCCGAGGGTGCAAGGCCGGGGGGCTAGGGGGCGGCCGGCCTGGAGCCCAGCCCCCCCCGGGCCGCGATCGATCCCTGCCACTCCCGACCTCATTACCGAGGAGAGCTGCCGGGGCTGGCAGAGGAGCCAGACGGCTGCGGAGGGGGCGGGGAGGCTTCCTTGGCTCCCTGGCCTGGATTAAATATTTACTATGTTGTGTTTGGCCTTTGGGGGAGGGGCGGGGGCTGTCGCGTCGATCCAGAGCTGCGGGGAGCAACCGGCAAGACCAGCCCGAGGAAGTGAGGGCGGTGCACAATACAAGGTCGGCCGAGCCTCCCCAGGCCGCCCCGAGCCCGCGAGCGCCCCCGTCCGCCGTCCCTCCTGGGGCGAGGATTTATCTCTGCGCTCCGCGCTTTGCAGCGCTGACGTATCTGGGTTACTGCGCTGCTTCCGCGCGGGGAGCCGCTGCCGGCCCTAGAAACAATTCTCAGCTCAAGGGAGCGGCGAGGCCTGGCGGGGAGGGGGCGCGGGCGGCTGCTGCCCCACCCCGGACGGGGCCGGACAAGGCTTCCGGTGCAGTTTGCTAACCTGACGCCGGAGGATGCTCTTCGGCCTGCGCGCCCCGCAAACCCTGGAAGAGCTGCCCATTCTGGAGTCACGCGATCCTACACACCCACCCGGGTACCAGATGCAGTGGCACTCAAGGTGTGCTACGCGGCATTGCTAGCCGGATCCTTGTAATCCCAACCCCTGTAAACAGCCCTGAGAGAGGTGTTTATTCTCCCAATGTTATAGATGTGAAGTCCGAGGCACAAAGAACGGTAAATGTGCTGACCAGACTGGGAACCCAGATCTATCTCCCAGATCCCGGGTGCTTCCTCTTCTGGCTTGCCCTGTATCTGATCACTAGGGTTGTTCCCAGCGCCTACATACCCCAGGCAGGCGCTTTCATGGCCACCTACAGGCCTGTCAGGTTTCGGTGGTCTAGTCCTCACAGGGATCTCCAAGACCGAGGCCTAATTGAGAGCTCTAAAAATGCCTGCTGGGTGGACAGGGTTGACATGCACTCCTCCGGCAGCTAGACAGGACCGGGAAGCCCCTTAAAAAGCCATTTAACAAAAGCTCCCTGCTGGGCAGTGTACACCACAGACAAGGCCTCTGCCCCCATGGAGTGTATAGTCAGTTATACACAAAATAAGAGCTGTCGCCCCCTTTGGGTCTTGTACACGTGTATACACTGACACACACATGCACCTAGCAGCAGCAACCCCATTACACAGGTGCACATCCACCCTAAAGAGCAGCTCAGATTCTGCTCTGCACATGTAGATGTGCACACACATACACATACTTGCCCACGACCCTTCATTCCACCTCTGCACATCTCTGAGCACACATAGGCTCAACCACAAGCACACACAAATTAAGGACTGGTGCTCCAACCACTGTCCCACGTGTGCCCACTAATGTAACATGAACACACACACACACACACACACACAGAGGAAGAACTACCCATCCCTATACATGTATGTGCATACACTGGCACACATACATTCACACACAAAGGACAGCTTGCCCAACTTCCACCCCTACACGTTAGTGTACACATGTACACACAGAACTGTCCATCCATCTTCTTCTACCCCTGCACACATGCACATACATGCACTGAAGTGTCCCCACCCTGTACTGCTACGTGTCCCCGTACGCACACACACACATACCCCACAGGCACACACGCGTGCGCACTGATTGCAGGTGGCTGGCAAAGAGCTGCAGCCTCCAGCCCTGCTCCTATTTAAAGAGAAGCATTGCTGGAAAAGGAACAAAAGCAAAGCTGGCTATAAATAGCCACCTCCCTCCCTGCTTTTCCTGCCCTCCGGCCTCACAGCCTAGCCTCTCCTCTCCTCTCCCGCCACTGGCCCAAAGCAACCCGTAAGGCCTGTCCCTGGGGACCGGGAGCTTGGCTCTGGAGGCCATGTGGCCAGGCACCAACCACTGGGGCACACCGGTAGATCTGGGCCCAAGTAGGTGCCAATGCGTAGGACCACCACCTGCAGCCAGGCCCATGTGCATGTGCCCAACTCAGAGGGAGGGAGGCCCAGTTGGGCCAGGCTGCTGCCTCAGCAGAACTGCAGAGGCTGGCAGCTGCAGGGGAGAAAGACCAGCCTGCCAAGCCCCAGGCAGTCCCTTCCTGGCCAGTCCAGGCCTTTATTAGGTTGGCTTCTGGGGTCCAGAGCCGAGGACATTAGGTACCCTGTCAGAGTGGAGGAGAGGATGTTGGCGCAGGAGGTGGGGGAGGGGATCCAAGTCCTGCTTTGGGTTCCAGCTGTATGCCTATTGGTCCAATAGAACCTTGAGCAATCTCCTAACCACCACCACCCCAGGTTTGGGTTCAACATCCTCTTCACAGCGTGAAAAACAGGTGTGCCAGCAGGTCCCTGTGAACTGTGAATGGCCCTGGGATGGGAGAGATTACAGACTGTCCTCTGTGTCAGAGAGGGGTTCTATAAAAAGAACAATAATAATTTAGTCCATATTTCCCATTTGCCAGTCACTGGGCTATCTTGAGCTTATTTGATTCTCTGTGAAGTATTCCCATTTTATAGGTAGAAACTGAGGCTTCAAGGTCAGGCGGGTCCCTAAAACATAAAGCCAGATTGCAAAACCAAGCCAGAACTGTCTGAGAGAGCAAAGCCCTCTTTCCTATATCCTGTACTGTTGTGGGGCTGGGGGTCCTGGTTCTCAGATTAGTCCTTGTCAGGGGCCAGTGGAGACCCAGGCCTGCTGGGTTACCTCCCCTAGGCTACCCTCGGGCTATGCGGGCTGCAGGAAGGACAGTGCAATCTTGATCGACCATGATCCTCTGCTTCACAGTGGGTCCTCCCATCCTGAGGCCCCCACCTGGGATTTGCTACAGCAGCCCCCCTCCCCACCCCCATCCCTGACTCCCCTGAGGGCCCCTCTCCAATCCAACCCTGGGCGGGGAGGATTGGGGAAAGAGCTCAGGCAGACCTACTTTCAAGGCTTTAATCCTTTTTGCTTAAAGGATTTTTTTTTTTTTTTTTTTTTTGGCTTGGGGAAGACTTGGTCTGATCAGAGGAGAGACGCAGGGAGCTGACAAGCTGTGGAGGACTGGGGGGGGGGTAAGGAGAAAGAAATACATATTTATTATCCTCAATTATTAAAAAATAGATAGTACCAGATCTTAGGTCTTGGCAGACACTGCAGCAGCATTTGTGCAAGGACCATTTTCTTTTCCTTCCTTTTCTTTCTTTGTGTGTGTATGTGCGTGTGTTAATTCTGTTGAGATTGCACTGTGGCTAGCTTGTTAGTAAAAACACTCTGGCCAGTTCCCAATGGAGCGGATGGGTAGGGTATCGCAGCAAGCAGGGCCTACAGCTAGGGAACCTCCACACCCCAGGTACCGGGTGGCTCTGTGGAGAAATGAAGGGGGGTGAGAGAGGGTCCCCCATTTCTGGCCCCATGGCATACATCCCAAGCTGTTTCTTTATCTCCCCACTGCTGTCTCAGGACAATCCTCCACTAATAACAGGCCTTCCCTGGTGTTGCTGCTCTTTTCAAGGGAGTGGCGAGAAAGAAATCGATTCCAGCTTTGTCTTGTGGGGGAGGTGCCAGCTCTTGCCCTGGGCCTTTGAGGGCTTCACCCATGGGCACTGCCAGCTCCCAGGCCACACCTTTCTTCTCCCAGGGACTCTCTGCCTGTTGAAAAGGGCAGGTCATCAGCTTGGGGCAAAGATGTCAATGCATCCTGCAAGGGCCCTGAAGCCCAATGACACATGATCCTGCAGACAGGTACACCCCAGTCCTTTTTGTCATGGAGCCTAAAACAGGGCAAAGCAGAGCCTGGAGCAAAGAAGAGAGGGACCTACAATGAGGAAAGAGGCAATGAGGTACAGAGAGGCAAGGCTGCCAATAAGAGGATGATGGCATTTATTTGGTCCCCGAGCCCCATGGATGCTGGCACACAGTAGGCCTCTACACACTGCAGCTGAATAATGAATGGACGATAATGAAGCTGGAACAGCAGCAGCCTCTCAATGAGGGCTTGCTGCGCGCCAGAAAGGCACTTTACCTCCATTTGGTCATGAATTCGCAGAACCCCAAGAGGCAGCATTAGCCCCACTTTTCAGATGACCCAACTGAGGCCCAATAAATCAAAAGCATTTGCCCAAGGACAGGCAGCTGGTAAGTGGCAGAGCAGGGGACCTGATTCCCACTTGCCTGGCACCAAGGCCCTTTCTCTTGTCCTCTTGGCTTAATGTACAGAGGCGGCAATAAAATCTGAGCAGAGCAGAAGTAAGTTCGAGAGGCACCAGGCAAGAAGCCGTATCCACTCCACAGGCCAAGAGACCAAGGCTCTGAGTTGGGCTGGGGTTTCCTTTCTGTTCAGGGAGAGAAGGAAGCAGTCAGAGCTGTTGGTCACTGGATGAGGGAAAATGGGCCAGTTTTCTGGGGAGGTCTTTCACCTCATCTTACTTTACTCTAAGGCAGAGAAAATCACTTGAGAATGCTTTCCATAGCTCCCCCTACACTACCTTCGGGGGCTTCTCCCTGGCCCTGAACAGAGAAGGCAGGAGTTCAACAGGGTGACTCCCTCGGCCCTAGGTGCCCTGTCCCTGATGGTCACCCAGCCAGAGCTGCCCATGTCTCAGTGCTGACCACTCACCCAGCCTCAGCCCTGGACAGAGAGACAAAAATGCAATGGGCAGTTAGAGCCAACTGGTAGAAGAGCAGCCCATGAATTCTGCTCTGAGAAGTTGCCTCAACTGCTACTACTATTAATGTCAGCATTTGCTGACCTTCTATTCCAGGTCTGGCCACAGGAAAGTGCCAAGAACTTTATGACCATCATCTCATTTAATCTTCACAACCCTCAGAGAAAAGTACTATTATTAGCTTCATTTTACAGATGGAGAAACACAAGTTTGGAGAAACACAAGTTCAGAGAAATAAGGTGATTCTTAGCATTTGAACCTGGGTCTGGCCAGATCCTATATGCTTAACCACCACACTCAGAGGTGAAGGGCTTGGCCACTGACACCTGGAATAAGCCTTCTCCTCCCACGGAAGGAGCCTTCTCCTTGCCAAGCCCTCTCCTCTCATGCAGAGGAAGCTTCCACTGACCAAAAGCAGTCGCCAGTACGTCAGAGAGGCCACAAATGTGGGCTCTGATAGGCTAGCGCTACAGGGAGAGGCTGGTCTTGGCCAGATGAGGGATATGTTACCAGCCAGCATGCCTTGGACATTCTATGGAACACAGCCTGGGTGCTGGGAAGAACACATTGGGTACAGCAATGTTCAGAGCAACACTATCACAATAGTCAAATAGTGGAAACAACTCAAGTGCCCATCAACAGAAGAATGGATAAACAAAATATGGTCTATGCACACGATGGAATACTACTCAGCCCTAAAAAGAAATGAAGTTCTGATCCATGCTACAACATAGATGAACCTTGAAACATTATGCTGAGTAAAATAAGTCAGACACAAAAAGGACAAATACTGTATGATCATCCCACTTATATGAAATATCTAGAACAGGCATATGCATAGAGACAAAAGTTGATTCATAGCTCTCAGGGACTGAGGGGAGGAGGAGGGAGTTATTGATTAATGGACACTGAGTTTGTTCATTGTTGTTGTTATTACCTACCTTTGAGTCAGTCCCCAACTCGTAGCACAAAAGAACAAAACACTGCCCAGACTGAACCATCTCCATGATGGATTGTGGCTCAGGCCTTCGTGATCCATAGGGTTTTCATTGGCTGGTTTTTCGAAGGAGATTGCCAGGCCTTTCTTCCTAGTCTGCCATCCTCTGGAAGCTCCACTAAAACTTGGTCAGCATCATAGCAACATGAAAGCTTCCACTGATGGATGGACAGTGTCTATGCCTGAGATGCCCTGGCCAGGAACTGAACCAAGATCTACACGGAAGGCAGGAATTCTACCACTTAACTACCAATGCCCCCTGAGTTTCCTTGAAAACATCTAGAAATGGATACCAATGATGGTTGTAACATGGTAAATGTAATACCAATGAATTGCCCACTTAAAAATGGTTAAAATGGCAAATGTTTTGTTATACTATATATTTCACCACAATAAAAAATTTAAAAAGAATACAGTGGCAGACTGGCTCCCAACTCTGTGTGACATCGGGCAAGCCACAGCAGTTCTTTGGGCTCCAAGTTCCCTCAGCTGGGCAATATCGTTCCTTCCAGCACTAAATTTGAGTCTATGAACCTGTGAAAATCACACTAATTCCTGGTCCGAGTCAGAGGTGTGGGTGTGCTCTCCTCACACTCCATCTTCAGGAGTTTTCTCATGGCCAGGCTACTCCAACCCCAGGAAAGCTTGTACCTCAGTGTGTCCTCTCTGCCTGGTTTGAGCACCACCTGGCTCACTGCAGACCTGTGCCATAGTCACAGCCCCAACACACACACACACACATACACTCCACACAACCCCCTTCTCTTCCACAAATACCTGGGGGCTGTCTGGCTGCTGCCTTTGTTAGTGTCAAACCTGCTCACTCAACAGGTTTCACTCACTGCCCACAATGGATTCCACCTACCCAGCTGCTGTGGAGGCCTTGGTCTCTCACCTTCTCTCTATCCCCTGATCAGAAGTTATAGTGCTGTGAATTATTTAATATGGTCCTTCTAGCCATAGTCCTCCATTTTGTGATGTGTTGTAAACCTTAGCCTCTATGCCTGTGGTTATAGTCCCATTTCGGAGGGAGTTGTCTGCTATGTTAATGAAGCAGGATTAGGGTGAGATGTATCTTGAGTCCCTGCCTTACTCCAAGGTGTGACTCAAGTTACTACCCTTATTTTCCTTGAGGGAATACATGTGAATATATGTGAATGCGCCGGGAATGTTCACTCTCTTGCTCTGGATCCTACATCTGGCCAATTAGAGGAAGATGATAACCTCAACTGCCTTGAAGCACGCCCGGGGCCAACTGCAGCCCCATGATTTGGAGGTAAAATTTCTGTCTGGGTGGCACATTCTCCTGAGCATGGCCCTATGAACTGGCCTGGTCTCTGCTCAGAGATTCTATTTAAGTTGCAGGCCTGGGCCATGACCTGGGAGCCCTCCCTGTGAGGAGAGAAAGCAGTTCAAAGTAACGAGTCATTTTCACAGGTGGGAGAGAAGACAAAAGTGGCAGTCTTCTCACCCCGGGCACCACCTGAGCTCAGCTTCAGCTGGCAATTTTATCTCCTCATGTTTGGTCCAGCCTCATTTAAACATTTCAGATCTCTGAAGCCCAGAGTGACCATAAGAGGTTTTCATTTGCCATGGAATCAATAGTACAAATTTTCTTCCATAAAAACCTGCCAAATATAACCCTTAACTTTTCCCAAGGAAGAGTGCTGCTTCTTTTCCCAGCATAGTTCCTGGCCCGCTGGGTATCTTCTGTGGTACAGGGAGCCAGTCTACCTGGGTCCTTCTGTCTGCTGAGTGCCACAGAGGCCACAGAGGGACAGAGCTGGGCGGAGGTGAGGCAGCAACAGCCTTGGACCCTGGATGAGCCATGCAGCCTCACCAAGCCTCAGTGTCCTCTTTAAGTTGCGCCTAAGACCAGTTGTTGTCAAGCCGATTCCATGCGTGGTAGAATAGAACTGTGCTCCTCAGGGTGGTCCATGGCTATGACCTTCAAGAAGTAGATGCCAGGCCCTTCTTCCAAGGCGCCTCTGGATGGATTCGACCTGTCATCTTTTTGGTTAGTAGCTGAGTGCTTAACTGTTTCCACCTCCCAGGGACTGCAAATAGTTAATGTGATCAGCTATTAACCAAAAGGTTGGAGGTTTGAATTCACCCAGAGGCATTTTGGAAGAAAGGATGGGCAATCTACTTCTAAAAAATCAGCTGCTGAGAAGCCTCAGGGGTGCGGCTCTACCCTTAGGCACACAGGGCCCCCCTGTGAGTCAGAGTCTGTGGTTCCACAGCCACTGCTTCTTGGGACCTGTCTTTTCAGGTTTTAATGAGGTGCTGGATAGGGCGCTCTGCATGGTGTAAAGCCAAACATCCTTCTCACTGGAAAAAAAAAAAAAAAATCCATTTCCTCCTGGTTCCTGGTACTGTTTCTTTTTGCTTTTTTAAATGCTAGGTTTTTCTTATGGTTACAGACAAATTTAAAAATCAGGTTTTAGGAAGAAGTTAGGTTTTGGCACTAGGTTTCTTGTGTTCCAACCCAACCCTACACTTTGCCATCATGCAATCAACATTTATTAGCCAATCAGCTCATAATGATATAACATTAGTTTATTGATTCAACACTAGTTATAGAATGTCACTATCTGCTAGGGTTTATTCTGGACCCTGGTTCACTCAAGTCCTGGCAAGCAACAGAGAGTAATGTGATGTGTACAATAAAGGTGAGATGGAGGATGGGAGGGTTACTGAAAGCCCAAGAGTATGCCATTACCCACTCCCCCAGGCTGAGGTGAATGACAGGTGGGAGCTCGAGAGCTTTTACTGAACCTGGAGGCAGAAAGCTGGGGAGAGGGCAGCTGGTAGGAGCTGTGTGGCGAATGCTGTGCGGAGCTACTCACATCACTTGCTTTTACTGCAGCACACACCTGCCTGACTTCCAACTGCCAGAACCTGCACTTCTTTGCCTGAGGGCTTTCTCTAGCAATGGAGGCAGCTTTGCTCACCTACAGAGCAGGCCAAAATGCTGGGGAATTAATACCAACACAGGAGCAACAACATTCACCTGTTGGGAGTGGCTGATGGGAGTCGATGTATAAATATCCCAGCTCCCTCACCCTTTGGGTGAGCTGACTTTGAGGTGCTCTAGGCCACAACCCAAAGTTCCCCAGTAGGATTAAGCTCTGGTTACCCACACTAGTAATATGTCTGATCCTTGCCATCCTTGATTGTTTTTTTTCCCTTCCCTGGCTGCATTCCCCACTCCCCTACTGGGGTTTCCTAGGATCATCGCCCAAATACATGACTTACACCTGAAAACCTTGTCTCGGTTTGTGCTTCTGGAAAAAACCTTTGGGTGACCTTTAGTGAAGGGTGCAGTGCAGCGAATTACTTAATATGACCTTTCTAGCCAGTCTTTTAACACTCCCACCAAAAGACTGGGCGGGGCTATGCAAATAAGGTGCTGTGGCCCACCAGGCGGATTGGATAGCTTGCTAATAATATGAATAAAGTGCATGGCACCCTTGTGTGGATCAAACCATGCAAATAAGGCATATGGAACCCTAGCAAAGGGATTGGTCAGTTTTGCTATTCTTCCAGACTTAAAAGAGCCAATTCCAAAGCAGAGGGGGGACCTGAGTACCACAAAGAAGAGATGGAAGTCCAGTGTATCCTTTGGACTCACAGTCCCTGCACTGGGAGCCTCCTTGACTCAAGTCACAAAGAGACTCAAGACACACCAGAGAGATGGAGAAAGACAGGGAGAAGTGGCAGTAGAGAAATGACGGCAGCAGAGGCAACAGAACCAGGAGACCAGCAGGAGACAGCTTGCTAGCAGAATGGGTACCTCCAGGCACATGGTGGAGCTATGTCTGCCAATCCATGGAGCCAGAGCAAGCACCTTGGGACCAAGTTTTACTGGCAGAATGGAGTACCTCTGAGCACTTAGCAGAACTAAAAGAGCTTTGGAACACTTGCCAGAGCAGGGCAGAGGCCAAGGACCGTGGGGCTAAGAAGCCGAGGACCAGAGAGAGAGGCATGTCCGTGAGCACTGCTAAGAAGAGGCTGTTGTAATCAAAAAACTGTATCCAGAGTCATTTCTGATCCTGAATTGTAACCTGTTACTTCCCTAATGGGAGCTCTGGTGGCGTAGTGCCTAAGGCATTTGACTGCTAACCAGAAGGCTGGTGGTTCAAACCCACCAGCAACTCCTCAG
>NW_006921629.1:10769241-10773241 GCF_000298275.1 Orycteropus afer afer
CAAGTTACTACCCTTATTTTCCTTGAGGGAATACATGTGAATATATGTGAATGCGCCGGGAATGTTCACTCTCTTGCTCTGGATCCTACATCTGGTTCATCATCATCTGACCTCCAGTTCTTGGGACCTTTTGGGTTCATCAACCCCTGCAACCATGTGAGTAAGGAAAATCCTCCAGACTGACACCTGGCCCCTGGATTCAGACTCACCAGCCTCCACAACTGCCTGAGCCATTTCCTTGGTGGTTCATTACAGTAGAATAATTCCCTAAGACATTACAGTAGAATACAGAACCTTAAGACAGGAAGGAGAGTAGTGAGGGGAGGAGGAGGAGTTGATGTTAGAGATGATGGAGTGGTACAGCAGTTTGGAAAAGTTGGACATTTGGTGCATCATTAACTTCTGCCTCGTAGGGACCAGCCTTGTACGGATCCTTCTAAAAGAAATTACTCAAGCAGAAGCCCTCAAGGGCCATGAGTCAAGTTGTGCATAGGTGTTGGTTGCAGGTGACCTTCGTAGCAAAAAGCTGGAAATGACCCCTGCGTACAACCTGAGGAGACTGGCAAGTCATACAACAGAGTATTTTGCAGCCACTGAAACTGAGGTTTCAAATAAACTGTTAGTTCAACAAAACTGGGCATGTTCACAAGAATGTAGGAAAGATGTATAGAAGGAGGCACCCAGCGCTCCAGGGCCCTGGGAGGGCTGAGCTTCCTCACATTTTCCTCTTCGGGCTGTGAGGTTATAGTGATTTTTTTCTGTCAATCTGTGACTTTTCCAATTTTTCTGCCATGTGTACGCATGATTTGAGAAACTCAAAAAAAAAAAAAAAAAAATCGCCTCAGTGGCCGTTGAGTTGATCAGCCTTCCTTCTCCTTCTCCTCCCTGGTACTTAAGGCTCTGCACCAATCAGGCCTCCATCAACCTGTCCCTCTAGCTGGCATGCCACCACTCCAGGCTATGAACCACGATCGTGGTTCACTTGCTCCTGGTCTACCCTTTCCAACTGCTCCCCTCCTCTCCCAAAGCCTTCCCTGGCGAGCTTGCCTGGTGAGTGGGAACCTCACCACCTGCCCCAGTGACTTTAAACCCCTTTCCTAATCACACTGCACCATCCTCTCATGCTTCTCCTGTGTGTGGCTTCTCTCTCCCATCAGTTCATCGATATCCCAAGTGTGAGGACCAGCACTCAGCCCTCTGCTTGTTCCCCACAACTCCTGACCCACAGCGAGGGTTCAGTTACTTATGAAATGACTGCAAGGCCCAAGTGGTTCAGGCCTGGTTGGAGTTGCTAGTCTAATTGGGGAGGAAAGGCTGATGTAAAAATGAGTCAGCAAGTGAAAAAGACATGACCACACACAGAAGTAAGTTCTATGCTTTATGCTTTAGAGAGTGAAAAGGAAGGGCTCCTGGGAATTGCTCTGGACTCTGACCGAGGCTGCAGCCTGAACCACACTAAGAGTTGTGGCCTCCATGACCCCGAGACCAGAAGAACTAGATGGTGCCTGGCTACCAATGCCAACTGCTCAGAAAGGGATCAAAAGTGGAGATCTTGGATAGAGTGAGAGGAAAAATGTGGAACAAAATTCAAAAACACAAAAATGACCAGAATTACTGGTCGAATAGAGACTGGTAGAACCCCTGAGGCTATGGCCCTGGGTTACGCTTCAGGCCTAGAAATGGACTCCCTTACATCTCACTTACATAGATTGGCTCTCAGCGGAACAGTAGAAAGACCCACATTCAGAACACCTACCCCAGGGCGATGCACACACCTACTCTAGGGAGATGCGCTCCTTGGATCAATCAGCCATGAGACACTAGAGGGGTAGCATTCACAGAGAGGGAAAGCTGGACAGACAGGAATGCACAGAGAAGAAGGGCACAGGGTGGGGGTCGTCACAGGGCAGAGAGGGGAGGGGAGTTTTTTGTGGTTGGGGACAGTAATAGGGGCTGTGGAATCAGATGTCCATGAACCATTGAATGTAAAGTAAGTTTGCTTTGTAAATTTGCACCCACAAGCACAACTTAAAAAAGAGAGGGAGAGAGAATAACAAAGGACAGGTGACCTGTGAAGCTGCTGCCTTGGTCTCTGGACACTTGGCCAAGCAGTGACCAATGCTCTTGGGGCTGACCCCATGAGCTGGTCCTTTTCAAGAAATGTGAAACTACTCCCCAGGCCGTATCTTGGAATGGCCTCTTCAGAGAGGAATGCCCTGCCCAAAGCCCCAGACACAGAGGCAACCTTTTGTATTAAGCACACTCCTTCCAAGCACACACCTGCCACAGGGCCTTTGCATTTGCTATTCTCTCTGCCTCGAGAGCTTGCTCACTCCTTCATTTCACATAAGCCTCTGTTCAAATGTTACTCATCAGGGGCTCCCCTGACCAGTCTAAAGTAACATCTCTCTTGTCCCCTTTGTTCCTTACCTTGTGCTAATTTTCTTCTAAGCACTAACCCTTACCTGACAGAATACAGTTAGCAGTTTATTGTCCACCTCCCCTCACTAGAACGTAAGCTTCATAATAACAAGGCATTTGGTTTTTATTCATTACTTTACCCTCAGGACAAAACAAACAATAGGCAGGAATTCAATCAACAGTTGTTAAATAATGTCTGTCAAATGGAGAGACCCTGAGTTGTTGCCTGTGGGCCCAGGACCACGGTCACAGAGGACATCATGGTATAACATACTATGCAAAACCACTGTGTACATCCTACTTTGGTTGAACAGCGACTAGTGTCTTAAAAGTTTGTAAGCAGCTGTCTAGATGCAACAATGGGTCTCTTCCTGTCCACAGCAAAAAAGAATGAAGAAAACCAAAGATGTATGGAAACAATTATTCCATGGGACTAGTGGACCATGCGAACCTCAGCCTATATAATCATGAGACCAGAAGAACTAGATGGGGCCTGGCTACCACTGTCAACTGCTCAGAGGGGGATCGGTACAGGAGATTCTGTATAGAGTGAGAGTATAATGTGGAGCAAAACTCAAAATTATAAAAAAGACAAAGTTTACTGGTCTGATAGAGCCTGGTGAGACCCTCGGAGACTACAGACCCTAGTTACTCTTCAGATGTGGAACTGAATTTACTCCTGTGGCTTCCAGTCAAACACTAGACAGGCATATAGGGTGATCATTTACACCAGGTAGATATACTTCTTAGAATGATCAATCATGGGAGAATAGAGGGCAGTATTTGCACAGGGAGATACAGCTCAGGAGACAGGCATGCATAAGAAACAAGGACACAGGAAAGAGGTAACTACCAGGAGAAGTGGGGAGAAAGCAGAGCTGTTACATTATGAGGTTTGCAATCAATGTCACTGTACTGCTGTATGGAAAATAAATTTGCTCTGTAAACATTCACCCAAATCACACTAAAAATTATACATACACACACACACACACACACACACATATCTCCTCTTGGCTGACAAGAGTAAAAGACAGACACCTCATTCATGAACAGATCATGTAACTATGATCTACAACATAGTCTGACATAAGAAATCATAGCTGGATCAACTGAGGGCTTCCTTCTGAGAAATAAAGCTGAGAATACCAAGAATCTAGAATAATTAGTGGTGGGAGGGGACGGTGTAAGGCCACCTTGGAGAGCAAGCCCTGGGTGGCCATACTGGGCCTTGAGCAAGGTGAAAATGCAGGGGTACACAGTATGCAGAAGGAGCTGGGTTGGGTAGAGAAGAAATCAGGGGAGAGAGACCACGAGAGGGACCACAGAGATGCTGGCTGATTCCTAGAGCTAACCCCCTTCCTGAAAGCTTCCAGAATCCAGGCCACACATCTCCTTGCAAGAATTCCTCATTTCCAGTGAGCTAGCTTGACTCCTTGCAGTCAAATTTGTCCAATGAAAGCTGAAATCCTAGCCCACCAGTGGGCCAATTAGAGGAAGATGATAACCTCAACTGCCTTGAAGCACGCCCGGGGCCAACTGCAGCCCCATGATTTGGAGGTAAAATTTCTGTCTGGGT